>NW_027530019.1:131808-152225 GCF_008692635.1 Crocuta crocuta
CCAAATGTTTTTTTTTTTTTTTTTTTTTTTGCTTTTGTTTCCCTCACCTTAGAAGACAAATTGAGAAAAATGTTGATAGGGCCAATGTCAGAAAAAACTATTGCCTGTATTCTCTTCTAGGACTTTTATGGCTTTAGGTCTTTGTTAGGTCCTTAAACCATTTTGAAAATATTTTTGTGTTTGGTATGAGAAAGTGATCCAGTTTCTTTCTTTTACATGTAGTTGTCTAGTTTTCCCAGCATCATTTACTGAAGAGACTGTCTTTTTCCCATTTCAAGTTCTTGCCTCCTTTGTCGAAGGTTAATTGCCCATATAAGCATGGATTTATTTCTTGGCTCTCTGTTTTGTTGCATTGATCCATGTGTATATGTGCCAGTACCATACTGGCATCCCATTTATTTGATATGCATTTATTTATGCATCCCATAAATTTGATACATTGTACTTTTATTTTGATTCAGTTCAAACTATTGTCTCTTTCTCTTTTGAGCTATTCTGTAACTCAAAAGGTTACTTAAGACTTAATTTCTAAATACTTTTGAATTTCCCAGATACCATATAATGGTTTCTAATTCAGCACTATTGTAAACAGAACATTTCACAGTTTTATTCCCTTTAAATTTCTTGAGACTTGTTTCATGTCCCAGAATATTTTAGATTCTGGTGTGTATTTTGTGTGTTTGTCTTTTTTTTTCTTTGAGTAAAGTGTCCTGTAATCATCATTTACACCATGGTTCATAACAATGTTCATATTTTATTCTTCTATGCTGACTTTCCATTTGTTCTATTGATGGCTAAGAATTGTTGAATCTACAACTCTAATTATAGATGGTCACTTTCTCCTTGAAGTTCTGTCAGTTTTGATTCATTTATTTTGAAATCCTTGTAGTGAGTGCATGATGCTTGAGGATTATTAAGGCTTTTTGTTGAAATGTTCTACTTTATCCATCGTCATATTTCTTTAGAGTCTACTTTTTCTGAGATAGCTACTTCAGCTTTCTATGATTAATTTTTGCATGAAACAAGGTCTTTCATCTTTTTACTTTTAAACTTCCTATGTCATATTTAAAGTGGGTTTCTTGTAGACCATTTATAATTGGGTCTTTTTAATCAAGTCTGACAATGTCTGCCTCTTAAATGGAAGGTTTAGAATGTTTGTAGTTCATAAATGTTTATCTCTATGGTTATGCTTAAATCTACTATACATGCTGTTTGTTTTCTGTTTGTCTCTGCTTGTTCTTGGTCCTTTTCCTCTTTGCTGTCATCTTTTGTATTGACTAAGTATTTTTCAGAATACTCCTCTAATTCCACTATTGGGTTATTAACAAGGTCTCTCTCTCACTCTCTCTTTTAGTGGTTGCCATAAATTTACAATATTCCACAGTAAACCTTTTCATAGGCTGATGTATAACAACCTTGCAAAAATATATTTTCCTTTCCTCCATCCCATCATTTGTACTATTGTATATTTTACTGCTCCATGCTTTGTAAACTCTACAGTGCATTATAATTTTTGCTTTAAATGTTCAATTATCTCCTAAAGAGTTTAAGACATGATAACATAGTTGATAGTTAACAAACATAACATCATTTATTATTTTTGGTTGTCTTTTCCTTCTTAAAAAATTTTTTTGTGTTAAAATTATTTTTTAGGTTTATTTGTTTTAAGACCGAGAATGTGGGAGAAGGGTCAGGGTGAGAGGGAGAGAGAGCAAATCCCAAGCAGCTTTGCACTGGCAGCACCCAACCAGATGCAGGGCTAGAACTAAGGAACTGTGGGATCATGACCTGAGCTGAAATCAAGAGTCAGATGGTTGGGGCGCCTGGGTGGCTTAGTCGGTTAAGCATCCAACTTTCGCTTAGGTTATGATCTCGCGGTTCGTGGGTTCGAGCCCTGCATCGGGCTCTGTGCTAACTGCCAGCTGGGAGCCTGGAGCCTATTTCAGAGTCTGTATCTCCCTCTTTCTCTCTGACCCTCCCCTGCTCACACTGTCTCTCTCTCTCTCCTAGAAATAAATAAAAATAATTAAAAAAAAATAAAAAAGAGTCCGATGCTTAACCACTGAACCAACCAGGTGCCCATCTTTTTTTTTTTTTTCCTGGAGAAAGTACTTTACTATTTTAAGTACTGAATGTATGGCGGTGAAAGCCTTTCTCATGTCTAGTATGGAAGTCTTGATTTTCTGCCTTCATTTAAAATGAATGTGTTTTTGTTGTTGAACATGGTAATCTAAGTGTATAGTTGTTCTTTTTTCCTTTGACACCTTAACAATATTTCATTATTTTCTTCCTGGAATGGTTTTTGAAATGTGATATTCATTACTATGTATTTCACCATATATGCTTTTATAGTTATTCTCTATATCATTAGTTTTCATCAATTTGATGATGATATGCTTTGGTATTGTTTTATTTATTTATTTTTTTGGAAAGTTGGTGTATTTTTAAGAAAGAGCACAACGTCCTGTTTACAACTGGGGGAGGGACAAAAGGAGATGGGGACAGAGTATTTACCATTGGCTCTCTGCTGACAGCAGACAGACTAATGCAGGGCTTGAACTCACAAACTGCAAAATCATGACCTGAGCTCTAGTCCCACGCTTAACCAACTCAGACACCTAGGTGCTCCTCATATCGTTTCTTCTGACTCTTACCTGAGTTTTACTGAGCTTCTTGAATATGTGAATTTATAGTTCTCATCGAATTTAGAGAAATTTGACCACTGAAAAATAATTTTCCCCTCTTTTCCTTTTGTGGCTCTAGTTACTTGCATATATATTACTTTGCTTGATAAGTTCTTCAGGTCACTGAGGTTCTGCTATTTTTTCAGTCTTTTAATTTGTGGCTCCTTTAGGATACTTTCCATTGCTCTGTTTTCAAGTTTACTAATATTTTCTTCTGCAATATTCAATCTATTGTTATCCAAATCTAATAAAATGTTTGTTTCCGGTATGAAAATTTTAATTTCTAGAAGTTCATTTGGATATTTTGCATATCTTCCATTTCTTTTCTTACCATGTTGGTTTTCTTCTAAATCCATGGTCATCTTTGTGTCAGATACACCCATGGTACTTTGTATTTTCCTTTCTATAATTCCCAGCACTATTTAAATTATTCTCTTTAAAACCTTGTCTTTATTGATGGTTAAGGTCATGAGGACATTGACCAAGTCTGTCTTGTTCTTGGATATCCTCAGAATTTAGCAGTATCCAAGATGGATTAAGTTTAGTAAATATTCATTGAAAGAATTAGTGAATGAATGACTTTAAAGACATTTTATTTTCCACTCCTCAGATCCTAACCCCATGGTCACATGGAAACTTAAGCTATGACATAAACCTTTCTAGAAGGTAAGAAATAAGGTCCAAGGATATATGAATGATTCATCTAAAATATGAGAATGAGAAATTGTCTTAATATTTGGGACAGAAATTGTTACTGTTGGGAGACAAGTTAGCAAGAGAATAGGGCTACAAAGGAGAGGCAAGGTTTTCTTTGTAGAAATAAACTGGAATCCAGCTTTGTGGGAGCATAGAGAAAAGGAGAGAAGATAAAATGCAATACTTATGTAAGTTGGAGTTTGACTGGAAAACAAGCCAAGAGATGTTTTAAGAACAAAGATGGCTAACACAGATTTTTAAGACTTTAGTTTGTTTCAGTATAAATCCCATCTCACAAAGAAGAGACTTGGCTAAGTGATATGTGCACAGGCTGTGTGCATCTGAGAAAGAGAATATGAGAAATTAATAGTAATCAGTTGAAGGAACTGAATCTCATGTGTAGAAAGTATAACTGGGACTAGCTATAAAATACATAAGACAGCAAGATAATTCATAAATTAAGCTAGTTCAGTGAGAGTTTACAGCAGAGGTAACAAGAATATAAAACTTTCCTGCTCTTCTAGGAGTTTGCAAAAATACTGGGACATGGTAAAATGTTGGCACAAGCTCTCACTTTTATATTACTACAAACTTACCTTGATTTTAAGAGACCTGATAACTTAAGGGAACATTTGAGTCAAAAATAATGGGATTGTGTTACATGTCAGGTGACTGCCTACAAATAGGTTATGTAATCCTCTTAAAACCCCTATGAGGAAATACTGTTAAAAATCTAATGTTAGTAATGAAGGGATAGGTGTTAGGGAGACTGTCACTTATTTAAGGTCACACAGCTTGATAAGAGGATGCTAGCAGAGAGAATTTTGGCAGGTAAAAAAAGACAGGTGGTTGAAGCAGTAGAAAAGCAGCAAAATGCAAAACTACAGTTCTTTTCTCTGGCAAGGTCCCCTGAAGGGGATAATTTGACAAGCCAATTTTTCTACTTGTAAAATACATGCACAGAATATTCCCAAGGTTGCCATTATTTGATTTGCAACTGCCTTGACCCCAGATGCAGCCATCTTGGTGAGATGGATGATACGGTAGCTAAGAGTACAGGCACTAGTGCCAGAGAGTCCTAGATTTGAATCTTGGCTCTGTCACTTAGGGATGTACAATCTTGTCACAGCCATTCAACTTGTGAGACTGTTTACTCATCTGTAAAATGGAGGACATTAATACTAATGTTGGCTGGTCTTGTCAAGATTAAACAAGACATTGAGTATAAAGAGTTTAGCATTGTGACTAGCACATAGTCAGCTCTGAATTCATAGTTGTGGTTCTATCCTGTTACGTTCTGACTTGATAGATGGATTAAAGAAGATTGAGAGGAGGACAAAACTTGGCACCTGCAGTGAGTCAGACATGCTTTTAGACAATTTTTGTACATTATTTAATACTCAAGCCCTGTACTATGTTCTCTATAAAGTACATTTTGCAATAGAGAGATTTTGAGGCTAAGGAAGAAAAAGAATATATCCAAATTGACTTGTCCCTGTGAGGTTAGCTATCAATCCAGTGTTCAGATGAAAAAATGGAGGCTGAGAGAATTGAAATGCATTTGTATATTTATATATTCATTCAACAAAGAGGAGTTTAATGTACATTTGTACTAGAAGTTGTCTAATTCCTATTCCATGTTGGTTTCCTTAGGTTACGTCCACATTTAGGGTAGGGATAAATCTGAGCACCTTTGGAAGATTAGCGGTGGCTGGAAAGGAAGTATATTTGCGTGAGACATTCGATATGAAGATTTTGTGTCTGAAGGAGGAAGGAGTTCACACAGGACTTTTTGGGAGAAAATCTTACAAAGGAAAATATGTTGTTCGTTGTCAAGTCTAGCCCAGGTAGGATCCCCAGGGATAGACCACCTGTGAGAATAAAGGTCCTTGAGTTCCCAGCTGACCTAGCACAAAACGGAGGAAATGGATCTACTTTTACATCTATATGTGGAGTAGATGTAGGTGAAATGTAGATGGAAAGGTGATTGAAGGGAGTACAGGCTTTAAACTTACATGAACACAATACCATTGTTGTGGAGGATGTTGCCAGCATTAGTGCTCTATTATACTTCCTGGGTTTGTGGGAACTGAGCTTCAATGGGAGAAGGGCAGGAACTTGGTGAGATTGGAAGAAGTCTTGTTTGCCATGCTACAAGGGGCTAGCTCCAGATAGAATGCCTAAGTGTGTGAGAGGGTAGCTTGGTGACTGTAGTGGCCATTGTGGTTGATGCCCTGATAGCATTTGTACCCCTTGTTAATGATATTGGAGAATTGTCCCCAGTCTAGTGGAAGGACATAATAATTATATTAAGGATTAATATAAAGCATTTTCATTCCTTCTGTCAATGATTGGTTCAGAAAATGACATCTAACTTGATGAGATGCAAGAAAACCTATGCCAAGTTTTTGGGGGAAAGTTTTTCCTTCAGAGGGCCCCATGAGAAATTAGTCTTCTTTTGCTCATAAATAAATAAGGAACCTATAGTCTCAACCTGTTACTGATTTATAACTATAAGAAAAACCAGATATAAGATGAAACTGTGCATGGAAATGGAGAAATAAAAAGCATACAGTTCTTGAATAATGAGGTCAGATTAACTGGTCTTGAGCATATCCTACTTCTGTAGTGAATTTTTTTTTAATTTTGTAAGCTAATGTTAGTTGAATTTTTATTTCAGCTAAAATCATCCTGATTTGGATAATAGGATCAGACAAAAATTGTCCAATTCTGCTTTTGCCATTTAGGTATCAGTCAGCTTATGGTCAACACATGGACATAGGAGTAGAAAAAAGAGCTAAAATATTTCTACTAAATTAGTAGAGGGGTTGAGCTTGGAACATATTAAGGAGATGAGATGGAAATACAAAAGGAAGTTTTTGCTTTGGATTAAAACTGAAAGCTGAGAGGATGACAGTTGATCAAATTATTCACTTGGTAAATTTTGAGATGTGGTTATTCACTAAAAATGAGGGATGGGATTCAGAGAACTTAAGGAGGATGCTAAATGTTTTAACAGCTGCTATTTGGGAAAAGAAAGTAATCCATGGAAGATAAGTACTGAGAAGCACTGAGGGTCCAGCTGAGATTGGAGATCATAAATTTGTAATGGAGATAATCAGTTTGTTTATGAAACTCTCTCCAGAAGAACTGTGGAAGCAAGAAATGGAAGAAGGAGGACAGTAAAAGGACAGTGGGGATACTCCAAATTGGGGATTGAAAGAGCAGGTGCAGTTCAAGAACTAGGGCTGAGAGAATTGGAAGTTCCAAAAGTAAAGTAAGCGTTATCTTTGTTTTTAAAATAATTGACATTCTTTGGCATTTTAACTTTTAACAAAGCTCGGGAAAGTCGAATCTCACATGATAGAATGATATCACGAGGCAGGTTATTCTAGTTTACTGATGGGGACTTGGTGATCAAATTCATTCATTCATTCATCTTACTCATTATTTAAGCTCCTTAAAGAATGTTAGGTGTATGCATATTTGGCTTTATGTACTAAAATTTCAGACATGCACAGTATAGAACCTGCTCTCAAAATGTTCACACTTTGCTGGTAATACAATGTGGCTTAAAAATAAACACAATTCAGTACCAAAGAATCCATAACTTGATCTACAGAAACATAAAGAAGGTCCCTTCACCCAGACTATGGAGATAGAGAAGTTTGTCAGGGCAGGGTAAGGGGTGAGTGAGGTTTGAATGAAGACTGTGCGTTAGATAGGTAAAAGAAAGAATGGGGAAAAAAGGTTCTGTTTGAAGGAGCAGCAGGTATAAAGGTATGCAATTGTAAAAGAGAAGGATGCATTCTCAGACCGTAGCAGTTTTGTATAACTGGAGGCACAGTGCAAGACGATACAGATACAACATGGAAGTAATTGGGAATTGATTAGTTGCATGTTCTCTCCATGACACTATACTCAATACCTTAAAGGAATCCTCACAGTGTTGTCTCTGAGAGAAGTGACACTGCTGTAACACAAGAATGGAGGGAAAGATTGACTTTTGTAAAGACTGGTTATATAAATGAAAACATATTATTGTTATTAACCCATCTGATCATTCAGGACCTTCAGTCTTGTGAGACAAATAGACAATAGCCCCAAACAAAGATCTTGTAAGGCTATCATTGCATGGAATGATATCCCAGAGCAGTCTGTAAGTCTCCATTAGTTTTACATCAAATCAGGTTGTATTTGGTTCCACTGAGACACCGGGTACATTTCATTTTCCTTTTTCATCTCCAACCACTACCCCTACGTGTTTTCACCCATCTGCACTCTTCCACTTTGGTCTTATCCTTTGATAGTGAGAGGTGTTATTCCCTGAGGGGACTTGGCTTCTCCCCTGTAGATTCCTAGTAAGAGGAGCAGTGTTGTTCATAGCAGTCTCTTCCAAAGCCTCTTGGAACTACTCTGTAAAGATGTTTTTCATATCTTTTGCCACGTGGTAAAAGCTGGTAAGAATCTGTAGCTGGTTTTCTAATATGCTTCTGTTCCTTTATCCTCCATAGTGTTGCTTTATTGTGTTCAAAGTGTCTAGTCACTTATAGTCCATAGTTCATATAATTCTTACTGTAAGGAACTCTAGAGAAAGCACACCATCCACTCTTCACTTCTATCCTCCCTCAGTTTATACACCATGGAGTCTAAAAGTGTTCCTTGGGGATCAGAAAAAGGAATAATGTGGATCTCCTGACCCCCATACAAGTGTAGTTCCAATGCACAAGAATCAGGTAAGGTGAATAAAGTTGGATCTGCATGGTAACACCATTAAGCTTGTAAATTCATTAAACAAATAAGAAAAGAGAAACTGAGACTCTTCTGAATTCATATAGCCAGTTAACAACAGAATCATTTTGGGTTTTATTCACAGAAGTTTGCTCTGACCTAATGAAAATTAGAGAAACTTTAATAACCTGAGGTCCACACTACCAAAGGTGTTGAGACAGATACATGATAGGCAACCACATTTATTTTTGGACCAGTGTATTTCCTGAAATCCAGAGCTGTTCCTATGATACTGTTGAAAGAAAAATGAACTGTTAATTTATCCTCAAGCCTCAAAAACTGCCATTGGAGAAAACTTTAATGAAAAACCATCACTTGGCAGGAGGATATTTTATTTTTGAGAGTTCACCTATCTGTGCTGAAAGAACTTTGAGGTTATAGACAGTGCGGATATTTAAGTTTATCATCTCCATTTTCTTGCCAAAGCTGAGAAGGTTTCTCTGATTAGGTCTGGCTGTCTCATCTATGACAGGCTGATTGACATGCCTACTTACAAATAAGAATTTTTATAGTTTTTCATTTTCAAGGAAAATTAGATCTGTTCTTCATGATACGGGAGTATGTGAATACATCTACCTGTCCCCCATGTAGCTGAAAAATACAACCAGCAAATATATCCTGCAAATTTAATCGTTTCTAATAGGAAAGAGAATCTTTGCATGCAAGCAGTGTTTTATAATAGAAGTGACCTTTTCCCAATGTTGCTAACTAGATACGTAATCTTGGGTAAAGTTGAGACTCTTGGGTCCTCTGATTTCTGTTTTTAGAAACTAGGTAATCTTTGGGGTCCCTTCCAGCTGCAGGACATTAAGTCTCTTTTCTATGATGTCATCTGACTGTAAACTGAGACTGCAAGATCTGTCTTGTCTAGTTTAGGGAATGCATACTTGCTGTAAAGAATAAATAAGACAGTGGAAACAAAATCAAACATCAACTGTTGGAACCACACCAAAATAAAAAAGCCTTAGCTCAATGAAGGAAACCAACAGAGTGAAAAGGCACTACTGAATGGGTGAATATATTTGTAAATGATGTATCCGATAAGGGATTAATACCCAACACATAAAAAAAAAAAACCATATACAACTCAACACCATGAGAACAATATGATTTAAAAAATAGAAGAATATCCAAAGAAGACCTAGAGATGGCCAGCAGGCATATGAAAAGACACTGACCATCACTAATAATGAGGGAAATGCAAATCAAAAACAAAATAAGATAGCACCTTACACCTGGCAGAATGGTTAGATTAAAAAAGACAAGAAATAATGTGTTGGCAAGGATGTGGAGAAAAAAAGGAACCCTTGTGCCCTGTTGGTGGAAATGTAAATTCTTCCAATCACTGTGGAAAACAGTACGAAGGCTTCTCAAAATAAACAAAACAAAAACTACCATATTATCCACTAATTCCACTACTGGGTATTTACCCATCTCCAATGAAAAAGAAAGCACTAATTCAAAAAGATTGATGCACCACTATGTTTATTACAGCATTATTTACAGTAACCAAGATATGAAAACAATCCATGTATTCATCAACAGATGAATGGATAAAGAAGATGTGGTGTATATATTTATCAGCCATAAAGAATGAGATCTTGTCATTTGCAACAACATGGATGGACCTAATGTGTATATTGCTGCATGAAATAAGTCAGAGAAAGGGAAATGCCATTTGATTTCACTCCTTTGTGGAATTTAAGAAACAACAACAACAAAAAAGACAGACAAAACCCCTTAGCCTGTTGTTAAAAAATGTTTACAGAGCGAGGGACGGGCAGAGTCAGAGGGGGAGAGAGAGAATCCCAAGCAGGCCACTCCTCCCTCTTAGATTCTTAAGTGCAGGAACCAACATGTGGTTGCCAAAGGATAGTTTTGGGGGGTGGATAGATTAAATAAAGGGGATTAAGAAGTACAAACTTCCAGTTACAAAACAAGTAAGTCACAGAAATGAAAAGTACAACATAGAGAATGTTTGGTGACAGATGATTACTAAACTTCTCATGGTGAGCATTAAATAATGTATAGAATTGAATCATTATATTGTATACCTGAAACTAATATAACACTGTTAATTATACTTAAATAAAAAAGAAATGAAGTAATATGAAAGTTCCTTGAAAACTAAAAATCATGAAGGAAAGGCATAATTATTATGTAAGTCCAGACTATTTTTTCCAGAGTAGTAGCTAGCCTTAAGTGACAGATTTCTTCTCAGAAGATTTTATATAAGATGTGATTTTTTTTTTTTTCCTGTTTTGGAAGGAGAAAGACCAGAAGGGATTGTATTCTGCATAAAGTTTATAAAACGAAGAATTTTTTTTATTTTACAAAATGATTCCAATTACGGAATTTACAGAAATAAATGTCCTATTATACCCATGGGGTCAGTGGATTCCGGGAGGCAGGACTCAGCTGGCAGAACAGTAGTCATAAGAAGCAAGTATATTCTGGGCTTCCAAAAGGAACAAAGAAGTAATTGTGTACAGAGAGGCCATTGTATGTGTGAAAAGACAAAGGTTAATAAAATCTACAGTAGAAGGATCCATAGAGATGATCTCATTAAAGGATCATAAAATCAAATATATCTGGTGTTCAGCGGGTTATGTCAGTGAAATGGGACAGTGAGGACTGTGTTGTAGTAATGGGGACAGCTGTAACTCACCTCCGACGGATAGATTCCGTAAAGGTAATGTGGGACCAATGTTGATGATACTTGAGGAAAAACTGAAAAGAGAGATTTTTTTTAGTGTAAACTTAAAAACAAGTGTTTATTTTTGGGGGAGAGAGAGAGGGAGGGAGGGAGACAGAGAAAGAGTGATCATGAGAGGGCAGAGAGAGGGGGGACAGAGGACCTGAAGCAGGCTCTGCTCTGACAGCATAAAGCCCAATGTGGGGCTTGAACTCTTGAGCCATTAGATCACGACCTGAGCTGAAGTCCGACACTCAACTGACTGAGCCACCCGGCTGCCCCTTTAGGGTAAAGTTTTGTAAAATTTGTAGACTATGCTTCAAATGAGGGCAGGATCCTAGTTTGTGAATTACTGATTTGGGGTCTCTGGCCTACATCAAACCTTACCATTTAAAATAACTTTTTATCCTGTTATCCATTAAATATCTGTTGAGTACTTACGTGTTTAGAAACTTTCCTAGCTCTAGGGCTACAAAGTGGAGTAGATCCTAGTTCTAGAGGAGTTAGTCAAACATGTGAGGGTAACCATGTAATATGGGAGCTATTATAATAGAAGTGTGTCCAATGTAATGTGGGAGAAGACATGTGAATATAATCTGTTGTATTAAATGTCCTGTATTTTGTTACCAGTTCTGAAATTTTTTTATTGTTGATAGTATTTTAAGTAAGCACTGTGTACAACATGAGGCTTGACCTCATGACACTGAGATCAAGAGTTGCATGCTCTGCCAATTTAGCCAGCCAGCTGTCCCTTTTCTCAGAGGTTACATTTTGTGTGTGTGTGAATTTGCTAATACTTAGGTCAGTGATAGAAAATTGCAACAGGTCTCTTTGTGAGCCATTCTTAAGACCTGATTATTTTTAAATGAAAATAACTCTACTGGGGTAGGGGAGGACTTCTCTATGGAAAAATAATGTAGGAAAAACTCTGGAGTGCCAGTTGTTATGAATTTTGGGACAGATTATATCAAATCATAACAATTAATACTTATGAAATGTTTCCCAATTTAAAAGGTACTTAAAAAACAGTGAAAAATAGTTTGCAGACACTCATAACTGGAATATATATGAAAATACTGGTAACTGAAGCAGTTTAGGGGGAAAAGGAGAATAGAGTAAAATGATCAACATATAGGCTTTTTATTCCTTACTGCTTTTGTCCACAAGTGGGGGAGTATTTTGAGAAAATCCAGATGAATTCAGTCTATTTTCTTCTTTCATTCAGAGACACTTGACCTATAACACTTTATAAATTCAAGTTTTGCAACATCTTGATTTAATATATATGATAATACATATAGTGTGTATATACATATATAGTGCATATATAGTGTGTGCATATAGTGCATATATATTGTGTATATATATATATAATTGACATTGTAGCAACAATCAGCACCTCTATTTTGTCAGATAATTACTTTTTTAGTGGTTGGAATAATTAAGATCTAGTCTCTTACCAAGTTTGATTACAATACAATATTTTGTATAATCATAGTCCTGTGAATTAGACCTTCAAGTTACCTTCTTGAATTGACATTGGCTCATGGGGGCTGGGAACATTGTCAACCAAGAAACAGAACATTGACACAGAGTAGAGCAGGAACATTTTCCTAGTTTCTTCAAGATTTTGTAACTTAAGGAGTGACGACATTGGCGACATGGAATGGACAGCAACTTGCAAACACTGGCATTCTTGGGGGATAGGGGTTATTAGGTAGCAGAAAAACTGAGGTACTGTCACAAAGTTGACTGAGCAATGAAGACCTCTGTGAAAGAGCAGGAAAGAAAAGTGATGGCAGCTGCCTTAGGGCAACTAGTTGTTAGACCAGCCTGTATAAGTCAAACACCCCCAGGCACTTCTAGAAATACTAGGAGCCATCAAGGGAGAAATTTTTAGATTACAGATACTTTTCGTAAACAAATAAAGGCAAGGGTAGGAAATTGCTTACAGTTTTTTTCTCCATTTAAAAAAACTTTTATTTAATTTTCTCAGCCCCAGGTCTGAAATCAGTCATTTTCCTAGGGATTCCTGACTGTTTTTATTGAGAAATGGTATTCAGAACCCAAGATCTTGACTATAGATTTAGTCATTGCTCTAGACTGTCACTGTTTCTAGTCTGTTTTCAGCAGCATACATAAAATACAGATGAACAAAGACATGTATACATACACGGATATTTCTGTATCCATAAGAAGCTTATTATATTTTTTACTGGGATGGTATGAAATCTGTAATCTGTGGAGAACTACTATCTTTAAAGTCATCATTTCTAACAACAGGTTAATTTCTTTCCATGTGTTTAACTTTTTTGGGTGCATATTTAGTAGGTGTTTAACAATTACTGTTTATAGATTTTGTATGTTTACTAAGCACATAATCTGTGTTCTCTTGTACACAGAGTTTTCTCTACCATTAGGACTTCTAACTTTACTATCCATGTATAAGAGGCTAAGATGTCCTTATTCTTCTGGAGATGATTTTAGATTACTCAGTTATCCTTTGGCTAGCTTCATTCTTCTGCATTCCTAGCAATTTTTGTTAACTTGGCCTTGCTGGCTATGAAGTCTCGTGGTGAGACAATAGTGGAACAGGAACATTAGAAATTGCATACTAGATTTGGTGATTTTTCTTTTTTTCTGTCACTTTGAAGTGTCAGTGTTGTCTGTCTTTAAGCTGGGTGTGGCCCATAATTTATTTCCCTTTTTTATATTTTAAAAAGAAATACTGAGAAAATGGGTAGCTTTTTGGATGTCATTATCTTCAGATATCTGAAATTCCTAGACTGAACTTTTGATCATTGAAAAGTTTTGATACCAACGTTTTTCACGGAACTTGAATAAATAACTCTAAAATTTATATAGAACCACAAAAGACCCCAAGCAGCCAAAACATGCTTGAACAAGGAAAACAGAACTGTAGGTATTATAATTCCAGATTTCGAGTTCTATTACAAAGAGGTAGTAATTAAAACAATAGGGAAGTGGCATAAAAATAGACTCATAGGTCAATCAGTGGAATGAAAAAGAAAACCCAGAAATCCACAATTATACGAACATTGAATCCTCAACAAAGAAGGAATGAATGTACAATAGGAAAAAGACTGCCTCTTCAACAAATGGTGTTGGGAAATCTGGACAGCAAAATGCAAAAGAATGAAACCTAGCCACTTATTTTTAACATACAAATAAATTCAAGACAGATTAAAGACTTAAATTTGAGACCTGAAATTATAGAAATCCTTGAAAATCACAGCCAATAATCTCTGACCTCATCCATAATAGCATTTTTTCTGGATGGGTCTCCTGAGGGAAAGGAAATAAAAGCAGAAGTAAAGTATTGGGACTACATCAAAATAAAAAGTATTTGCACAATGAAGAAAACAACATAACTAAATGGTAACCTACTGAATGGGAGAAGATATTTGCAAATGCGGTGTCTGATGATGGATTAGTATCCAAAATCTATGAAGAATTTATCAAACTGAATGCCCAGAAAACAAATAATCCAATTTAGAAATAGGCATAAAAAATGATGTGAGACATGAATGGACATTCTCCAGAGAGACCTACAGATGGTCAACATACACATGATCAACATAACTCATCAGAAAATGTAAATAAAAACTATGAGACAGCACCTCACACCTGTCAGAATGACTAAAAATCAAAAACACAAGCAACAATTGTTAGTGAAGATGGAGAAAAAGGAACCCTCTTGTACTATTGGTAGGAATGCAAATTGATTCAGCCATTGTGGAAAACAGTATGGAGGCTCCTCAAAAATGATAGTAGAACTACCAGATGATCCAGGAATCGTACTACTGAGTATCTACCTAAAAAATACAGAAACACTAAATTAAAAGAGTACATACACCACCATGTTCATAGTAGCATTATTTATTTATAATAGCCACTATGGAAGCCACCCAAGTGTGCATTGAAAGATAAATGGATAAAGAAGATGTGATACACACACACACACACACACACACACACACACACAGGAATATTACTCCATAAAAAAAGCCCTAGAAAATGAAATCTTGCCATATGCAACAACATAGATGGAGCTAGAGAGTATAATACTAAGCAAAATAAGTCAGTGTAAATTGAATACCATATGATCTCACTGATATATGTAATTTAAGAGACAAAATATATGAACAAAGGAAAAAACATAAACCAAGAAATACTCTTAACTCTAGAGAAAAAACTGATGGTTACCAGAGGGAAGATGAGGGAGGTGATGGGGCAAACTGTCTGGGTCTGAGCTACTACCTTACTGAAGAAAAGTCTGAACTAATTCATTAAATCCAAGTAGTAGTTGACAGATAAGTGTTAATTGATGATGAATTCTTTGTTGGGTAGAAGGCAAAAGAAATAAGGAAATTTAAAAAATCCTTCAAAGAACTGTTGTTTAATTTGCTACTCTTGGTATATTGGGATTAAAAATGTGATAGTCATTGGTGCTTGTTTTAAAATCCCAATTTGAAAAAAAGTTGACAACTGTATACTAATGCCAGAGGTGATTTCCTCTTATTATCCAAATAAATAAAAACTGGGGCTCCTGAGTGGCTCAGTTGGTTGAGCATCTGGCTCTTGATTTTGGCTCAGGTCATAATCTCACAGTTCATGAGTTCAAGCTTTGTGTCAGGCTCTGCACAGACCATGTGGAGCCTGCTTGGAATTCTCTTTCCCTCTCTCTTTGTCTCTCTCCTGCTCACTGTCTCTCTAAAAAAATAAATAAACTTAAATGAAAATAATTTCAGAAAATTATGGACTATGCGGTTTCTATAGGCTTTCCTTTAACATCTAAGTTTGTATTATTAAATCCTAGAAAAGGAATTACTGGGGTATCTGGGTGATTCAGTCATATAAGCATCCAACTTCAGCTTAGGTCATGATCTCAGAGATCATGGGTTCGAGCCCCATGTCGGGCTCTGTGCTGATGGCTGAAGCCTTGAGCTTCCTTCAGATTCTGTGTCTCCCTTTTTCTCTCCCCTTCTCCCACTTGTACTCTTAAAAATAAACATTTAAAAAATGCAATTACTGTAAATAATTACAATTTAAATTTTTGGCCATGTTTTTTCAAAGTCATTGTAGGGATAGCTGAGGTAACGGCAGCTGCTCAAATATGAATTTCACCACATTTCCCTCGCCCTGACTTCCCACGGTTACATAGATCAATGGAAAGATAGAGGAAAACTACACAAATCTTTTGCCTTCAGAATACCTATAATATAGAGGGCATTGGAACTTCAAGTTACCTTAAATAGAAAAAAAATTATTTCCAGTAAATCTGTGTCTGAAGCTCCTAGCTCCACGACTTTGTGAAGAGCTCTGGTATCTGGGAAAGATGTATTGGAAAATAGAAGAGAAGATAGTGCTATGAGTCACTTCTAGAAAGATGATGAAGTCCTAAGTTTTACACTTAGAGGTAACAATAGTGAAAAAGGATTCCTGGGAGGTTAGAGCACTGACACAAGGAAGGGATTTAAAAGTATATGCAGGGCTTTAGGAAGAGGTCTTAGAAACAAAAATAATTTAGGAAAAGAGAATTAAAAATGGAGAATCAGTCCTTCAGAAAGTGAATGGTAAAGGCAATAGAAAGCAATAGAGGGAAATTTAGGATACTGACAAAACTAAAAACTGAAAGAAAAAAATACTTGTTTCTGATCTCTCAAAAAAGGTACACATTGAAGAAAGTGGAAGAAGGCATTCTTGAACTAGGCATTCTGTAAATTACCCAAGTGTTAGCTTTGTCCATGCAATGTAGAGACGCAAGCAGTCTTAATATACAAAGCTATCTGAGGAAAAATAAAATGAGAATCAAAACTTGTAGGCTGATGATAAATTTCTCTCAAACTCAACAATGAAACAAAAGTATAATATCCCAAAGTGAATTAAATATCCTCAAATAAATACATGTGAAGTAATACATCAAGTCAGAAATTCCAAGATGAAGATCAAAAATGGATAGTAAATACAAAGATATAAGAATTACACTAAGTAAAGAAAATAGTGAAAGAAAAATCGCAAATGACTAAATTATAAGTGCCTAAGAACTTACTTAAATTACAATTTAATAAGGGGCAGTGAATAAAGACAACCAAAAAACCAGAATATGAATGAGATAAGGAAGTAAAATGTATCAGAAAGAGACTGCTGGAAATAGTAGCCAGGCAAAAGATATCCAACATCTATAAAATCGGAGTCCATGAAGCAGAAAAACAAGACAATGAAACAAAAGTATAAATAAAAGAACCTTTTCGGGGCGCCTGGGTGGCTTAGTCGGTTAAGCGTCCGACTTTCGCTTAGGTCATGATCTCGAGATTCGTGGGTTCGAGCCCCGCGTNACTTAAAAAAAAATCATGAAAAAAAACCTTTTCAAGAATAAAAGAACTAAATCTACATACTGAAAGGATCAACAAGGGAACCTTGAAAAATTCAACATGAAAACTCAACTCTAGGACATATGCTAATAAACCCATTAGGTTTTAAGCACTGAGAAAATGCTCAAGGTCTCCAGGCAAAATGATAAAGTAACTTACAAGTCAAAGACAATTATACTTGAATCAGACTTCTCAGAAGCAATAAATAAAGCAAGGGGATAATGGAGCAGCATTTTCAAGAGACAGGAAAGAAGTGGTAACATAAGATTTTATACTTAGCCAATCTTTCAAGTATCAAGACTATAGAAAAACAAGGACACTGATACACTGCTGATGGAAATAAAAATGTATACTCTTAAAAGGAACAATTAGGCAATATTTAAGAAAGCTAGGTATGTGTCATTTGATTTAGCAATCCTGCTTTTAGGAAACATTCCAAAAATATTCTAAAGATAATCCTACAGCTATAAACTCACAACACATGCATATAGCATGTTAATGGTAGCATTATGTGTGATTGAAAAATATTAGGAACAATATAAATACCTACACAGAGGAGAGTGGTTAAATAATAGTATATTAACAAACTGGAGTATCACAGGAGTATAAAAAGAATTTCTATATACTTATTCATAATTTTAGTGTTATTAAGTTATTTTTGAGAGAGAGAGAGAGAGAGGCAGTGTGAGTAAGGAAGGGTCAGAGAGAGAGTGAGATACAGAATCCAAAGATGGACTCCAGACTCTGAGCTAGCTGTCAGCACAGGCCTGATGCGGGGGTAGAACCCAGGAACCGTGAGATCATGACCTGAGCCAAAGTCGAACGCTTAAACAACTGAACCACCCAGGCAGCCCCTTATATACTTAAAAAGAGTGATTTCACAGATGAGTTATTAGGTGAAAGAGAGTGGGCAAAAAAAGCATATCTAAGAATGATAACTTTTACGTAAGACAGAAGAGGAAATGGAACATATATGTATCCACTTTTTAAAAAGGATTTTTACTTTAATTCCAGTGTAGTTAACATACAATGTTGTATGTTTCAGCTGTACAATGTAGTGATTCAACAATTCATGACTCAGTGCTCATCTGATAAGTGTACTCTAATCCCCGTCACCTATTTCACTCTCCTTTATAGTCGATTTCCTGGTTTGTCTCTCTTCTCCCTTTTCATTTGTTTCTTAAATTTCACATACAAGTGAAATCACATGGTATTTATCATTTTCTGACTTATTTTGCTTAGCATTATACTTTCTGCCTTCATTCATGTTGTTGTAAATGAACATTTAAAACATGCTCTAAATGTTCTAAAAGAACATTTCATTCTTTTTAAGTGGTAAAATAATATTCCATTGAATATATGTACCATTTATTGATACATATATTCAAGTATCCACTTGGGCTGTTTCCATAACTTAGCTATTGTAAAAAAACAAAAACAGAAAAGCGCATTAAACATTTTGGTGCATATATCCTTTTGAATTAGTGTTTTTGTACTCCATGGGTATTGGGATTACTGGATTGTAGGGTAGTTCTATTTATTATTTTGAGGAACCTCCATAATGTTCTCTATAGCGACTGCATCAGTTTGCATTTAAACCAATAGTTCCTGTGGTTTCATTTTTCTCTACATCATTGCCAACATCTGTTACATTTTTGATTTTAGCCATTCTGACAGGTGTGAGGTAATATCTCATTGTGGTTTAGATTTGTATTTCCCTGATGATGAGTGATGAATATTTTTATGTGTGTCTGTTGGCTGTCTTCTTTAGAAAAATGTCTGTTAATGTTTTCGGCCCACTTTTAATTCAATTATTTGTATTTTTTAAAAATGCTATTGAGTTGGATAAGCTTTTTATAGATTTTGGATACTATTTATCACATATGTTATTTGCAAATATCTTTACCATTCAGTAGGTTATTTTTTAGTTTTGCTTATTGTTTCCTTTGCTGTACAGAAGTTTTTTGTTTTGATGTAGTCCCAATAGTTTATTTTTGCTTTTATTTCCCTTGCCTCAGGAGACATAACAAAAAAATGTTGCTATGGTTGGTGTCAGAGATATTACTGCTTGTGCTCTCTTCTAGGATTTTTATGGTTTCAGGCCTCACATTCAGTTCTTGAATGCGTTTTGAGTTTATTTTTGTGTACGGTGTAAGAAAGTGGTCTAGTTTCATTCTTTTCCATGTAGCTGTCCATTTTTCCTAAAACCATTTGTTGAAGAGTTTTTCTCCCCCTTGCCTATTCTTTCCTCTTGTGTTGAAGATTAATTGACCATACAATGATGGGTTTGATTCTGGGCTTTTTATCTTGTTCCATTGTCCATTTTTGTACCAGTATGAAAATGTTGTGATTACTACAGCAAAGGTGAAACTTAGCAGATAACACTGTAACTAAGGCATCAAAATCATGAGTAGGAATGGGACAGACTGACATTTAGCTCCCAATGGGCATTGAGAGGGATGCAATATAATTTCAGTTGTACAGCTTACAAAACATGCAGAATCTGAATATAATCGTGAGCTAACATCAGACAAATCTAAATTGAAGGATATTCTGTAAACTAACTGGCCTACAAACATCAGTGTCCCTTAGTTTCAAATTTTCTTTTCAAGAACATCAAGATCATGAATGAAAATGATGGTGAACTATTTAAGATTAAAGACGCTAAAGAGACATATCAACTAAATGCTATATGTGTGATCTTGCACCAGGTTTTTTCTTTTCTATTAAGTGATTTATACAGAATGTTACTGTGAAAATGATCAAACTTTGAATAAGGCTGGCGGGCTATATAAGACTAGTCATGTAGATACTTGGTTTTGATCATCACACTGCAATTATGTGAGAGTGTATCTTCATTCTTAGGAAATGCACACTGTAGCAATTTGTGAACGAAAGGTTTCATGTCTGCAATTTACTTACAGTTCAGAAAAAGGTGTGCAGAGGCAGAGAGAAAGGTAGCAAAATGTTAACAATGGAACATGTTGATGAAAGGTAAACGGAAATGCTTTAAATCCTTGAAACTTTTCAAGTTTGAAATTATTTCAAAATAAAAATCTTTTTAGCTTTTTATTATAAAGTATGTAATTTATATTACTATATTAGTATATATAACTAAATACTATATTATATATAAAAATTATATGAAATATAAAT
>NW_027530019.1:152463-196598 GCF_008692635.1 Crocuta crocuta
ATGAACAGTTTAACAACCTAAAGGAAGAGAGTCCGTGCATATATCTCTAGCACTTATACTTACAAATTACAGTATGTATTTCCTATTCTTTGGTTGTAACTGCCTTAAATAATTTAAATTGATGTCATTTTCTAGTCTCAATTTATATATATATTATTTCAGAAGCCTAGAGCATGTCAATGAATAACTGATAGTATTTGAATAACCTGTGTTGCTCTCTATCCCTGCATGACTTAATCACTAGTGGTTGTTAGAAAAAGTAAAAATAAAACATATATATTTGCACATATTCCATACAGTCAAGTGTGAGAAAGAAGATTGATGTGTGTTGTATTTGGCTAATATTTGATTTGTAGCTCGCTTAACTTCCCAAATTAACTTACTATTATCGTTGCCTCTCCATGTTTTTATTTACTGACAAGTTTATACTATTTTTGATCACCAGTCTTTTCTCATTTCAATTCTTCTTTGGAGTTGAATGATGTGTTTTCTAAAATACATATTTAGTAATTCTGTTAGTAAGAATCTATTGTTACACTCGTTTTAGCTTGTGTCTGAAAAAAATCTTAATTTTGCTAGTATAACTAGTTAAGAAAAATGAATTTGTATAAATTTGTATAAATTAATAGTAATTTTATCCCAACTTCTTCTTGAAGATAGCATTTTCTCATCATTTAAAAGATACTCTCTAGTATGCTATATTTTATTAATATAATTATGGACCTTCTGTAGGTCAGCTATCTTTATTTCTGCTTGTTTTTATATGATACTGTGTTCATCTTTGGCATTCTCACATTTAACTGTGATGTAGCTAGGTAATAGATTTCTTGTTTTTCATTTTGCTATAGATTTGTGACTACTATCAGAAGATTCACATGTTCTCCCAAATGCTGAAAAATTTATCAAGGAATGTTTCTTTAAATATTTCCTATGCATACTGTATTCTCTTTCACAAACTCTAGTAGTTTGTGCAACTGTCCACCATTATTTTTTAAGTTTTTTGTTGTTGTTGTTGTCGTTCTTCATGTTTTCAATCTTTCTATGTGCATTCTGGGCAATTTCTTGAGCTTTGTGTAAACCAGATAATCAAAATATGGTCTGTGGACTACTGCACATTCAAGAATTGTTTGCCCATGAGATTCAGAAAACAAGATTAAGCACCTTGACTGNTGGGATTCTATCACTGTGTCTCTCTCTCTCCCTGCTCCTTCCTTACTGGTGTTCTCACGCTCCCTCTCAAAATAAACATTTATTTTTTTGGAAGTTTGTTTATTTTGAGAGAGAACAAGAGTGAGAATGCCAGTGGTAACAGAGAAAGAGGGAGATAGAGAATCCCAAGCAGTCTCTCTGCTGTCAACACAGAGCCTGATGCAGGCTCCTTCTCAGGAACTGTGAGATGATGACTGGAGCTGAAATCAACAGTCAGAACAAACCAAGCTATTCAGGCACCCCCCAAATAAATAAGCATTTAAAAGAGTAAGCAGTTGGAAAGTCTTACAGTCATTTGACATGGTAATGCTGTTATTTTATTTTTTTAAGTTTATTAAATTTTGAGAGAGAAAGAATGAAGGAGGCATAGAGGAGAGAGAGAACCCAAAGCAGGCTCCACATTGTCAGCACAGAGCCCCATGTGAGACTTGAAATCACACATTGTGAGATCATGACCTGAGCTAGAATCAAGAGTCGAACACTTAACCAGCTGAACCACCCAGATGCCCCACTGTTGTTATTCTAAATAAAAGTATCACTTTAAATAGTTTGCAAATTTAAAAAGTGCTGCTTCATCTCAGTGTGAGGGGCATAGTTGTTTATACATGACATATTTGTGTGTGTGCATTTTTCCTCAACTGTCATTGCAATTAGCTTTCTCAGGGAAAAGATTTAGGTACTGAAATTTCCTATTTATAGCATAGCCATTACATTTTACTTATTTTTCTCCTTTCTCTTGTCCTGTTTTTAATAATGTCTTCTCTGCCTTATGTGTTTTCTAATGTGATATTCATCTCTGTCATGGTTTTTAGCTCTCTCATCTTCTTTTTGACATCAGCATATGATTTTCTCTTGCTGTGATCTTGATCACTTATTCCACTGTTGTCGTGCAACCGACGGAACTGTTTTTTAGGGAGTAATTATTTCACTACTTTTAATTCAGTTGCTGTCTTTGTTGACTTTTATTTTCTCTTTGGCAATACTTTACAATTTTTAAGTTCAAGTGAATTAACCTACTGTGTTACATTAGCTTCAGTGTTAAAATGATTCAACAATTCAACACATTACTGAGTGCTCATTATGATAAGTGTACTCCATCTCCTTGACCTATTTCACTGAAACCCTCACCTATCTTCCCTCTGGCAAAGATCAGTCTGTTCTCTGTAGTTAATGGTCTGATTTGTTTGTTGTTGGTTTGTCTCTTTTTTCTTGTTTCCTTAAATTCCATATACGAGTATCGAGTATCATGGATGAGTAACATAGATTGTTAGAGCAAATATTTGGCATCCAGGAAGGGACAAGCAACATGCACTTGGGGAATCAGAAAAGGCTTTGTATTTTTCACCAGTGCTGGACCAGAGGAGTCACCTCCAGAGGCTGAGCATCTAGCTCGGATGTTCGTGGTCTATTATATATATGTGCTTCTGGAATGGGCAGGGCTAATACAGTGAAGCTCTGGTTCCCGGCAGCAGGCTGATAGAAGAGGAAAGCAAGATTGTGGAAGCCAAAAGCATACAGGGGGAGTATCTGGCCTTAGACATCTGGCTACCTGTTTTTATCTGCTTTTCTACAAGCTTTCCTTCTCAGGATGACATTTCTCAATTTTTGTATTTAACCAGACAAACTCCCTGTTGCTTTCTTTAACCTGGGATTTTTAAGACCACTAAACTTTTTAAAAGAATTTTTAGATAATTAAAAAAAATTTTTTTGATGTTTATTTTTGAGAGCGACAGAGTGCAAGTGGACAAGGGGCAGAGAGAGAGGGAGACACAGAATCCGAAACAGGCTGATGGCTCTGAGTTGCCAGCACAAATCCTGATGTGGGGCTCAAACCCACAAACTGTGAGATCATGACCTGAGCTGAAGTCAGATGTTTAATTGACAGAGCTGTCCAGGCACCCCTGAGAATTGTTAGGTAATGTTTTTAGATAATGTTGACGTTGGGACCAGAGTCACCTATATATGTATATATGTATATGTATGTATTAAATCTTGAGTTACTTCCTTTCATACAACAACAATAATGAATTGTTGAGTGAACTGTCAAGATAAGAGTGGCTACATTTCCTTGAGAACATAGAGAACTATTGGGTAACTATTGCACACTTTGGAGATCTTCAATTTTGAATAATTGTGTTAAGGCCTCCTGGTTTCAGAATGCAATAGTCTCTCTTTGAAATGACCTTTGTTTATAATACTTAACTAAAGCCTGTGTAAAGCTATTGATAAAACTTAGAATCTCATGCCAAAGGCTAATAAGGCAAAAGTGAAAGAGTGTCCATTTCCTGGAAACTTGAAGTCCTCAGACTGCTGGGATTACACTTTCTTAAAATACTTGAGTAGAGTGGCCTCAGCCCTCCTTCCACATGTTTTAGGAAATCCAGATTTTTGACCAAGGTTTTTGACCAAGGAGCTTCAGGGTGACGACCCCCCCGCCCCCAATCTTTTTCTCTGGTCTCTCCAGGGAATTCTTGGTCTCTGTATGTTTCTTTTCTTTTTCTTTTCTTTTCTTTTCTTTTCNTCAGACGCTTAACCGACTAAGCCACCCAGGCGCCCCTCTCTGTATGTTTCTTGATTCCATAACTGCTGTACTATTTCTGTAGTCTTGGTCATGTTGAGCATTGTGTTTATTCCTGTATTCTTTAAAGTACCAATTATCATAGGCTATCATTATGGCTAAATATTAATGAAATGTTGGGAATGGAAACACTGATAAATATAAAACACTGATTAATGCATAATTAGCTAATATGCTTATTGTCTGATTAACAGACAACAAATTAAAATTGAATATTATACATAGAGGTGTAATGAAGTCTGCAAGGTCTGAAAACTTCATCATACCTCCATCAGGAAGGAAGCCCTTGCCCATCCTAGGTCCTGGGAATGGCAGTCATCTTGTAGATGTTTGACTTTTTCCTGAAACCTTCTCTCTGACTTCCTAAGCTGCCAGCTTACCCCTCTGAATTGTTGTGTTCTTATTGAGAGAAATTTAGTTCTTCTCTCTCTCTAAACTATGCCCCAGGATTTCTTTACTCTATTCAAAAATGAGTTAAGCAGCTCTGTTTACCAAATAAAGTTTTCTACCCTTATTAACATGAAACTTGGATATTAAAACTTAAATATACTCAAGAAAAAATTTCTTAAGTTCCACTACTCTAAACCAGGGAGAGTATATTTGAAATATTTGTGGGTGTAACTTTCACTGAATGTCTTGGCATTATATATGCTATTCCATTCAATCTTGTAAACTCTTTCATTGTGAAATAAAACATATTGAAAAGTGCACAAAACTTAAATGCACAGTTTAATGAAATAATATAAACATTGATATAATCACTGCTCAGGTCTACAAATATATTAGTTTCAGCTCCTGCCCCCAAACTTTCCATGTAATTGTTTCTGACCATTTTTTAAATGTTTATTTATTTATTTTGAGAGAGTATGTGCTTGAATAGGTGAAGGAGAGAATCTCAAGTAGACTCCACCTTTCTTAACACTTTCTAATTCCATTATTCATTATCATAACAGATAGGTGTCACCTTAAATACTACACATTAATTTTGACTGTTTTTTAACTTCATGTAAATGGAATCATATAATACCTATTCTTTTGCATGAATAGTCTTTTTCTTGCAATACCTAGTCTTTTTTTAATAGTCTTAATATTTCTGTGACATGGGTGGGAAATAAGGGAAATATTTATTAAAATACAGATTCTGACTTAGTAGGTTTAGGGTGGATGCGATATTGTGTTCTTGTATAAAAATCACAGGTGATGTTGATACTGCCTGCCAATGGACTACACTTTGAGTATGAAGGGTTAACACAATATTATGCACATAAATTAAAAAATAACAGTGATACATTTTTTTCCCCCTTGGAACCTATATATCATGCTTAACTTTGTGTTAACTTGGCTATGGTTATCCAGTTGTTAGGTCAAACACTAGTCTAGGTGTTTCTGTAAAGGTATTGGTGGATGTGACTAATACTTAAAATCAGTTAACTGGAGGCAAAGCAGGTTATCCTCCATAATGTTGGGTGGGCCTCATCCAATTAAATTAGCTGAAGGCCTTAAGAGCAAAGACAGAGATTGCCTGAAGAAAAAGCAATTCTTCCTGAGAACTGAAACCTAGAAACCCTAAGTTTCCAGTCTATAGATTTTTGGACTCAAAACTACATCAGCACTTACCTGAATTTCCAGCCTGCCAGCCTGCCTACTGATTACAGTCTTACCAGCCTCCACAATTAAATGAGCCAGTTGTCTAAAATCTATTAGCTCTGTTCTCCCGAAGAGCCTTGGCTAACAGAACATAGAATTATGAAGGAATAACACTAAAATAAAGTGCAATAGTTGATCATGGGGCAAAGGATGGGAAATAGTAATGTGATAAGAGGAGACAGATAAATGGAGACTATGTATATAGGTCAGTGATGAAAATACACCATGAACTGGGAATCACGGGTATAACCTGTAACCCTGGAGGTTTAACAAAAGAGAATCAGAAGCAAAAGGAAATTGAACCTAAAACATAGGCAGAAGTTTGCCTTAAGGTAAAAGGGGCTGTTGGTTATCTCTAATAGGAGGGAGAACAGATGGATGATGACCTATTTTACTCTTGTCACTCCCATTTTCATAATTTCTACAATCCAGAAGTTGGAAGTCTTCACATTGTCTGTAGACTTGAGTCACATAAATAGAAAAAAGCCATTTTTTCTTTAAAAAAGGGAAGGAAGGTGGGGTGTCTGGATGGCTCAGTTAAGTGTTTGACTTTGGCTCAGGGTATGATCTCACAGTTTGTGGATTTGAGCGCCCCCCACTCCCCCATCAGGCTCTGTGCTGACAGCTCAGAGCCTGGAGCCTGCTTCTGCTTCTGTGTTTCCCTGTCTCTACATTTCCCCACTTGTGCTCTGTCTGTCTGTCTACATCTCAAAAGTAAATACACGTTAAAATGGGAAGGAAGTAAGAATCGATTCCATGTTTCTTTCCCTAAATGTTTCAGTTATAATTACTTCCATCAAGTAAAGCTTTATTACATCATGAACAATGCATTATGCTTTTCCAGCCACAAAAAAGATGCAAAGGACCAAAACATAATTTTTCCCCCTCAAAGTTGTTACTAGTTATGTTGAGAGAATTTTTGAGCTCATCTAATCTGTGTTTTTCTGTACTAGGTTCATGAATGTTTTTTGACTGAACTAGTCCTTTTGCATTAGTTCCCTGTAAATTAAATATATAAAAAGATGCCACCATCATCTTTTTTTTCCTAAATGCATATATTAAACCACTGGGTTGTTCTCACTTTAAGGTGGTTTTCACCTGTGTTGTGGGTTTAATTTTGCCCCCCTACTCCTCACCCCATCCTGAATCAGTTTATATGATAGAGTCCTAACACCCAGTACATAAGAATGTGACCTTATTCGGAGATGGGTGGGGTTTTTGTTGTTGTTGTTGTTGTTTGGTTTTGGTGGGGTTTTTTTGTTTGTTTTGGTTTTTTTTGGAGGCAATGGATGAATATGTTCATTAGATTGTGGTGACAGTATCAGAAGTATATACATATATTATGGGGTGCCTGGGCGGCTCAGTCACTTAAGCATCTGATTCTTGATTTTTTTTCGCTCAGGTCAAGATCTCATGGTTTGTGAGAACAAGCTGTCCTGACAGCACAGAATCTGGTTAGGATTCTCTTTCTCCCTCTCTGCCCCTCCTCTGCCTGCATGTACTCTCAGTCTCTCTCTTTCTCTCTCTCTCTCTCTCTCAATAAACATTCAAATAGTGTAAGTAGAACCCTAGTTATTTTGTCTTGGACATTAATGTGATCAACAGTATTTGACCTAGTTGTAATTCTGTCAATACTTCTGGAACTATGGATTCATGTTGACCGATACAAAAGGACCACAAATAAGTAGGCATTGTATATTCTAGAAACTTCTTTCCATCTTTAGATCTTGATTTATTTTACACAGTTATTCTCCTTTTCTCCTAATGTTCTGCTTCTGTTATGCTGTGAGGCAGAAAATCCAGAAACAACGAGAAGAGTAATAACTGGTCTGAATCAAACAGGTGTCAGGTTCTATGGTAGGCACTTTGTCTGCACTGTTGCACAGAACTGGAGATAAATGATCTTACTCTCCCTTTTTCCAAATAATAAAAAGAAAGCATAGCGAGTAGGTAGCTCCCTTCAAACAAGCTGACCCAAATAGCCAAGATTCAGATGTCTAACTCTGAAATTCAGTTTTAACTACTATGCTGTACTGCTTAAGTTATACATAAGGTGAAAAGTAAGTTTTTCAGGGAGAATCTAGGTGGTTTCCCTACAAAGTACACTTATTTTGGTCCATGTAATTTGTGACATTTTTATTATCCATAAAGGAGAATTGTTGGCTCATTTACAGAAGGCTAAGTTTTGGGGAATTGGTGTGAGTTTAGGGTCAGGGAGGACTTTAAGGACTATCGGGTAATGATAGTGACTTTGGGCCTGTAATTACTAAGGTGCACTATTGTTATTTATCACTGGGCACTTACCATGTGATAGACATTTGTTCACTGGGCACTTGCCATGTGATAGACACTGTAATAGATGTGGGAGATTCAAATATTCATAAGACTTAGTTGTTTTCTTTAAATACTTCTCCGCTCTTTCTACCCTACCAAATAATATTCTATTTGGACTCCAGAAAGACGAAGTAGAGGAGAGAAAACAAGATGTGATGAAGTAGAAAGGGAAATTAGGCCAACGAGGGGTATATAAAAGCTTAAAGGGTTCAGTGAATTTGACAAACAGGAACACTCTTATTATGAGTCTAGAAGTCTAGAGTCTAGAAGGATTCTACTTAAATTTCAATAAAGGAGAGATCAAAACATTGACTTAATTTAGTTTATTCATGGACAAGACCTCACATTAACGATGATGGGTTAAGATTTCTTGCCCTTGGAAGGCTCATTTTTTGGTGCGGAAATATGAAGGTATAAGACAATTTTATATAATTTAATCAGAAGTTGTATTAGAGGAATGAAAATAGATTTGAGAATAAAATACTTCTGATTTCAGTCATAAAAATCTTAGTAAATGAAATTACCCATAAGCTGGGTTGTTAATTAGGAGAATTGCAGGGCACTGAGGGAGTAGATTAAGAGAATCAGAATAATATTTCTGTGTGTGTGTGTGTGTGTTTTATTTAATAACTTGTTGCAAGTTTTTAATGAGAAAAGGGGGTGCATGACTATTATGTCATGCACGTTTCAACTGGAAAAGATAAAATGAGTATTCCTTCTTATCACTCCATCCCCTCATTCTTTCTCTTCTATATTTATTTTGAAACATAGAAAAACAAATACTATTTTATGTATTTAAATACATATATCCCAACATATAGATTGTTCTGAGATTTTCTTTTTTATAACTCAATCTTCTAGATGTTTTTAATGGTGTATGCTGTGAGTGCATAGCATGTGTGTATGATAGTTTATTTAACCATTCCCCTGTCGATGGATATTCTTTTCTTAGTCATTACAAAGAATACTGAAATAAAGTCTCTTTACAAACATATCCAAATATATAGATAATAAAAAGTGGAATTTCTGGGTCAAAATGAGTATACATTTAAAATACTGATAGATGCTGACAAATTGTTTTCTAAAATGTTCCCATTTATACTTCCTCAACAACAATAACAACAAAAAAATTCTCTGAATTTTTGCCAGCACTCAATATTCCCAATCTTTGTAATTTTTGCCAGACTGATGGACAAATTTAGAATTGCCTTATTTATGTTGTACTTTTCTTCATGTTGGTGATATAGAGCATATTTTCAGTGTTTATTGGTCATTTAGGCTACTCTGTGAGTTGTCTTTTTTATCCTTTGTCATTTTTAATATTTGGTTATTATCTTCGTTTTTTAATTTGCAGTGTTTTTTTTAAACTTACGATTGAAATAGCTTATATGTTATCTATGTTGTGAATGTCTTTTCTCAATTTCTCATTTATTTAAACTTCATAGTGAATTTTGAAATTTTCTATTTTGATGTAATAAAATATATTGATAGTTTCCACTATGGGTCTTTTGCTCTGGGATATGTTTAAGAAACCTTTGTCTTCTCTTAAATGTATTTATTAACATGACCATATTCACCATTACAACAGTGAATTAGAAACAACCATGGATAGTTCAATCCATTTTCAAATCTGTAGAATTCCTGTGAATTTCAATTAGCACATGAAAAATAAAATAGAATGCTAGGGAAGAGGACATAAAGAGAATTGTCAACTATAGTATCCATCTGTCTCTAACAAATAATTAAATGTGTTTATATTAGTGAGTTGAATTGATGAATCTCAACAATGGTTTCACCTACTTTTAAACAACTGTTGAGTAAAAGAATTCCCGAGAGATGCACAAGAATTTTATATTAATTTAAATATTAGTACCCGTGAGCTCCTTTCTTTTAGGTATTAATCTTCAGCTGGTTGGTTTTCTGTCTGTATATTCATCAATAAAGAGGATAAATAATTTCCAGATTTTCTAGGAGAAGTTTGACTTAAAACATCAGGTGTCAAAGCTGATATGGCTCTCAATCCCTATAAAAAGCTACATAACCACAGGGTATAAAGCAAATAAAACTTTTCACCCTCTCACTAGGAGGTGAAAACCTAACTAATACGTAGCTAGTTTTTAAAAAGTGAACTAAAAAACTGAGTCATACAGGGAAAAGTTCACATTACTGGATATATACAAGACAACTGTATAACCTGAAATATCAGTCATTTGGTAGTGGACTTAAAACTAAAGTATGTTGACTTCTCAGAGATCAAGGAGACAGAAATAGTAACTAGCATAACATGGGGAATATAAAAGTATCTGTCTCTAGCAGAGCATCTCTGTGGCCCACAACAATTCAGTGATTGGGCAATTTAGGTATTGCTTGGGCAAACATTGTCATGAAGAAGGTCCAGTACATAAATGAACTCAGCAGTGGTGGAAATTTGTGGTGACAATGTTTTTAGAAAACCTACCCACTGGTTACAGAATCCAAAAATGTATTTGGAATATGAGGAGTGGAGGCATCCTTTGGGTAGGGCATTGACAAATGGTAGAGTCAAGAGGTCCCAAACAAGTAGGCTGGAATTCAGGGCTGGACTTGAGTTCTACCAGAGAAATTGGAAAGTTAGTTGGAGAATCAAGGCAAAGGATCATTTCTATAAATTGGACTAATATATAGTTGTAAGCCTTTTCACAATTCATTTAGTAAAATTCTCGTCAAGTGCCTACTATATCCCAGGTATTGGGAATAGCAATGAACATAAAACCTGTCTCTGTGGAGCTTGGGTTCTACTAGGGGAAGGTAAAAAGTAAAATAAAGACTATGTCACATGATGCTATGGAGAAAAATAGAGAAGGGAATGGGGATAGGGAATATCTAGGTATAGGTGTTGGAATTTTAAATAGTGGCCTGAGAGAGCCTCTATGAGAAAGTAGCATTTGAGGAAAGATTGGAAGGAAGTGAGGGAGTAAGCCATGCATCTATCTAGGGGAAGAAGGTTTCAGACATCGAGAAATACAAAGACGTTAAAGGTGAGAGAGTGGTTGGTATATGTATTAGTGAGGGTTCAACCAGAGAAGCAGAACCAGTAAGAGGCATGAACGTGTGCATTTGTGTGTGCACATGCGTGCACACACACACACACACACACACACACACAGATTTATTATAAGGAATTGGCTTACGTGATTATGGGGGCTGGCTAAGCAAATCCAGTACTGTAGAGCAGGCAGTCATCAAGGGAAGACTATAAATATAATGAAGATTAGAGACACTGGGCCCAAGCTATTGTATATAGGTGGAATTTCTTTTCATTCAGAAAGCCATAGTTCTGCTCTTAAATCACTCTTTTTTTAAGAAAAAAAATTATAATTATTTATTTTGATAGAGAGAGCTTGAGGGGAGGAGGGGCAGAGACAGAGAAACAGAAAATCCCAAGCAGGCTCCATGCTGTCCATGCAGAGCCTACCATGGGGCTTTATCTAACGAACTGTGAAACCATGACCTGAGCCAAAATAGTCATATGCTGAACCAACTGAGCTACACAGGTGCCCCTAAATCCTTCTGATTAAATCAGACTAACCAGATAATCCAGGAGAGTATTTCTTTCCTAAGGTCAAACAAATGGAAATTTTAACTGCATTTGCAAAATCCCTTTACAGCAGCACCTAGAATGGTGTTTGATTGAATAACTGGGGACTATAGTCTCATCAAGTTGATACATCAAAAAAAGCCATCACATGTTCAAAGAACAGTAAGAAGCCAGTATGGTTAGAGGATTGTGAATATCTGGAAAAATAGAAGATGTACCAGATGTAACAGGGGAACCATCTTAAAGACTTAGAAACTTGGTCTGAGCAAGATGGGGAGTCACTGGAGAGCTGTTAAGAGAGAGAGAAGTGATATGACTAATATTGTAGAAGGACTATGCTGGCACTGAATAGTGGAATAGACAGGTGAGTAAGATAATGTAAATTAGAGGCTATGTGGTGATGGGCTGCTTCATTAAATGCTAGACACTATATTCAGTGATAAGTGTTATTTCAAAAGCTCCCCTGGACCATAGTCCTGAGGCTTAATCAGAGAACTCTGTACAATTACTAGGTTACAAGAAATATGATAGGCATTAGGGATTCAAAACTAATCAAGACAAAGTGGAGTATAGCCTTTCATTTCCTCAAGAGTGATGCCATTTACAAGGAGCTTTCTTATTAGCCACACAGGAATGAGACTAAACTGTTAGAAGATGCTGAATCCTTAACCCTGGAGTTTAGCAGGCTTTAGGTCTTCCTATACCCTGCCCATTATGTGTAAGTTCCTGAGATAAATGATAAGGAAGGACCTTCCAACCAAAGCATATATTTTTTCACATTGATTTCCTGATTTCTTATCTTTTGGGGTTATTTTATTTATTTTGAAAATAAAACAAATGAAAAGAACCCAATAAATAACTAGAATGATAGTGGAATATGGGGATATGTTGATTTTTGGCCTTTACTACCATGCTATTCCTTTTGTGATCTCTTCTTTATCACAGTGTTGCAAGCCTGAGAATTTCCCAGTCTGTTAAGGAGAGAGACTGGCATGAGGTTTGGAAGACAGAAGGGAGGTAGACATTTGTCCTCTGACTGTGGTGGCTGTAGACCAAAATGGGTACCTGCAGTGGTGGTGGCAATGGCTTCTTAGGATCCAAGCCTCACTCTCTGGTTTTGGGGCTGTGAACAGCTGTGCTTTAGCTGAAGCTTTCTGAAGTTTCCTGATGTCTGGCCAGAGTGAACTTAATTTCCTAACTTCTGTTTCTCCAGCACTTATAAAAATATATCATTGATTGATTTAACTGTCAAATTCTGTTCTGTTTGAAATATGACTGAACCTTCACTGATTCAGAGGTCTTCTCTACCACTACTTGCAGACTTGAGAAGTCTCCAATTATCAAGTTCTTTCCTTTCCTCTGATCCTAAACCTGAATCTTCTTAACTCCCCAAAGACCAATGGTCTGAAGCCAAAGACCACTTAAGTCCAAACAGAAGGGGAGGGGAGGAAAAGAACGGATGAGAAGAAGCCTAGGTGGTAGGCAGAGGATGGTGGAAGATAGTGAAAGATGCAAGAGTGGAGGGGAAGTGAATAAAAGATACCCTTCTAAGCTTTCCCCTTGGACACTTCTTGTTTTCAAAGCTTATGATTTGAACATGAGTGGAAGAAAGTAAATGAGAATAGTCTCTTTTATCTATGATTATACTTTATTTCATCTTGAACCTTCCTAGACTCACCATTTTTTCATTTTTTCTTCAGCCTGTTTAGATTTTGGGGGGAGAGAGTAGGGGAACACATATTTCATTTATCCAACACTTCCAGTCATGTTTCTGTGTGTTAATTCATACAATTGTCACATGTACTAAGTTTTAATATTTTATATTTAAAACAAAATTCTATTAAGGAAAAAATGTTGGAAAAAGCTTGAGAACGTGCCTTGATTCAGACAGCTAAAAAAGTGGGCCTCAGGTTTGGGCCCACATCAGACCATATGTCCAGGCTTCCTTTTAACAATCCAAAGCCACTTACAGTGAAAGAAGCTTGGATTTGGAATTTTGGTCAACCATAAACTGGAAGGAATTCTAGTATATTTTCTTAGACATTATTCTTTAAGAAGAGTGACCTATATAAATTTCCTTGGTGGGACCTTAGTGAAAGTCCTTTGTCTATAGAATTATAATGAATTAAAAAGATTTTTTTAAGCTTAAAAACTGAATTCTATTAGTTACATTTTGGAAAATTTGGCTTCAGTACCTATTTAAGTCCAACTATGGTTCTATCTGTGCAGGTTGTATGGGAAAACTCTTTTTTGGGTAGGAGAAGAGGTTAGAAACACTGTAGGAATTAAAGGGAAAAATAAGGACAGGTCCAGGAGATGAACAAACCCCCACCCCCAAAAAAAACCCCTTATCAACCTGGTTTTATGAGTTAATTAAATTAAAATAATTAAAACAGCAAACTAAAAGAAATAATGGTTCTTGACATGTCAATAAATGTCTTAATTTAGTGATGACATTAAATCCTTTTGTCCTTGCTTGCTAGAATTCTGGGGGGATTCATTAAGATATATATTAACATACTTAGTATTCCTGCAAATACTATGCAACTCAGGTGTTTTCAAAATATAGCCTATTTTGTTTAAGTGTCTAAAGACTTTATTTTGTGGCACTTGTTGAAAAAAGTCCCATCCTGATCACAGAAACAGAAGCATTTTTTATGTTTGAGATTAAAAAAAGATATAGGCATTCTTTTTTTAAAAATTAAAAAAGTTTCAGGTACACACATTTATAATTTGACATTTAATACACTAGAAAGCTATCATCACTACTAGTTAATACATAAAGTTAATGCCATTTCACCTATTTCCCAACCCCTTTTCCCCCTGGTTAGCTCTGTTTTCTCTATCTACAGTTTTTCTAAGGTTCCACACAATTCATATCATACAGTATTTGTCTTTCTCCATCTGATGTATTTCACTTAGCATAATACCCTCAAAGTCCACCCACGTTGTTACAAATGGCAAGACTATTTTCTTTTTATGACTGACCGGTGTTTGATTTGCTTATATTTAGTGGTGGATTTTTGTGTCTATGTTCATCAGAGGTACTGGCCTATAATTTTCTGTTTTTTTAAAATGTCTTTATCTGGTTGGGCATCAAGGTAATGATGACCTCATAAAATGAATTTGGAAGACTTTTTCTCTTTTTGTAATAGTTTGAGAATATTAGGTATTAATTCTTCTAATTTGTTAGAATTCACCTGTGAAGGCTTTTGTCCTGGACTTGTTTTTTGGAAGGTTTTTCTTTTATCTCTAATGAATTTTGTTGGTAGTGATCAGTCTGTTGGGATTTTTTATTTCTTCCTGATGTCCTGATGTAGTTTTGGAAGATTGTGTGTTTCTAGGATTGATCCATTTCTCTAGGTTGTCCAATATATTGACATTATAATTTTCTATAGGATTCTCTTATAATTTTTAGTATTTCTGTCATGTTGGTTGTTATTTCTCCTCCTTAATTTCTGATTTTATTGATTTGAATTCTCTTAGTTTGGCTAAAGATACATGAATCTTGTTGATTTTTTTTAAAAGAATCAACTCCTGGTTTCATCTAACTTTTCTATTCTTTTAGTCTCCATTTCTTTTCTAATCTTTATTATTTCTTCTAACTTTGGGTTTTGTTTGTTCTTTTTCTAGTGTTTTTAGGTTATAAGGTTATATTGCTTAAAATTTTTGTTGTTTCAAGGTGCCTGGGTGGCTCAGTCAGTTAGGCTTTGGATTTGATTTTGGCTCAGGTCATGATCTCATGATTGCGTGAGTTTGAGGTCTGTGTTGGATTCTGTGTTGCCAGCACAGAGCCTGCTTGGGATTCTCTCTCTCCCTTTCTTTCTGCCCCTCCCCCACTTGTAGTGTCTCTGTCTCTCTCAAAATAAATCAATAAACTTTAAGTTTAAAAGTTTAAAAAAAGATTTTTCCTGTTTCTTTAGTTAGGCCTATCTCCCTAAGAGGTCCAGGTGTACTGGTGTGTGTGGTTAACTCTCTCTGCTTCCTCAGGACAGGAGTAACTTTGGAGTACTGCAAAAATTAGCCATGGCTGTGTGAGGGGTGTGGCATGGTGGAAGTCATCTGAGGGGATGTCTACCAATGGAGGCAGATTGAGTGTGGTTGGGTCTCCAGGGGAATACTGGGGTGCGATGTGTGGTGCTAGGATGCTTGATAGAGGATGTTATAAGTGGCCCCTGCATGTGACATTTTATTTAGGGTGGAGAAGGGCAAAAATGACACCATTGATCACTTATGTTCTTGGAGAAATCTCCTGCAATCCTTGCTCCACCAACACAGGTTCTAAGATTAGTCAGTACATCTCCTTCACTTACACCCTAGGTGCTTTTCAAATGACTGCTTCTATGCTGTGTCTTGGACTGAATTATTTAGCTTCCTGGAATCCTAAAAGTGAGGACTTGGTTTCCTATTGCCCTCAAGCTCTATTAGAGTTGAAACCACCCAGCGTTAAGTCCCATTAATTTTGAAAGACAGACATTATGGGGACTTCCCTGTGTGGGTCTCCAGGGTCAGGGTTGCCCAGTTTGGAGCCTGATTCCTTCCCTCCCCTGTACATGTGATGTGCTACCTTTTTCTGGTGACTCACGCAGAGGGTTGGTTTTACAATTGCATTTCTGTGCCTCCTACACTTTTTGATTTAGACTTCATTCTACAACCAGCTATGTAAAATCTGTTCTCCCAGTCCTCAGGCTGTTTTCAATGTTGGTTGAATAGATAAAGTTGTGGCATCAGTGTGTTTGGAGGATGACATGAGTTCACAATCTTACTCCACTTTATCTTCCCCAGGTCCTGTTCTGAAAAAAACTGAATTTTCTTCTCAGTCCGAAGTAGAGATGTCAAGACAAAAAAGAAAGTCAGTGTGAAATGGACACTTTTCCATGAGTTGTAAAACTTTCAGATCACAGTATTTCTATCACAAGAACATGAACAATGTGAATAGTGGCTTTATTATCAGTTCATGTTCTTTTGGGCACATTTTTATAGCCAACTAATGTTTGAACATTCTAGACACAGACAAAGCAGAGTAGTTTAAGACTAATCAGGAGAACTTAGCTTCCAAAAGATAGTGGTTTACTCTTTTCCCTAAAACAAGCCAGGTATGATGCTGGAAATTTCTATGCATGATTATAATTGTACAAAATCCAGTGCAGTTGTTATTCCTCATTCTTGGAGTTAAAACATAGACATGAGTTACTTAAGAGTTTCTCAACGTTACACAGTAGACCAGTACCAGGGAGAGGAAGCACCAAACCTAGTTTCCCTGATTCCAAAGCTGTGCCCTTCCTACTATTGTCACATGGCTGCTCTCATCATGGTATGAATTAGAGTAAACTGTGTGTATGTGAAAGACTTGTATCCTTTAAAGAAGAATAAAAATTCAGGATTTATAATCCTTGCAAATGTAAATCCCAAATTCTAAAATGTTTTTAGATCCCTTCATCTGTCAGTTTACATATAGGTAAAGCATACTTCGGTATCACACTTGGAAGATAATTTGAGCAGATACTTTGTCCTAAAATATAAATTTTATTGTCTTACATGGTAAGCACAACAGAGGACCGCTATTTTTATATATTGCAAATTTCTAGGAACTTACATAACTGCTAAAAATTAAATAAAGGAATTACTAGTACAAGATACATTCTGTTCACAGAATGTTGAAAATCTAAAACCCCTCCATATATTTGGTCTACTAGAAAGGATGTTAGAGACAGTGTTATAATAATTTTATTTAATACCTTTAATTTTGTTTTTTTTTGTTCAGAAAGATTCTTGACCTCTCTGGCCCCAATTTATTTACCAGTGATTGCACAATCAACTGCCTAATCTGACATGTCTCCAGTTGAGGATTTTTGGAGGCCGGCTCTGGCAGGTCCAGGGGTCCCTGAAGGATGGATGGTGTCGGTGAGAGAGAGAGTGAGAGAGCCCCGAGATTCTTTCTGATCACCAGGCAGGCGTCTCTGCTCAGACTGGGGCTCAACTTTATTTTATCATTAAGTGTTTTGGGGGACAGCACAGAAGTGGCATGTGCCTTAGACAATGGTTTCTGATAACAGACTTCTTTGATATGTAACAATTTCCTGGAACATAGATTTGTAGAAGACTCATGCATAACTTTTACAAAAGTGATTGAGGTCGGGGATTTAGATGCTTATCCTAAGGGGAAGGAAGGCATCCAGACAAAGTTTTTAGCATAAAAAGGGTGAAGTTACTTCTTTGTGGGCAGGGGTCTATAGCTTGTTTGTTTAAGGTGGAAGTATCAAGAAAAATAGGTCTTACACCTTTGCTCTCATAATCACAAAAGAAGATGTTCCTCAATAGGTTCCTTCACAGGGAGCAATCAGCATATACGAGGCCGGAAAATGCCCAAGCAGAAACAAATGGGTGGGGGTGGATATTTGCCCTTAACTCTAAATTAGGCTCTTTGTCTCAGGGCCAGACTCAAGCCCCTTTTATTATGTTAAGTTTTGGATCTGCAAGGCCCTTAGGAAGAGCCTTTTAACAATCATCCACAATGTTTTCATCTGAAATCTCCTTGGAAAAGGCAGGGATATGCTTTTCCTTATGAGCAGTCTGTGTGGGGAATATCGGTCTGATCTGGAATATTGTGAGGCCTGGTCAATACCAGCAGCCTCATTTCCAACATGAGCCAGTAGTAGCAGAAGGAGATACCAGTTTTCATTTCTCATGGCAGGAGCTGTGCAAACGCTACCAAATCCTTGCTGTGACTGTCATCCAGCGAGGCCAGTGCAGCTACTGGCAGAGGATAAAGATAGTTGGCTCCCAGAGTATCTAGTGATAAACCTCTTTATCTAATTCATATACCACCTTTTACCTTCAGAAAGATTTTAACCTCTCTGGTCCCAATTAACCCATTACCAAAATGGAATAGATTGATCATACCTGCTTTACAGAGTTGCAATGATGATTCAGTAGGATATTTATAAAGCTTTTTGAATAATGCTTGACACATAGAAAGCCATAACATACATAAATGGTTAAATAAATTTGTCAAACTAGAGCTTCATTAGAATCCTACCAATGGCAATAAACCTTCATTGGTTTATTTCTGCACACATATTTTTCCTTATGCAGTGAAGAAGGTAACTTTTCCCAGTTGCACAAATAGCACATGGTAGAGCCAGATTTCACATCAAGGCTCAGATTCTGAAGCCTACTTTTTTGTTACTCTAAGCCTTGCACCTTCCTGAGAAGATGAAGCAGTTTAACATGCTGCTTCCACTTCCCTTCTCTCTAACATCAAACGGTTTGAGCATGCCACTTTCCTTCCTATCTCTGAGTTACTTCTCTTATTTTGGAGGTAATGAATTCCTCTTCCTTTCTAGAGTCAGTTTCTTCACTTTGCAGATGACTCCCTTCTCCAAGACTCTGCCTTGCCAATCTCTATTTTTGATCTCTACTTTTTCTTGTCACTTGAGACTTCACCTCCTCTTCCATGTTTAGTCTGACCCTAAGTCTGCCATTGCTATGTGCATTTAGTCAAGTAGTTGTGAAGGTTCTCAAGTCCCTAATTTAGATAGCATAAGACAACTCTATGTTGCCAGTTAGGATGTAGAACAATTTAACTCATTGTCTAAACCTCTCATATCTGAACTCTGCTTACAGGTGGTGGACACACCATTTATAACCAAGCAGTTACCTAAATAAAGTAGAAGTTGTCTCAGGGTATGCTGTTCTTCTCATTTCCCAGCTACTTCAAACCACAGCCATCTTATCACTGACAGCATTTTCCTCCCTACACATTTTGGGGACACAAACTAGCATGACTTAGAATCCATATGTAAATATTAGATTTTAGAAAATTATGAAAAATATTGTATCTTGTTCAAACTAGCATTTCTGAAAGCATTTATGCACTGAATCTTGTGTTTGTTTTGCATTAAAGTAATATATCAATTAGAGTTCTTCAGAGAAACAAAACCAATGTGTATGGGGTGGAAGTGGGGACGCAGATAGAGATTTTAAGGAATTGGCTCACACGATTGTGGAGGCTGCCAAGTTCAAATATACAGGATAGGCTGACAGGCTAGAGATCCAGGCAGGAGCTGGTATTACATTTGAGGTACAAAGGCAATCTGCTGACAGAATTCCTTCTTAGTTTAGGGAGGTCAGTGTTTATTCTCTTAAGGTCTTCAACTGGTTAAATGAGACCCACACATATGATAAAAGATAATGTACTTGACTCAAAGTCTACTGATTTATTTATTAACGTTTTTTAAATGTTTATTTTTGAGAAAGAGAGCACACAAGCTTGAGAGGGGTAGAGAGAGAGGGAGACTCAGAATATAAAGCAAGTTCCAGGCTCTGAGTTGTCAGCACAGGACTCGATGCAGGGCTTGAACTCACAGGCTGTGAAATCTTAACCTGAGCCAAAATCAGAGGCTTAACTGACTGAGCCACCCAGGTGCCCCAAAGTATACTGATTTAAATGTTAATGTCATCTAAAAAATATCTACATTGAAACATCTAGAAAAATGTTTGACCAAATATCTGCTACAGTGACTTAGCCAAGGTGGCAAAATTAACTATTATAGTTAACTAACCCCCAAAATACTATTTATGGACAGCATAATTTAAAAATACAGGCCAGTGGCACTCTAAGGCTAGACTAAGGTTATGTGGACTTGATACTACAGTAAAGAATTCTAAGCTTTGAGCAGAGCTGTGACATGTACTTTGGGAAAAGTATTCCAAAGGAAGATGGATTGAAGAAAGAAGAGACTAAGAAGGGAGAAAAAAGAGGACTTTATTTCATTGGTCTAGGCAAGATAAATTATAGGGTAAGTAGGGGAGCCTCGTGGTTCAGTCAGTTAAGCATCTGACTCTTGATTTCAGCTCAGACCATGATCTCATGGTCCGTGGGTTTGAGCCCCGCTTCCATCTCTGCACTAAGAGTGCAGAGCCTGCTTGGGATTCTCTCTCTCTCCCTCTCCCTCTATCTGCCCCTTCCTCACTCTCAAAGTAAATAAATCAGCTTAAAAAAATTTAGGGGATAAGTAGAAGAGTGATCGCAGGAATGGTGAAGGCAGAGTAAATCTGAAAAACATTTTGGAGGTGCAACTAAGAAATTAGGTCAACTGACTGCATGGGGAGGACTAGGAAGTGAAAATTCAGTAACAATGCTAACGTTTTATGCCCTTGGTAACTGAGAGGATGGCAGAGGCATGGAAGAATCAGAATACTGGAGGGAGAACAGACTTTATAGGTGCTGGTAGGACTTCATATCTGATAAATAGAAAATGTTCTAGCTTCTTAATTTAACATTTCTTTGATAGCTTATAAAGACAGTTGAGAGCTGGGATTAATAACTTGATGGAAATTCCATGAGGAGAGCACAGCTATGCATACAGATTTTTGTGTCAGGTAATTTTTTTTCTTGCTAGAGATGAAGAATGTAATAGAAATTGGCCAGAAAACCACATGATCTGCTGTCATCAGCTGTTGGCTACAAAGTGGTGAATACTGTCTAGTGGACATTTACAAAACCAACCAGTCTTTCACTATTAGGCCAGCTGCTGAATTCATCACACTAAACATTTTTGAGGTTGGTAGAATCATTGTCAAGAGGCTTGTCAGGATTTGATAAAGAAAGCCAGTGGCCCATACTAATAACAGTTATACTTTTCTTTTCAAACTGCTTTCCTTTTTTCCCATTCTCTGTTGCAGTGAACAATTCCCCAGCTTAACCTGCTGGCTCCAACAAACATACTATTCTCATTTTCAACACTGTCTTCAGTTATTTTGCTTTTGTAAGGGATCTTTGTCTAACTGAGAGGCCTAATACCAAATATGTCCAACAGAACTCTATCAACCCTGTAGTTTCAAGATGATCAGAACATTATTTGCATAAATGTATTACTATCAACAGGAGTCAGGAGAGCCCAACAAGTTACAGTGGGAAGAGATTACCTAGGCTATTCCCCTCATGCCACAGATGAGCCAGTGGAGATCAGAAGAAGTTAAAAAAGTCTCAATGGTAAAGGCAGGGCTTGGAGCAGAAAGTGTATGATTTGATTTTCATTCTAGGAGTCTTTGACCATGCCATGATCTAAGAATCTGGCATTGTGCTTGACCCTATGGAAAATGAGCTAAGTATAGGCATGATCTTGGTCTTCTTAAAATTGTATATTTGAATAGCAACAATAAAAAGTTCTCAAATACAGCAAAACTGTGTGATAGTTCACAAGTTGGGAAAGCTTGAGGTTCATTTTTGCCTGATCATGTCAATCTGAATTTTTTTCCACCGGATTTATGAAACCTTGTGACAATGTAAAGATGCTGTTCTTAAATCTCTAGATTAGGATCAGGGATACTGACAGCTATTACTTGACTAGCAAAAAGTGAATTGTTATATTGCCATGGGCTTTTCTCCATTGACCACATAAATTGTAAATCTTTTGACTTCTGTGCTGTCTGTGATATATCTAGTCAAAGAAGGATTACATTGTTAGGCAAAGGGTATTGACCTCCCCTCACATACATTATTCCTGAATTGTAATTTATTTTTTGATTCTAGGAGAGGTTTACAGTTGTTGATTTCTATTGACACCAGCTGTGGAGCTGGAGACTTGTCTATACGTGCAGGTGGTTGGCTGCATGGTATCAGTGTGACCAATTTTGTGTGTGTCACTTAGAAATAAATGTTAGAAATCTCAACCCATTTAGATGGGAAGAATATATGTCAAAATATCATTATGAGCCCTGGTTGGGATTTAAAATGTGAGTTATTTTCATAGGATAACGTGTTGAAGTATTAAAAATGTATGATAGGGGCGCCTGGGTGGCTTAGTCGGTTAAGCGTCCGACTTTCGCTTAGGTCATGATCTCACGGTTCGTGGGTTCGAGCCCCGCGTCGGGATCTGTGCTGACAGCCAGCTCAGAGCCTGGAGCCTGTTTCAGGGTCTGTGACTCCCTCTCTCTCTGACCCTCCCCTGCTCACGCTGTCTCTCTCTCTCCTAGAAATAAATAAAACATTTAAAAAAAAATAAAAATGTATGATAGAACAATTTTGTATAAGGATTCACTATGTACATATATGCATGAAAAGAGTATATTAGATGGTAAAAGTAGAAAGATGCTGAATTCTTTGCAACAAAGAGTAGCATTTGGGGCTTTAGGCCACCTCCGAAGCCAAGGCTAGGAGGGAGGAGAGAAGAGGTCAGGCTTAGGATTACCTGAAAAGGATGAAAAACAAGAGCTCAGGAGCCAAAGAGAACTTCTGAGGTGTTGAAGAGCAGATCTGATGCACAGTAAAGGCTTTGTGACTGGGAGGAACACCAAAAAGGAGCCACTACAGGCTGATGCTGCAGCAGAAAGCACAGCTGGAGAGAGTGAGGGAACATTTGATATGATGCTTTATCATATGGTGAAGGAGAGTTCAAGGTGAAGTATGAAGGGTACCAAGCAGACTGGAAAACTTGCAGCCAGAATTGGGGGTTTTAAGTTTTAGCCCTACTATGTGTTATTCTGTTACTTAAACTTGTCATAAATAGAATTCATAGAAAAATCTCAACTTCTCTGAAACTCACTATACTCATTTGTAGAAGAAGTATAATGATGCTGTTCAGAGTTGTTAATAGAATGAAATGAGTTATATATGTGAAAGTCCTTTGCGGATAGAAACAGTATATGAATAAAAGATTTTATTAGAAAGTAAAGGTGAATGGTAGTTTCAGGCTCTATGTGGCCATTTCATTCCAATAAAACTATCATAAAATAATGGCAAATATCATGTATTTCCATATAAGGTGAAAAAATAGCTCTGAGAGGTTGGTTACTTGTCCACAGACGTCTTACCAGATAAAAGTTTGTAAATTTCAAAGAGCAGCACTTCCTTATAATACATTTATTTCACTCTCTAAATCAAGAAGCACAGGCATATAATGACAATTTAAAAGGCAGAATTATGTATTTCTTTAGTGCAGAAATCATCATACCCCTAGAGCATTAGCAGAATCTGTCACCTATGCATTTTTTATAGGCTCATTTGGGAAATGTCATGGTTTATCAGAGCCACATAAATCAGAGTTTTCTGGATTTAATTCAATCTTTAAATGTCACCTGGAGATGAGGGAATAATATTGAGTCAATTTTTTTGTGTGAGATTAAACAAAAGCAGGTATAGAAATCAAAGAAAATTTGAGGAAAAAAAATTACTTGAGCTAGGAATAGATATCTCTGGGCATAAGAACTTGCAAATTTTCTTGAAATCTAGGTTCAAACACAGTAGGCTTCACTTTATTTTTATACACCTTAAGTGATAAGTTGTTCTTCATAAATGTTTGCAGAGTTTCAGAATTCTCCCCATTTATCTGCAATCTCTCTCCTGCCACAAATTCAAATCCTGCTTCATCAGCTAGAATAGAATAAATTATGCTGCAGTAATCAGTGGTCTCCAGATCTCAGTGGTTTATGACAACAAGGGATCTTTCTCCACTGGTCCCTGGTCCTGCATTGTTCTTATTCAGTGAGCAGGAAGCCCTCTGGCTGCAGGATGGATTTGGAGTCTGTCTAAGGACTGAACTTGGCAAGCCCAGTCATGACAAGAAGAAAATGTTGACAAAAAAAGCTAAGTAAACATGAGCGGTTAGTAAGGGCAGTGAAAATGAGGGGGAGACCTGCTATCTGTGGCCTTGGGAAATTCTCTTTTCCAAGTTGATGGCCTTGGCAGTGGCTTAAGGAAACAGCCAGAGGGGAAAAAAGAGAGTCCTCAGTGGACACCACTCTAAGACATGATAGCTGATACAGCAGCCTCCATTTGGACATCTGTAGGTGTCTCAACCACCTAGGGGAAAGATTCAAGACAAGCACACACAATTTCACTTTAGTTTGTGGCCAAGAAAGTCACACAGATATTTCTGAATTTAAAGGTCAGGGACATATGATTCTTCCCCAGTGTGAGAAATTGAAAACAATTGTAATTGTGAAAGGTACCCTGATTATCCTTTAAGTATTTGATCAAGGGCATTATATGCATGAAGTAGTTCTTGTTCCTCAGCTGAAATTTCCCCTCCTCTAGACACCCATGACATTGTCTCCCCTTTTTCATTTCTCTCTCCACATGTGTCATTTCTCATCTTCTACTATGGTTATTTGTGAATGTCTTACGTTTCTCTTGGTAGGTGATTGGCAAGCTTTTTGGGGGAGAGACTATACCTTGTTCATTAACATATATCTAGTAATAGACATACTTGGAGACCTCTTCAGTCTTTATGATGAATTAATGGATCTGGATAGGAAAATAACTCTTCTGTTTTTATACACGTATTGCAGAAGGGATCTTAGATCAGTTACCCCAAGTCTTCTGAATTGGCTAAGAGGGCAGTTGTTTTAACAACGATGGACTAGAATCTCTCTTGGTTTACCTCATATGATGTTCTCCCAGATTTATTATAACATAATATAGAACATCATATTTAAAATGCATAATGTAATGATTTGATATATGTATATATTGTGAAAGGATTCTCGCTTCCAGTTAATTAGCTCATACATCATTTTATATAGTTACGTGTGTGTGTAAATTCTTAAGATTTGTTCTATTAGCAAGTTATAATTATACCATAGAGTACTATCATATATATTATATCCTCAAAACTTAATGATTTTATAACTGAGAATGCTTACCCTTTTACAAACCTTTCCACGTTTTCCCTAACCCAGCCCTTGGCAACCATGATTCCCAAGCAGGCTCCCGGTGTCAGCTCAGGGCCTCTCAACGGGCTCAATCTCACAAACTGTAAGATCATTCATTACCTGAGCCCAAATCAAGAGTAGGACACTTAACCAACTGAGCTGCTCAGGCACCCCCTATTTATAATTCCTTGAGGAATCTTCATATTACTTTCCATAGTGGCTGTACTAATTTATATTCCCACCAACAGTGTACAAGGGTTTCCTTTTCTCTATATCCTTGCAGTATATGTTATCTTTTACCCTTTTGATAATAGACATCCTAACAGCTGTGCTTTTGTTTTATTATGATTTTGATTTTCATTTCTCTAATGACCAATGATTTTGAGTGTCTTATCAAGAATATTTTCGTCATTTGTCGCTTTTTGAGAAATATCTCTTCATATAATTTGCCGAATTTAAACTTTTTTTCCCCCAATTTGAGGGAGAGAGGGATAGAGAACAAATCCACACTGAGTATTGTGGGCTGGATCCCAAGACTGTTGGATAATGAATTGAGATGAAATTAAGAGTTGGGCACTCTACCAACAAGTTACCCTGGTGCCCCACAAAATTGGACTTTTTTGTTTTGCCATTGAGTTGTAGGAGTTTTGTGTGTATACATATATATATACATATGTATATATTCCTGTATAATAAACATACAGTGTCATATTTCAGGTGTACAGTATGGTGATTCAGTAATTCTGTATATTTCTCAGTACTCATCATGATAAGTGTACTGTTAATCCTCTACGTATTTCACTTCTTCCTTCTCCCCCCTCTGGTAACAATCACTGTATTCTCTATATTAAAGTCTTTGTTTGTTTCTCTTTTTTCTTTGTTTTATTTCTAATATTCTACATATGAGTAAATCATAGGGTATTTGCCTTTTTCTGACATATTTCATTTAGCATTATACCCTCTAAATCCATCCAGTTCGTTGGAAACGGAAACATTTTATTTTTCCTTAAGGCTGAATAATATTCCATTGTGTGTGTGTGTGTATACATAAACACACATGCATACATACCACTTCTTTATCCATTCATCTATTGATGGATACTCATGTGGTTCCCATAATTTGATTGTGGTAAATAATGATGTAATAAACATAGGGATTGGTATATCTTAGAATTAGTATGTTCATATTCTTTGGTAAATACCCAGTAGTGGCACTACTGAACTCTGTGGTATTTCAATTTTTAATTTTTTAAGGGAGCTCCACACTGTCTTTGACAGTGACCATACCAATTTGCATTCCCACCAGCAGTGCACCAGGATTCCTTTTTCATGACCTCTTTGCCAACACTTGTTACTTGTTTTCTTTTTAATTTTTTTTAAATCTTAATTATTCTGACATGTGTGAGGTGACACATCATTGTGGTTTTGATTTGCATTTTCCCTGATGATGAATGGTGTTAGCATCTTCTCATGTGTCTTAGCATCTTCTCATGTGTCTGTTGGTGGTCTATATGTCTCCTTTGGAAAAATGTCTTTTGATGCCTTCTCATTTTTAATTGGATTATTATTATTTTGGCATTGAGTTGTATAAATGCTTTATATATTTTGAATACTAACCCTTTATCAGATGTAATTTGCAATATTTTCCCTTTTTCAATGTGTTTTTTAAATTTTTTTATTTTTATTATTTTTTTTCAAATAGTTTATTGTCAAATTAGTTTCCACATAACACTCAGTGCTCATCCCCACAAGTGTCCTCCTCCATGCCCATCCCCCCCTCCCCCCCACATCCATCAGTCCTCAGTTTTTGTCAGCATTCAAGAGTCTCTCGTGGTTTGCCTCTCTCCCATTCCCCCACCATTTCCCCCCTTCTTCTCCCCCTTGTTCCTCCGTCAAGTTCCTCCTAATCCTCCTGTACGTGCAAACATATGATATTTGTCCTTCTCTGCCTGACTTATTTCGCTCAGCATAACACCCTCAAGGTCCATCCATGTTGCTACACATGGCCAGATTTCATTGTTTCTCATTGCCATGTAGTATTCCATGGTACAGATAAACCACATCTTCTTGATCCATTCCTCCGTTGATGGACACTTAGGCTCTTTCTATGTTTTAGCTATTGTGGAGAGTGCTGCTATGAACATTGGGGTCCATGTGCTCCTATGCCTCAGCATTTCTGTATCCCTTGGGTAAATTCCTAGCAGTGCTATTGCTGGGTCATAGGGGAGTTCTATTGTTAGTTTCCTGAGGAACCTCCACACTGTTTTCCAGAGGGGCTGGACCAGTTTACATTCCCACCAACGGTGTAGGAGGGTGCCCGTTTCTCCACATCCTCGCCAGCATCTAGAGTTCTCTGATTTGCTCTCAATGTGTTTTTTTTAAAAGTGTTATAGTTTTCTTTGCTGCATGATTTTACTTTATTGTAGCACCACTTGTCTGTTTTGGGTTTTATTGCTTTTGCCTTCAGTCATCAAACAGAAAAAGTCATCATGAAGACTGATACCAGGGAGCTTATCCCCTATGTTTTCTTGTAGGAGTTTTATGGTTTCAGATACGGGATTAAAATCTTAAGTTCATTTAACATTGATTTTTGTGTGTGGTGTAAAATAGGGGTCCAGTTTTATTCTTTGGCATGTGTATATCCTTTTTCCCCCAGTACCATTTATAGAAGAAACTATCCTATCCTCATTGTGTAGTTTTGATGACTTGGTTGAAAAGTAATTGGCCATATATGCCTTGGTTTATTTCTGGATTCTCTATATTCTCCATTGATTAGTCTGTTTTTATGCCAATAAAAATGTTTTAATAACCATACCTTTGTAATATAGTTTTAATAACTATACCTTTGAAATCATAATTTCATATATTTGAAAACATAATAAAAATGTTTTAATAACCATACCTTTGAAATTAGGAAGCATGATGACTCCACATTTGATCTTTCTTAAGATTGCTTTGGATATTCGAGGTCTTTGTGGTTTCATACAAATCTTAGGATTCCTTCCATTTCTGTAAAAAAAAAAATGCCATTAGAATTTTGATATAAATTGCATTGAATCTGTAGACTGCTTTGGGTAATATAAACATCTTAACAATCTTGATTTCCAACACATAAGCATGTAATACTTTCCCATTTATTTGTCTTCAAATTCTTTCATTAATATCTTGTAATTTCCAGTATACAGGTCTTTCATTTCTGGTTAGATTGATTCCTATGTATTTTATTGTTCTAATGCTATTGTAAGTGGAATTTTTTTCTTAATTTCTTTCTAAAAATTGGTTATCAATATATAGAAATAGTTTATTTTTATATTTTGATTTTGTATTACTGATTCCATGTATTATTTGGGGGAGTCTTGAGCATTTTTTAAAGTTTTTGAGTATAGTTGAGTAAAAATGTTATATTAGTTTCAGGTGTACAACATAGTAATTCCACATCTCAATACACTATGCTGTGCTCACCACAAGTGTGGCTATCACCTGTCACCATGAAACGGTATGATATCATCGGCTGTATTCCCTGTGCTGTACCTTTTATTTTCTTCCATAACTGGGTGCCCATATCTCCTATTTCCTTTCATCCATTTTACCTATTCCTGTCCCCTGCCCTTTGGCAACGGTCAGTTTATTCTCTGTATTTATGGGTTTGATCCTGCTTGTTTGTTGATTATTCATTTTGGTTAGTTTTTTAGATTTCACATGATTGAAAGCCTATGGGATTTATCTTTTCTCAGTATGATTTACATAATTTGGTATAATACCCTCTAGGTCCATTTATGTTGTTACAAAAGGCAAGATCTCATTCCTTTTTATGGCTGTGTAATATTCCATTGCATGTATATGCCACACCTTTATCCATTTATCTATTAATGGACATTTATAAGATCATGGTATCTGTAATTAGAGACAGACTTACTCCTTTCTAGTTTGAATAACTTTTACTTTTTTTTTTTTTTTTTTGCCTTATTTCTCAGGCTCGGACTTAAAATATTATATTGAAGTAAAATGATAAGAGTGGGCATCCTTATTCAGTACCTGTTCTAAGAGTAAAAGCCTTCAGCTTTCCACTGTTGATTCTGATGTTAGCTGTGGACTTGACATATATGGACTGTAGTAAGCTGAGGTACATTTTATCTATACCCAACTTGTTGAGTTTTTACAATGAAAGGAGGTTGAATTTTGTCAAGGGCTTTTTCTGCATCTACTGAAATTATCATAGGATTTTTATCCTTCATTTTGTTAATGTGTATCACATTGATTTTGTGTCGGAGGCCGCGCCGGCTCCAACAGGTCCAGGGGTCCCTGAAGGATGGACGGTGTCGGCGAAAGAGAGTGAGAGAGCCCCGAGATCCTTTCTGATCACCAGGCAGGCATCTCCGTCCTGTCGGGTTTGGTGTCTTTATTTATAGGTCAAAAGTTAACATGGCATCAGGAAATGGAATTTTTACAATGGATAGCTCTTTGTGATAAGGTGTTTTTGGAAAATGTACAGAAACATGTTTTACAGAAGTCTTCTTGCAGAACTGCCCCAATTATAGTGAAGTTGAGTAACTAAGAAAATAACAAGGTGTTCACATTATAATAACACTAAGATTAAGTCATAGGTTTGTAGATACCCTTATCCATCCTCATCACAGNTATGTGTTCATGATAGTGTATGATCATTTTAATGTGTTGAATGCAGTTTGCTAATATTTTGTTGAGGATTTTTGTGTGTATATTCATCAAGGACACTGGCCTGTAATTTGCTTTTCTTCTAGTGTTATTTTCTGGCTTTGGTATCAGCATAATGCTGACCTTCTTAAATGAGTTGGAAAGTGTTCTTGGCACTTTAAGTTTTTTTCCTCCCAAAGTATTTGAGAAGAATTGGTGTTGATTCTTAATTAAATAATTGGTAAAATTCACCAGCGAAGCCATCTGGTCCTACTTTGTGGGGAAGTTTTTGATTATTAATTTAGTGTCTTTACTCAAAATTTGTTCATATTTTCTATTTATGATTTAGTCTTGGTAGGTTGTATGTTTCTAGGAGCTTATATATTTCTTCCCTGTTGTCTAATTTCTTGGAATATAATTTTTTGTATTAGTTCCTTAAGATCCTTAGTATTTCTTTGTTAGTATTGGTAATATCTCTTTTATTTCTAATGTTAAATATTTTTATTAGTCGAGCTAAAGATTGGTGAACTTCATCTTCTAAAAAAACAGTTCTTAGTTTCATTGATCTTTTCTATTATATCGTATTCTCTATTTCATTTACTTCTCCTCTGATATTCATTTCCTTCCTTCCTTCCTTCTGACTTGGGGTTTAGTTTGTTGTCTTTGTCTAATTCCCTGAGGTATAAAGTTGTTTACTTGGTATCTTTTTTCTTAATATAGATGTTATAAACATAACTATATAACTGTTTTTGCTATATCTCATAAAACTTAAGTATACATAGTTTCCATTTTCATTTGTATCAAGATACACTTTTATTTCCTTAAAACATTTTTTTGGATCCATTGGCTATCCATTATGATCCACCACATATGCTTGCCTCCATATGTTAAGTGGGAACTAAGGAGTATGTAGAAATATTGCAAATGATGAGTTACTAGGGATAAGAGAAAATATACTGTATTTAGCATGTTATGTTTGGTTTTAGATTGTACAAGATACATAGGACTCTGTAGTCATAACCAGTTAAGCACTACTCCTGACCATAGCTACCAAAATTTTTTTTATTTACTTAGGTCTGAACAAGTGAGATTCCCCTTGCCATTACTTTCAGTAGTTGGTGCTACTTTGAGTCCTACTAGTTTTGTTAATAGGTTAGTTTTTCAAGAAGTTTTAGGTTCACAGGAAAACTGAGAGAAGTACTGAGAATTCCCATATATTCTGCTTCTCAGTCTTACTAATTTTTACTCTCAGGCTTCTTCATACCTGAAGTGAGCAGGTTGATCCTTTGGCCACAGGTTTGGATCTAAGTACTGGTTAGGTCTTTACCCAGCTGGCCAAACCTTGACAGGGGAATCACAAGAAGGGTTTTGTTAGCAAACATTTCTTGGTGTGAAGGAAGACAAATAAGTAGGCTAAAGAGAGGGGAAACTACTAAGCAGAGCCTTGGAGAAATGGCCCCCACGTTGACAGTAAGTTTAAAGAGGTGAGAATGTGGGTGTGGAAGAGGCCTGTGAACAAGGCTTAAGTTAATTTAAAACAGGCTAGAGACTTTTAAGTACTCAATCTCATAACTTTTTTTTTTCTAGTTATCATATTTGTCTTCATCTTTGCTCTAATCCTCTTTGTAACAGATGTTCTTAATTTATTTTGTTTTATCATTTTGGCAGCCAAAATCTCTCCTGACTACATAGATATACAAAGGCTGCTTTTGTCATTTTGAGACTTTCTGAACGTAGGTAGCCCACTCTGAACCTAAATTTCAGTAATAGCGATTAATACTGTCTCAAATGCCAAGTCCTCTTGGAGACTAGAGGCTGTATTTCTATAATGCTGTGCGCATTTCTTTTGGCTCAGTAAAATTACATGTGTGAAGGCTCAGAATGGTTCATTAAAAATTGTCTTGAAACATGCATCATAGAAAGATACTTTAAATTTATTCTTTCTATAAACCTTTTATTCTACCAATAATACTTCTATAAATTATATATTAACTTCTTAAGAGTCTGTATCCAGCCCACTTAACACAGAGAGAAATAGTTCATACAGGCTGAGAGCACTTAAAATAATTTAAAAAGTAAAATAATTACACATTTGGAAATGTACATACAAAATGTTGAATATAGAACAGAAAATAATAGAAGGCACAGTGAAAATTAGTATCTTTGAATACAAAATATTCAAGATGTAAAAAGTTGTTTTAAGAGGTAAGAAACTGAAAGATCATACTGGGAGAGTGTGCAAGGATCCCATGTTGTAGGTGGTGAGTTCAACAGATGATGAGTCCTAGCACTGTTTATAATTGTTACTAGATTTATTTCCATGGCTATTTGCCCTCCTCTTTTGGATTTGGTTTTGGTTTCAGAATGAAGATAAGAAATTTTCAGTAAACTGGAGAACTTTGAGGTCTAACAAAGGGTCTTGATTTTTTCCTATTCTCCAGTAAGTAGTTGGTCTGAGATCAGAATAGATACAGATCTATCTTGGTGACATGCAAGGGAAGATTTCTTGTTAGTTGCTCATTTCTTAATACTTAAAAATATGGGATGATAAAATCTGATCTGATATATTGTAAGTTTTCAATTGGTAAGAGTTCATAGTCGGTAAGATTGTGATTTCAAGTGGATAATGATAGGACAGGTAGCCTCAAAGTATTGAAACTTCATCTGAGTGTGTATAAACATGGGAACAGAAGGTAAAGCAGGGAGTGAAGAGAAAGGGGAGTAGGTTTTTTTCTAGAAAGGAGAAGGGAAAATATTATTAAGTGATCCTATGTGCAAGGCATTGTGCAATGTGCTTTGCAGGCAATATCTTATTTGCTCCTCATACAACTTTTTAAGGTTAGGAACTGTCATTCCTGTATTAGAGAAGAGAAAGCTAATGTTTAGTGAGAACACGGAACATAACCAACATCAGGCTGCCAAACAGATCCAAGACAGAAAACTTTTTCTGCCAGGGTTCCAAAGATCACTCTCTTTTTACTATGCCTTGCTTTCTGTGATGAAGAGCTTCTAAGAAGAAACAGAAGGAAGTTGAGCCAGTATTTCACAGTTTTAGGGCTTGGGACACGGTGATTCCTGGGTACGAGTTTAATTTCTAGGGCTTTGGTTTTAGCCACTCCTGAGTTGCTCTACCTAGGCTAGTCTATGTCTCAGTCTGTGAATTACTGTCGGCTATCTGAGAACATACTTTATGCCTAACATTTTAGTAGGATCTTAGAAAGGTCTAACAATGGCATAGCACTGGCACCAGATCTCTAGAAGCTTTTCTTCTGAATCTGAGAATTAGAATATAACAGTTGGAAGGAAAATGGTCTGTCAGCTGGCTAAACTGTGTGGCAAGAACTTGGGTTTCTCTTGTGGGCTATGTATACATGGTGGAGAAAATGGTCCACTGTACATGCCCATAGGATTGTTTACTTTTTAATGAAATGCTGAAAGCACAACTGCTACCATGCAAGGTGAGATTGTGATTATTTTTTTTATCTCAAATGGGGCAATAGGGAAACATTAATGTAGCCAGTAACATATTTTACAGACAGAAAATGCATTAATAGATCAGAAAGGAAGGAGGAGAAAAGTAAGCTAGAATCCTGGGGGATAGCTTCATAAAGTCCCTGATATTTGTATTGAGTCTGAAAGACAGAGTAGGATTCAACAAAGAGGGGGCAGAAACATTTCGGTTGTAGGGGACTACATAAAGAAAGGCATAAACTCAATAGCATTATTGTCACTGCTAATAATTTCTATCTTACCCAATTCCAAATGGAATTGAAGCAAATTTAGAAGGAAAACTATTAGTACAGCTTAAAATAATGTTAAATGGTAAGGTAACACTGAAAAACAGCCTTACATTTATCTCTGAATTTCTTCACAATGAAAGTAAGAAAGGTAAACATGAGAGTTTCCTTCTTTTTTTTTTTTTGAGTAATTCTTTTATTTTTTTTTCTTTCTTAATGTTTTATTTATTTCTAGGAGAGAGAGAGAGAGAGAGAGACAGCGTGAGCAGGGGAGGGTCAGAGAGAGAGGGAGTCACAGACTGAAACAGGCTCCAGGCTCTGAGCTGGCAGTCAGCACAGAGCCTGACTCGGGCCCGAACCCACAAACCCGCGAGATCATGACCTAAGCGAAAGTCTGACGCTTAACCGACTAAGCCACCCAGGCGCCCCGAGAGTTTCCTTCTGATGGAAGGAAAGATACTAATGCTTTAGATAAAACATGATTTTGTCTGCTCCTAAATTCTAAGTTGTCACGTAATAGCATTGAGCAGCATGGTAGAAAGTGTATTTGGTAGTAATGTTAGGAAGAAGTAAAACTCATCTTGTGTCTCTCTTTTTTCTTTTGATCCTTGAATTTCTTTCCTTTTACCCAGGGAGTGGGAGAGGAAGGAGAAATTGTACCAGAGTTAATGGGCCACATTGAATTTTCATCATATCTGAATGCAATGTGATGAATTTCATTGTGTAACATTTAGTCATCTGGGCTACTGGTCATTTGAAGGGAGGTTCAGAAATGTCGTCGAGCTATGGCCCAGGAAGGTAAGGAGAAGGATTTGTGCATTTGACAGAAATTTAAGAGAAAATTTTCTAATAGGTATAGACATTGTATGTAAGTAATTCAAGTAAGACCCAGATGATTTTGATGTCAAGTATTTTTGTGAAAATTAGAGAACTTGATTGGCACTCCTTGGTGAAGGAAAAAAATTCTGTTTATCTCTGATGGCAGAGTGGGGGGGGTGGAGATAGGGGCTGGATGCCCTTATTAAGAACCAACTTTTTGTGTAGTATAGGATAGGGATTGGTTGCATTTCAAGGGTTCAGTTGGAAATACATAGCTAAAATAACAGGTTAGAATAGAAAGATTCTGAATGTCATATACCATAACACTAGAGGACTAAAATAAAACTTGTTAAATAAGCAAAGCAGTCTTGGTTAATTGGCCCCCATTCATCCAGTTACCTAATAGAAGTTTTAGCATCATTATTAAATCTTCCCTCTCCCTCTCTTCCTAAGAAGAGGCTTTATAAATAATAGATTGACCAATAATAGATTTTCAAAAGTATTTTTATCTAAAACAATAAATATTTTGATTTTCTAATATAATTGCTTTGTGAAAGCAATTTGTATAATATTGACTTTGAAATTTCTTGCCTTATGGTCTACTACATAATCGATATCTATAAATATTCTACCTAACCTTAAAAAGAATGTGTCTTCTCTAATTATTGTGCCAATTGTGTTGCTTAGATGATTTTTTTTATTAAATATTTGCCTCTTTGACCTATCAGTTAAGAAGAAATGTTAAATCTCATACACTGATGGTAGATTCACTGGTCTCATCTATAATCCTTGACAAAGATGGCTTCAGTTTTACTAAACTTCACACAGGATTTTTCCTAACTCTAGGTCCCTGATGAATTTTTCCTTAGAACATTTACTTTTAAAACACTTGAACAGTTGACCCTTGAACAAGATGGGAATTAGGATACCAATTCCCATGCACTTGAAACTCTGTATATAACTTTTGAGACTCCCTCCCCCAAACCTAACTACTAATAGCCTACTGTTGACTAGAAGCCTTCTTGCTACCGTAAACAGTTGATTAACACATATTTTGTATACCATATTTTATGTGTATAACACATTTTGTACTATGTACTGTATTCTTACAATAAAGTAATCTAGGGAAAATGTTACTAAAATCATAAGACAAAATGCATTTACAGTACTAGAAAAAAATCTGTGTATAAGTGAACTCATGCAGTTCAAACCCTGTTGTTCAGTGGTCAGTGGTATGGTTAATTTTATGAAGTTTTAAATTAAAACTACATTTTTACATTTGTTGACATTTCTCTTAGCTGCAAGTAATGGCATGTATGGTTGTATTGGTGTAAGTTTTGATAAATTTTAACTTTTTGTAATAGATTTGTGTTTGCGGTAGTTTAAGGTAAAATAGATATATATTTTTTATGCATTCATTACATATCTAACTTGTGATTTTTTAAAAATATATTTCAGGGCTATTCTTTATGTGTATGTTTTTTTTTTTTAATTTCTGAAATCCCCAAAAAGTTTTCCAATACATGATTGAAAAAAATCTGAATATAAGGAGATCCATGCAATTCAAAGCCATGTTGTTCAAGGGTCAACTGTAATTGTAAACTCAATCTCTTTCTAAGCTGTAAATCTTTTTAAAAAGCCTTTTGCCAGTTTGACAAACCAGGGTATCTTTCTCAAGTACCTGGGAGCCATTCCTTTGAAATGTGATGACCAAGATATGGAAGCAATTTAACTGTCCATCAATAGATGAATGGATAAGAAAGTTGTAGTGTGTGCACACGGTCACACACGCATGTGCACGTGCACACACACAAACACACATACACACACAGGAATACTACACAGCCATAAAAAGGATGAGATCTTGCCAGTCATGAGAAAATGGATAGACCTAGGGAGTATAATGCTAAATTAAATAAGCTAGACTGAGAAGGATAAATACCATGTGATGTCACTCATATGTGGAATAAAAAAAAAAGAAATAAACAAAAAGTAAAATCAGACCTATTAATACAGAGAACAAACTCATGGTTGCCAGAGGAAAAGGATGTAGGGAAATGGGAGTTGCAGGCTTTTAGTCATGGAATGAATAAATCATGGAAATAAAAGGCACATAGCATAACATAGGGAATATAGTGAATGATATTGGAATAGTGTGTTACATAGGTGACAGTTGGTAGCTACACTTGTGGTGAGCATAGCATAATGTATAGAGAAGTTGAATTACTATGTTGTACACCTGAAACTAATGTAGCAGTTACATTATATGTCAACTATAATCAAATTAAAAAAAGAAAAGAAAAAGCTGCTCTCTTGGAAGATAGGAACTTGACTTCAAGGATACCTTGCTCCAAGCTACAAAACTACCTCCTATAGTAAAGACAAGATTTAAGTTTATTTTCTTTTGAATAAAACCAATTAGCAAACACAGATGGCTACAATCCTCCTGCCCAGTTCCAAAAACATTCAGGCATCTTTGTCTCAACAGCTGAGTATGAGTGCATTCTTTGATCTGTGTCACCAATTTCAATGGGTTTGGATAAAAGTGTTCATTTATTTAAGTGTGTGCGGTAAAATTTTTGCTTTTGTAAAGTTTGCAGTCAATCTAATTGTAGTTCCTTGTAGGTTATCTGACTTTTCCTAAGACCTTCTTTAAGCCACATTAATTTTTTGAATAAGACTTCTGTTGGCTGTGTAGTGTATATTTGGATTGCGTATCAATGTAAAAGGAGGTTTATGTTTATTAATTGTCAGGGTTTACTCCTTTTATTGCTGTTAATTTACATATAAATGTTAGCAGAGGTCAACAGAGTTCTCATTACTGACTGTAGTAGGTGGGCATTTTCTATCCTTTTTGACTCTAGGTGTGGAGTCAAGGGTCGTGACTCTAGGTGTGGGTCTCAGATTCAACACCTTTCCCCTACACCTGCATACACTTTGACCAAACTATGCCTATTTTCCTGTTGTTTTTTTTTCTTTTTTCAAGTTTTTATTTAAATTCTAGTGAAGAAACATATACTGTAATTAGTTTCAGGTATAGAATTTAGTGATTCATCAGTTGATAGGACATGCAGTGCTCATCGCAACAAGTGTCGTTCTTAATACCCATCACCCATGTAACTCACCCCCTGGCCCACCTCCCCTCCAAACCCTCAGTGCGTTTTCTATAGTTAAGAGTCTGTTTTATGCTTTACCTCATTTTTCCCTTCATGTTTATATCTTTGTTGCTTAAATTCCGCAATTCCACAAAGGAGTGAAGTCATCTGCTCTTCGTCTTTCTCTGACTTATTTCACTTAGTGTTATACTCTGAATCTCCATCCATATCTTTGCATGTGATAAGATTTCATTTTTATTAATGGTTAATGTTCCATTGTGTATGTATACACACACATACATAGCAAATTTTCTTTTTTTTTTTTTAATTTTTTAATGTTTTTATTTATTTCTAGGAGAGAGAGAGACAGCATGAGCAGGGAGGGTCAGAGAGAGAGGGAGTCACAGAATCCGAAACAGGCTCCAGGCTCTGGGCTGGCTGTCAGCACAGAGCCCGACGCGGGGCTCGAACCCACTAACCGCGAGATCATGACCTAAGCGAAAGTTGGACGCTTACCCGACTAAGCCACCCAGGCGCCCTGCAAATTTTCTTAATCTGTTCAGTTGATAGGCATTTGGGCTCTTTCCATAATTTGACATTTACTTCTTTTTTGTATGCTTCTAGGAATTTGTCCATTTCTTCCAGATAGCCCAGTTTGTTGGCATATAATACTTCATAATATCCTCTTATAATTGTTTGTATATCTGTTGTATTCATTGTGATATCTCCTCTTTCATTCATGATTTTATTTATTTGGGTTCTTTCTCTTCTTTTTAATAAGTCTGGCTAGTAATTTATCAATTTTATTCTTTGAAAGAACCAACTCTTAATTTCATTGGTCTTTTCTACTGTTTTTGTTTGTTTCTATATTGTTTATTTCTATTCTAATCTTATTGTTTCATTTCTTCTGCTGGCTTTATGCTTTATTTGCTGTTCCTTTTCTAGCTCTTGTGGGTGTAAGGTAACAATGTGTATTTGAATATTTACTTCTTAAAGTAGGCCTGTATTGGAATATACTTCTCTCTTATGACCCCCTTTGCTGTATCCCAGAGGTTCTGGACTGTCGTGTTTTCATTCTTTGTTGTTTCCATGTACTTCATAATTTCTCATTTAATTTCCTGGTTATTTCATAGAATGTTATTTAATCTCCATGTATCTTCGGCCTTCTAAATTTTTTTCTTGTGGTTGACTGAAAATACGCATGCTATACTCCCAATCTTTTTGTACTGGTTGAGGCCTGATTTGTAACCCAGTATGTGATCTTGTCTGGAGAATATTCCCTATGCACTTGAGAAGAATGTGTATTCTGCTTTAGGATAAAATGTTCTGAATATGTCTAATAAGTCCATCTGGTCCAGTGTGTTAATCAAAGTCATTGTTTCCATATTGATTTTCTGTTTAGATAATGTCTCCATTGTTATAAGTGGGTGATACCCTACTGTTATTTGTATTATTATAAATGGGTTTCTTACTAATTGACTTACATATTTGGGTATTTCCCAGTGGGAGTATAAATATTCATAATTGTTAAATCCTCTAGTTTGATAGACACTTTCACTATAATAAAGTGCCCTTCATCTCTTGTTACAGTCTTTGGTTTGCAGCCTAGTTTTTCTGATACATGTATGATTACTCTGGCTTTCTTTTGATGTCAATTAGCATGATAAATTCTTCTCTGTCTCTTCACTTTTAATCTGAAAGTATCTGTAGGTCTAAAATTAGTCTCATGTAGGCAGCATATAGTTGGGTCTTGATTTTTTTATTCATTCTGATACCCTTTGTCTTTTGATTGGCTCTTTTAGTCCAGTTACATTCAGAGTGAATATTGACAGATACGATTTTAATGCCATTGTATTACCTGTAGAGTCATTGTTTCTGATGATTTTCTCTATTCTTTTCTGGTCTTTGTTGCTTTGGGTCTTTCTTTCCCACTCAGAGCCCCCTTTAACATTTCTTGCAGGGCTGTGGTTTGGTGGTTATGAACTCCTTTAGTTTTTCTGGGAAAGTGTTTATCTCTCTTTCTATTCTGAATGACAGCCTTGCTGAATAAAGTATTCTTGGCTGAATATTTTTCCCCTTCAGCATGTTGACTATATCATGCCACTCCCTTCTGTACTGCCAGGTTTCTGTGGAGAGACCTTCTGCAAACCTGATTTGTTCTCCCTTGTAAGTTAGAAATTTCTTTTTCCTTGCTGCTTTCAGGATTTCCTTATCTCTGATTTTTGCAGGTTTTCCTATAATAAGTCTTGGTGTTGGCTGACTTTTGCTGACTTTGATGTGAGTTCTCTGTGTCTCCTGGATTTGGATGTCTGTTTCTTTCCCTAAATTAGGGGATTTTTCAGCTGTAATTTGCCAGAGTCCATCTTCAGCCAGGTCCAGGGGTCCCTGAAAGATGGGCAGTGTCGGTGAGGGAGGGATGAGAGAGGCACGAGATTCTTTCCGGTCACCAGCCAGGCCTCTCCGCACTGTCTGAGACTCCATTTTATTTTATGATTAAGTGCTTGGGGGATGACACAGAAGTGGCATTTTGATATAAACAGAATAATGTTTTTAGCACATAAAGGCAAAAGTTAGTTCTTTGTGAGCAGGGGTCAATAGCCTGTTGATCACTTAATGGGAGGTATTAAGAAAAACAGGTTTTTCAGGAACGCAATGCTGCTCCCATAACCACAAAAGAAGTCCCTACAGTAAGTTCCTTCACAAAGTGGAATCAGCATATCAAGGACAGAATGAGTCACTCTGAATACCTATCAACAAGGTGCCTTGGGGGGGGGGGTGTCCAGCAGAAACAATTGAGTGGAGGTGGATATCAGTCGCCATCTGATGATGGTAAGAGTCCATGCAAACTTACCGTACCCTTACAAGGAGTTTTTCTCAGCTTAGTGAGTTCAGAAACTGCTCCCAACAGTAATTTGTTCAAAGAAATCTTCTACCCTTTTTTTTTCCCCTCTCTTCTTTTGGGACTCCAATGATAGGAATTACACTTTATGAAGTCTCTCAGTTCCCTAATCTACTTACTGATCCAATATTTTTCTTTCCTTCTTTTCTGCCTCATTATTTTCCATAATTTTATCTTCCATATCACTTAGTCATTCCTAGGATCCATCAATTCTTGAGGTCATTAAAACCAATCCATTTTGCATCTCGGTTATAGGATTTTTTATTTTAGCCTGACGAGTTTTATCTTGGCAGTAAGTTTCTCTCTGGTTTCTCCTATGCTTGTCTCAAGGCAGCTACCCTTATGACTGCTGTTTTAAATCTAGTTCAGAAGTATTACTTACTTTCTATTTAAAATAATCTATTTTGATTAGCTCCCTGGCCATGACTTTTTGTTCTTTCTTTAGGGATGAATTTCTCTGTATTGGCATTTTGTCTAGGACTCTGTTGTTGTGTGTTAGGAAAGCCTGTGCCTGGTCCTATTTCTATGAGAACTAAGGCTTTACAGACTCACTGATGAGTAGGTCTGGTGCATGTGGGCAGTTTGTGCTAGTCTTCCCGGGGTGGGGCCTGCTGCTGCTCTGGCTTTCAATCACATTTGCCTTTGTTATAAAAAGGCACTTGCAAAGCACAGTGAGGCAAGGCTTGGTGGATGCAGCTCAAACTTGTGCTGCATGTACTGTGCTGCTCACTGATTTCCATCTGTGATGATGTGAGGGGTTAAAAATAGTGGAACCTCGCTTTTTCCTAGAGAGGGAAGTTTGCACCTGCCACTGTTCAGGAAGTCCTCAGAGAAGACCAAAAAATCTCCTCACTTGTGTCCCAGGATTCTCTTAGATCCCTGTCTTCACCCTGTCTGTTTCTGAGTTATCTGATTACCCTGTGGCATACTGCCCTTGTGTTTTACACAGGGCAGTTGTCTGGGATTCAGAACTCCTAATTTTAGGGATGTGGTGCGGTAAAGATGCATGCTGATCCTCTAGGGTAGAGTCTTGCCATGCTGTGAGTGGAGCTGGTTTGTCCCAGGAAAGCAGGTACATGACTATGCAGGGGCTTGGATTTGATGGTAAAGTGCAGCTAAAAGCTTGTGTCCAGGTTAGCTCTCCTCAAGAGATGTCTCTGCAAGTATGCTAATGAATGGGGTAGCTCAGTGGAGCATGCCAGCTCTTTTGTCCCCAGAGAGGCAGTGCTGCCTCTCAAATACACACTCAGAAAGGGAACTGTCTTTCCCAGCATGATGTAGACATGATCATGCACCCTTTCCAACCCCAGGCCTCTGGGCTCCTTCTCCACAGGAGCATCACTACCCCTGCCAAGCTCCTCTCAGCAATGGTGTGGACATCTAAAACTTCAGACCTTGAGCTCCGCTGCTTGTAAAAACTTATGATAATTAGCCTCTCTCCTTTTCCTAGTCAGTGGCTTTGAGGAAGTGTTTTTATTGTGCAATCTGCTGTGTGTTGCACTCTCTCGTGTTCATGTTCTCTCTGTCTCTTCCCCCCCCCCTTTATCCATGATCACATCTCCCTCCCCTCCACAGCACCCATGATTCTTTTCTCCCCCAAATCGCATTTCCACACCTTCTGCCTTCCATGACGTGGCCTTTTTTGCCCTCTAGTTGGGCAGTTTGTTCCCTCAGTCCTTAGATTGATATCCTGGATATTCAGAAGGCTTGATAATTACCTAACTTTGTTCAAGGTACAAGGAAAGCATAAGATCCTCCTACTACTCCACCATCTTAGCTCTTCCATCCTTGCATGTTTTGGCTGTGTATCTGTCCATTGAATAAGCATTTTTGTATCATTTGGGTAAATACCTTGTTGTGCAATTGCCTGGTCATAGGGTAGTTCTCTTTTTAACTTATTTTAAAACGTTTTTCTAAATGTTTGTATATTTTCTGAGACAGAGACAGAGCATGAGTGTAGGAGAGGTAGAAAGAGAGAGGGAGACACAGATCCAAAGCAGGTTCCAGGTTCTGATCTGTCAAAACAGAGCCTGACACAGGATTCGAACTCAAGAGCTGGTGAGATCATGACCTGAGCCCAAGTTGGCTGACCAACCGACTGAGCCACCCAGGCACCCCTATTTTTAAATTTTTGAGGATACTGTTTGCTAGAGTGGCTGTACCAGTTTACATTACCACCAACAGTGTAAGAGGGTTCTCCCTTTTCTGTATCCTTGCCTGCATCCGCTATTTCCTGTATTGTCAATTTTAGCCATTCTGAGAGGTGTGAGGTGATCCCTAGAACTCTGGTTTCTAGCATCAGCACTGTTACAAGATAACTCTAGTTTCTGAAGTCATTTACCATTCTTACTTTAGATTTGTGTTTTTCTTTCTACTTTTGTGGTTTTTTTCCTTAAATAGTTTATTGTCAAGTTGGTTTACATATAAAACCCAGTGCTCATCCCAACAAGTGCCCTGCCCCATGCCCATCACCCCCCTTCTCCTCTCTCCTACTCCCATCAGCCCTCAGTTTGTTCTCAGTATTCAAGAGTCACTCATGGTTTGCCTCCCTCCCTCTCCCCAACTATTTTTCCCCTTCTTCTCCCCTATGGTCCTCCATTAAGTTCCTCTTAATCCACCTATATGTGCAAACATATGGTATCTGTCCTTCTCTGCCTGACTTACTTTGCTCAGCATAACACTCTCAAGTGCCATCCATGTTGCTACACATGACCAGATGTCATTCTTTCTCATTGCCATGTAGCATTCCGTTGTATAAATATGCCAATTCTTCTTGATCCATTCATCAGTTGATGGGCAATTAGCTTCTTTCTTGTTTTGGCTATTGTTGAGAGTGCTGCTTGAACATTGGGGTACATGTGACACTATGCATCAGCACTCCTGTATTCCTTGGGTAAATTCCTAGCAGTGCTACTGCTGGGTCATAGGGGAGTTCTGTTATTAATTTTTTGAGGAAACTCCACACTGTTTTCCAGAGGGGCTGTACCAGTTCACATTCCCACCAACAGTGTGGGAGGGTGCCTATTTCTCCACATCTTCACCAGAATCTAGAGTCTCCTGATTTGTTCATGTTATCCACTCTGACTGGCGTGAGGTAGTATCTCAGTGTGGTTTTGATTTGTATTTCCCTGATGAGGAGGGATGCTGAGCATGTGTCTGTTGGCCATCTGGATGTCCTCTTTAGAGAAGTGTCTGTTCATGTCTTTTGCCCATTTCTTTATTGGATTATTTGTTTTTCAGGTGTGGAGTTTGGTGAGTTCCTTATAGATATTCGATACTAGCCCTTTATCTGATAGGTTATTTGCAACTATCTTTTCCCATTCTGTCAGTTGCCTATTAGTTTTAAGGATTGTTTCCTTTGCCATGTAGAAGCTTTTTATCTTGATGAGGTCCCAGTAGTTCATTGTTGCTCTTGATTCCCTTGCCTTTGGGGATGTGTCGAGTAAGAAATTGCTGTGGTGGAGGTCAAGGAGGTTGTTTCCTGCTTTCTCCTCTAGGGTTTTGATGGTTTCCTGTCTCATGTTCAGGTCCTTATCCATTTTTGAGTTCATTTTTGTGTATGGTGTGAGAAAAATATTCTAGTTTCATTCTTCTGCATGTTGCTGTCCAGTTCTCCAACACCATCTGTTAAAAAGGCTGTCTTTTTTCNGTGGGAGGGTGCCTATTTCTCCACATCTTCACCAGAATCTAGAGTCTCCTGATTTGTTCATGTTATCCACTCTGACTGGCGTGAGGTAGTATCTCAGTGTGGTTTTGATTTGTATTTCCCTGATGAGGAGGGATGCTGAGCATGTGTCTGTTGGCCATCTGGATGTCCTCTTTAGAGAAGTGTCTGTTCAGGTCTTTTGCCCATTTCTTTATTGGATTATTTGTTTTTCAGGTGTGGAGTTTGGTGAGTTCCTTATAGATATTCGATACTAGCCCTTTATCT
>NW_027530019.1:197107-301763 GCF_008692635.1 Crocuta crocuta
ATGAGCATGGAATATTTTTCCATTTCTTTTTGTCTTCTTCAATTTCCTTCATAAGTTTTCCTTAGTTTTCATCATACAGATCTCCTATATCTTTGGTTAGGTTTTTTTCCTATGTATTTTAGGGTTTTTTTGTGCAATTGTGAATGAATCAATGCAGAATCAATGCAGTTGATTTCTGTACGATGATTTTGTACCCTGCAACTTTGCTGAATTCCTGGATGAGTTCTAGTAGGCTTCTGGTGGAGTCTGTCAGGTTTTCTATGTAGAGTATCATGTTGTCTACGAAAAGTGAAAGTTTGACTTCTTCTTTGCCCATTCTGATGCCTTTGATTTCCTTTTGTTGTCTGATGGCTAATGCTAGGACTTCCAGCACTATGTTAAACAACAGTGGTAAGAGTGGACATCCCTGTCGTGTTCCTAATCTCAGGGGGAAAGCTCTCAGTTTTTCCTCATTGTGGATGATGTTAGCTGAGGACTTCTCATAGATGGCTTTTATGATGTTTAAGTAAGTTCCTTCTATCCTGACTTTCTCAAGAGTCTTTATTAAGAAGAGATGCTGTATTTTGTCAAATGCTTTTTCTGCATCTATTGACAGGATCATATGGTTTTTATCTTTTCTTTTGTTAATGTGATGTATCACATTGATTGATTTGCAAATATTGAACCAGCCCTGTAACTCAGGAATGAATCCCATGTAATCATGGTGGATAATTCTTTTTATGTGCTGTTGGATTTGATTTGCAAGTGTCTTGTTGAGGATTTTTGCATCCCTGTTCATCAAGGATATTGGGTTGTAGTTCTCTTTTTTTTTGCTGGGTCTCTGTCTGGCTTGGGAATCAAAGTGCTGCTGGCTTTGTACAATGAGTCCAGAGGTTTTTCTTCGATATCTATTTTTTGGAATAGCTTGAGAAGAACCATTATTAAGTCTGTTTTAAATGTCTGGTAGAATTCCCCAGGGAAGCCATCTGGCCCAAGGCTCTTATTTGTTGGGAGATTTTTGATAACTGATTCAATTTCTTCACTAGTTATGGGTCCTTTCAGATTTTCTATCTCTTCCCGTGTGAATTTTGGTAGTGAGTGTGTGTTTAGGAATTTGTCCATTTCTTCTAAGTTGTCCAGTTTGTTGGCATATAATTTTTCATAGTATTCCATGGTAACTGCTTGTATTTCTGAATGGTTGGTTTCATGATTTTGTCGATTTGAGTGCTCACTCTTTTCTTTTAGAGAAGTCTGGCTAGAGGTTTATCAATTTTGTTTATTTTTTCAAAAAACCATCTCTTGGTTTCGTTGATCTGTTCACCTGTTTTTGGGGTTTCTATATCGTTTATTTCTGCCCTGATTTTTATTATTTCTCTTCTCCTACTGGGTTTGGCCAAACTGGAAGTTTGAATTGTTGCATTTTCATTTGTTTCCATATATTTTTAAATTCCTTCTCTAATTGCCTGATTGGCCCATTCGTTCTTTAGTAGGGTGTTCTTTAGCCTCCATATTTTTGGGGGTTTTCCAGACTTCTGTGATTGATTTCGAGTTTCAGAGCTTGTGATCTGAAAGTGTGCATGGTATGATCTCAATTCTTTTATATTTATTGAGGTCTTCTTTATGTCCCAGTATGTGATCTATCTTGGAGAATGTGCCATGAGTGCGTGAGAAGAAAGTGAATTCCATGGCCTCAGGATGTAGTGTTCTAAATATATCTGTGACATCCATCTGGTTCAATGTGTCCTTCAAGTCCATCGTTTCTTTAGTGATTTTCTGTCTAGTTGATCTCTCCATTGCTATAAGTGGAGTATTAAAGTCCCCTGCTATTAGCACATTCTTGTCCATAAGATTGTTTCTGTTTGTGATTCTTTTATATATTTAGGTGCTTCCATATTTGTTGCACAGACATTTATAATTGTTAGCTCTTCCTGATGGATAGACCCTGAAATTATTATATAATGCCCCTCTTCATCCCTTGTTACTGCCTTTACTTTAAAGTTCAGTTTGTCTGATATAAGTATAGCCACTCTAGCTTTCTTTTGACTTCCAGTAGCATGATAGATATTTCTCCATTCTCTTACTTGTAATCTAATGGTGTCTTCCAATTTAAAATGAGTTTCTTGTAGACAGCAAATGGATGAATTTTGTTTTGTATCCATTCTGCTATTCTTTGTCTTTTGATTGGGGCATTTAGCCCATTTGCATTCAGTGTTATTATTGAAAAATATTGGTTTAGAGTCATCGTGTCCTTTGTGCGAGTCCTGCTGTGGTGGTGTCTCTAGTATCTTGTGTTCCTTGCAGCATTTCCCTCAGAGAGCCCCCCTCAGGATTTCTTGTAGGGCTGGTTTAGTGGTGATGAATTCTTTGAATTTTTATTTATTTGGGAAGAGTTTTCNAGCATGATAGATATTTCTCCATCCTCTTACTTGTAATCTAATGGTGTCTTCCAATTTAAAATGAGTTTCTTGTAGACAGCAAATGGATGAATTTTGTTTTGTATCCATTCTGCTATTCTTTGTCTTTTGATTGGGGCATTTAGCCCATTTGCATTCAGTGTTATTATTGAAAAATATTGGTTTAGAGTCATCGTGTCCTTTGTGCGAGTCCTGCTGTGGTGGTGTCTCTAGTATCTTGTGTTCCTTGCAACATTTCCCTCAGAGAGCCCCCCTCAGGATTTCTTGTAGGGCTGGTTTAGTGGTGATGAATTCTTTGAATTTTTATTTATTTGGAAAGAGTTTTCTCTCTCCTTCTATTCTGAATGACAGTCTTGCTGGATAGAGGATTCTTGGCTGCATTTTTTTTCTGTTTGTCACATTGAAGATTTCCTACCATTCCTTTCTGGCCTGCCAAGTTTCAGTAGATAGATCTGTAACCACTCTGATAGGTTTCCCTTTGTATGTTAGGACCCTTTTATCTCTAGCTGCTTTCAAAATTCTTTTTGTCTTTTTTTTTTTTAATGTTTTATTTATTTCTAGGAGAGAGAGAGAGAGACAGCTTGAGCAGGGGCGGGTCAGAGAGAGAGAGAGTCACAGACTCTGAAACAGGCTCCAGGCTCTGGGTTGGCAGTCTGCAAAGAGCCCGACGCGGGGCTCAAACTCACAAACTGCGACATCATGACCTAAGTGAAAGTCGGACGCTTAACCGACTAAGCCACCCAGGCACCTCTCTCTTTGTCTTTTTATTTTGCCAGTTTTTCTATGATACGTCGTGCCTAAGATAAATTCACGTTACGTCTGAGGGGAGTTCTCTCTGCTTCTTGAATATCATTGTCTGTTTGCTTCCCCAGGTTGAGGAAGTTCTCTGTTATAATTTGTTCAAGGATTCCTTGAGCGCTTTTCCCTCTCTGTTCTTCTTCTGGAATTCCTATGATACACATATTATTCCATTTGATTGTATTGGTGAGCTCTCAAACTCTTCTTTCATGTTCCTGGATCAGTTTATCTCTTTTTCTCAGTTTCCTCTTTTTCTATAATGGTGTCTTCTAAATCACTTATTCTCTTTTCTGCCTCTTCAATCCCTGCATTGGATGCCTCCATTTTATTATATATGTCATTTATAGCATTTTTTAATTCATCACAGCTATTTTTAAGCCCCATAGTCTTTGTAGCAATTGTTTCTCTGATGTATGCTGTTTTCAAGCCCAGTGATTAATTTTATGACTATTGTTCTAAATTCTAGTTCAGTTATGTTGCTTATATCTGTTTTGAGCAGTTCCTTACCTGTTATTTCTTCCTGGAATTTATTTGGAGGAGAGTTCTTCCATTTTGTCATTTTGGTTAGCTTTCTATCTCTTGTTAATTTTAAAACCTTGTTACACACTGTGCCCGTGCGGGTGCTGCTGTATTAAAGAGGGCTCTTTGACTGACTGTCCATGGCCTATCCATTCAGGAAGTGTTCTTTGAATAGTCTCTCTTGGTTTCTCCTGTTGAGACTTTGGTTATTTCATTTCCCTACTTGTAGTGGTATTTGGGACTCGTCACCATGTGTACTTTGGCTTGTTTCTTGAGGTAGCCACTCTTAGGAGGTTGCCTTCCCAGTGTGCTCTCTCTTTCTCTTCCCAAATTCCTGTGGCTCAGTGTCCTATCATTCCAGGCCTTCTCTGTTTGAGAGATGGGTGCAGGTGAAATGCACGGAGCTCCCTACTTCTTCGCCATCTTGCTGCTCCTCTACTTTTGTGTTTTTGAAATAGTTCTTTTTGAGGGGCTCAACAATGCATTTTAAGTATATATGACTTAAAATTTATGTAGGTGCTAAATAGAAACCTAAANATTGTCACCATGTGTACTTTGGCTTGTTTCTTGAGGTAGCCACTATAGGAGGTTGCCTTCCCAGTGTGCTCTCTCTTTCTCTTCCCAAATTCCTGTGGCTCAGTGTCCTATCATTCCAGGCCTTCTCTGTTTGAGAGATGGGTGCAGGTGAAATGCACGGAGCTCCCTACTTCTTCGCCATCTTGCTGCTCCTCTACTTTTGTGTTTTTGAAATAGTTCTTTTTGAGGGGCTCAACAGTGCATTTTAAGTATATATGACTTAAAATTTATGTAGGTGCTAAATAGAAACCTAAAAGTTCAAAAAATGAGATGATGAATAAAAAAATCTAGATTTGATTCAATAGATTATAGGATTCTTGTGATTGATTTTTCTATGAGGAATGCAATGTTTTGTATAAGATTGTGGCCTGAAAGGAGTTTTATGAGGATTGAGGGTAATGAAAGTTGTAGTGATTACTGTTTCCTGACTAGAAAAGAAAGCATATGGGTTGAAGGTGGAGTGAGGTACTTACTCTCAATATGGCAGGAGAAAGCATTGGTGATAGCCTCCAAGGGACAACAGGGCAGTTAGTTCCATTATGATTTGGCATTTGGTACACAAGTATAATCTACTTATTATTATGTTAGCAATAACCTTAAACTCAAAACTGAATTTTTTTCATGGCTTAGTGGCTATCAAAATAAAACACCAATCCTTTGAGCTATTTTATCCCTTTTTAAGCTGAAATTCTTTGTAAGATGTGGAATAGGTCACCTTATGACCTCTCTTCTCTCTTGGGAAAATGTTAATAGTAATGATTTTGTAGTTCCCAGGGACATGGCATGAGATTCAATTGGTTAGTAAATTAATAAGGAGCTAACTATACTGAAGGAATGTGTTGTTTTCAGTCTGAGTGCTGACTGAAAATTTTTTTTTTACCAGTGAGTAAATAACACTTTTATATTTCTTACAACCAACGCTTAATAATGGAAAAAAAGGAAAAAAATCTAGATTCTCAATAGTTATAAGGATAGCAGTATCTGAGGCATGTTAATTATGAAAGCTGCTCAAAATTTTCTGATGTGTCTTCATGTGACAAAACCTTGAAATTGAATTGGATTACTCCAAAATGGAGATAACATGTAAGTAGATAAAACAAGACAAAAATAACGGTCTCACATGGCCTCACTTTTTCTTTGGCAGTAAATTGGCATTATGAGGTAAGAGATATTAGCTCATAGTACATTGGCATGCCTCTGTGGTTTCACAGAGATATCTCAGATTGATGCTTTGACCAGTGTTTAAATTCAGAGATATGAAGAGTCATTTCAATGTTGGATTGGCAGCAGTTTGAAGTGGTTGAAAATGACTATGATTAAAGAATTAATAAAGCCTTTAATACATGAAAGCTACAGAAATTCTTTGTTAAGTAATAACTTGATTTTTGCCAATGCTTATGAGTTTCCTACTGCTCAAGTTTAAAAGAGGGGTGCTTCTAGAATTTCTATGGGGGAGGGCTTTGGGTATCAAGAGTGGTGGCAGTGGTGCAGGTGGAGGAAGGTTGGGGGGGGGGTTCCTAAACCTGTGTTTGTTTTGTAAGCAGACTGCTTTTAATATTACAGATAAATAAAAATAAATACCTAAAATTATTTTCATTCATGCTTAGTACAGGATTGAGGAAATCCCAATGGCTTGTCTCAATGATGTATTTAAATAGGGGGTCTTTGGAAGACTGGAGATAATTAGAGGGAGCTGACCCTCCCCCCACAATACCCATTGCTGACATAGGCTTAGATATATCTTTATTATTACAGAAATGCCTTTATTTTTTAATAGTTTATTGTCAAGTTGGTTTCTATATAACACTCAGCACTCATCCCCACAAGTGCCCTCCTCCATGCTCATCACCCCCCTGCCCCTCTCCGCCACACCCATCAGCCCTCAGAGGAGAAGAAGGGGAAAAATAGTTGGGGAGAGGGAGGGAGGCAAATCATGAGAGACTCTTGAATGCTGAGAGCAAACAGAAATGCCTTTAAAGATTTTTCTTCAAATATATTTTCTTCTTCTAAAAACAGTTTTGCTCCCATTGACATGTTTTCCTGTTCTTCTGGTAGTGGAACCCTTTTAGATCCAGATTTGGGGGATTAAAATAACCACAAACTCCTAGGCTAAATGTATTACACTGTATATTTACCATCTGTAGTTATTCTCTTCATACAAAAATAGACATATAGAAATTGCAAGGAATCTTAGAAATCTCCTGGTCCAACCACTTTGTGCTATAAACTAATAAGCAGAGAAGTGGTTAGTTCTCTGATTACTTGCTGGGATAGAGACTACTAAACACTCCTAATAAGCATTCATTGAATTTTCTTTGGGGACAGAACCCAGATGGAAATGCCTGATTACCTTTTACTATTGATAAACACCTACAGCTACGTGGTTAAGTTCTAAGCAATAAGCTGAAGTGCTTTGTAGTACCTCTAAGATGTTTTCTTAAGAGGAATATGCCCTTCATCTTTATTTTCTACTCCACTGCTGGAATATGATAGAACATCAAAGTGATGATTAGAGCACTAGCTTCCATTCTAAATGAAGTACACAGGAGTCACATCCTAGGGATGGGGTAGCTGAGAGTTTAAAGGAGTTTTTATGACCATGACTGTCATATTGACACTAGAGTGCCTAAATGTGGACTGTATCATCAGAGAGAGAGAGAGAGAAAGAGAGAGAGAGACACTTCCGACTTTTTAAAACCACTGTTATTTAGGATTTTCTATACCATGAAATTGAATCTGTTCTTAAATGGTGTATCTGTCTAGTAATATCACAGTACCTGATAGCTTCCCTAATGCTATTTTAATAACTCATGAAATTGAGTTATCTCATAATATAATGTATATTGTTTGGTTATTTTCAGTACTTCCTTCTTATTTGATATCAGGTTCTATGCTATATACCAGTATTCTGAAATAATAACTTTAGAAAGCTCATCGACCAGCCAGGGAGAGTAATATGGAAACAGAACTCTGAAATATATAGTAAGTAAAGGCATTTACAAGTGCTTTGGTGGAATCACAGAGGAAGTGATCAATTCTGCTTTTAGGGGAGAGGGAGGATTAAGAGGAGGAAGTACCTCAGGCATCTCTTAAGATATCTGTAGTTATACAGGTGAGAAAAGACGGAGGTAAATTTTTGTCAGAACATTATAAAGGACTGAAAGCACAGCATAGAATGACAGATTTGGGAAAGACTGATATAAATTAGAATTACTGGGAGAGTAATAGGAGTTTATGTTACAGATAGTCCACACCATTTTATATCTGGTAAAAATGTTTGTCACATGCTCTGTGCCCTTTAAGATCAGTGGTCCATGAAGGGGAAAAAAACCCCACTATCTGTGTCCTGAGTATCCTATACTTGTAAACGTTTGGATTTGGGGACATTTGACAGTTTTGATTAAAGTAATGAGTCAACATTTATTTATAACTTACTATATGCCAGAATGATGTATTTAATATGCCTTATTAATTACTTAATTGTTTGATTATTAATTATTTACAGAGAGTGTGAGTGGGGGAGGGGATCGGGGTGGAAAGAATCTTAAGCAGACTCCATGCTCAGCATGGGGCTTTATGCTGGGCTCAATCCCATGACATTATGATCATGACCTGAGCCTAAATCAAGTTAGACACTCAACCGACTGAGCGCCCCAACATAATCTCATCCAGTAAATAGCACATTATGGTGCTAAATGTTATTATTCCCTCTTTACAGATGGGAATATTATATCTTAGAAATAAAAAAAATAATTTTTGTAGCAAAAGGATTGAAATCCGACTTCACATCTATTTGCTTCCAGAGGCCAAACTCCAACCAAAATTGTTAAAAATTTAATTTAATTTAATTTAATTTTACAGGTGGTGAGTACAGGGGCAGGGGGAGAGAGAGAATTTTAAGCAGGCTCCACGCTAAGCATAGAGCCTGATATCAGACTCAATCCTGTGACTCAGGGATCATGACTTGAACTGAAATCAAGAGTCAGATGCTTACCAACTGAACTCCACTTACCCATTAAGGTTTAATCAATTTGTCTGTCTACCTATGTCCATCTGTCATTTCTCTATAAATTACCAGTCTTTTAGATCAAAGGAGATCATTTATTTGAATATCAGACACATTCAATATGAAGAGTGCTGCTGACATTGAAGTTATTAGAAGGAATTCAAATATTTCAAAAGTAGATAAATGACCATTCACATACATAACACACAAATATGTAACATACAATATGCATGCCACACATAATACATGCATGTAGTATACATGGTACATATATGTAATGCACGTGTGTATTTGTCTATGTATCTAATCACAGGCTGGAAGGAACCTTAGAAACCAATGTAGTAACTTTCTAAAAGCTTTAGAAAAACAATTAAGTCTTCCAAGACTATTTGAATTTCTGATTTCTTGGCTCTTTGGCAAGTCATTCGCTATTAATACCTGTGGAGAATTTCTGAATTACAGATAAGATTTATGATATATTGATGAAGGTAATTCAGAACCATTTGGAATAGCAGGAAGCATTTATAAAGTTATAAATAATGCTATCTAATGAAGATGACAGCCAGATGATAATGATTGTTCTTAGGAGTGAAGAATTAAAATGTATTTTGGTTTCTTCAGAAGACTTAACACTTAAACATCTTTACTGGGAAATTGTAAGTGGATAGCCAGTCCTGGAAAATGTATGAATTACTTTGCAAAGGAAGTGCATCTATGATAAAGAGGCAGACATCTGACCCCAATTCTATTATAGAATCCTTGGTCTGACTGCTGAACTTGTGCATTTTTATTGCAAAATGTGCAGTGTTTCACTAAATACGGCTTTCTAGTCTTGTTTAGTTATGTAGTTGTGAATCTTACAACTCCTGAAGGATCTCCACTTCCTTGAGGGCACTGATTGACTTTTGCTTGGTTCTGAGTCCCTTGTTTTAGTATTCTCATGCTAGAATCAAGCAAGTATTAAGTATTTTTTAATTAATCTCCAGAAAAAGTAGAAACACATACAGTTAGGCGTGTATACCTTACAGAAAAAGAATTTACAGAAAAAAGCANCTCGGACACTCAACCGACTAAGCCACCCAGGCGCCCCTAGTTAAGTATTTTTTTAATTAAACTCCAGAAAAAGTAGAAACACATACAGTTAGGCGTGTATACCTTACAGAAAAAGAATTTACAGAAAAAAGCAGAAAAACTCTTTGGATTTCCTGTTATTTTCATTTATTCCACAAACACCAAGAACCTAGTATATAAAAGTCATTGGGTTAAGTACCAAAGGAGATGCAGATAGCCTCTTAGAAACGTGAGGTCTAGGAGTAGAATTATGATGTGTACATAAACTCTAGTACCAGGTAAAGAGAGCAAAGTGGTAGGACAGGATCTGTTAAGGGTGCTCAGATGGGGATGTACTGGTTTCAGAAGAGTGGAGTAAATAGTTTCCACCTCTCTGTTTACTAAAAAAAAACACTCAAAACAATAACTAGAATAAGAAACAGAAACAGAAATACCTACTCCAATGAAAATACACTGATACCTATAAGCTTTCACTACAGTGATGACAGAGGTAAGGCAAGTCAATTGTAAATCCCTATAGGGTTGATTATCAGTGAACATTCTGACCAGAAGTAAGATGGTTTACACACGGGAATATGGAGATAAACTCTGGGGGGTTGTAAGACAATCAGAATTTGGAGATAGATAACCTTTGTAACCCTACCCTCCAACCCACACAGCTAACTGTCCCTCCTCCCACTCCCATGGGAGGCTGGAGATTTATTTTCTGAGAAGCAGAGCCACAAAGCCTTTAAATACTGGAGGCAAAGGAGAGGCAGCTAGAGGACAGACTGAAAACAGGATGATTGGGTCTGCACACGGATGGAGACCCCCTGGGGCCATTCTACCCATCTCCAGAATTCAGGATTTGAGCGGTCATGTTTATTTACTGCTTCTTCCCTAGTTACTCAGCAAAAACACAATGGTCTGATCTTACTTCCCCCATCCTGCTGACATGGCTTCTTTTCTTGTTCCTGGCAGCCAAAGGGACGGTGGTTGGCACAGCAGCAGAAGCTGCCGCAGCCCTCCTGGCTGGTGGCCTTTTTGGTTGGTTCCCAGGCCGTGGCAATTAGGAAATAATTAATCTTCATCCCTTTCCCTTACAGGGGACCGGATGGATTCTTCTCTGGAGATTCTTTTCTATGGAAGATACTTGAGAAAATTGATATTTGTGTAAATACCCCCAGTAAGAACTACCATTGTCCCCTTTTTAAGACCAGTCTAAAAGCTCTACTGTCCCCAACGTGGAATTTCCAACCAGCTCTTTAGTCTATGGCATATTAGACAAGGCTTTATCTGAAAGAAAGAAATCACACCAGATAAATAGGAAAACAATGTAGGGAAAAGAAAAGGTCAGGCAAAAACCGTTTAATTTTTATTATTTTTTAAGTTTATTGATTTGAGAGATAGGGATAGCATGAGCAGGGGAGGGACAGAGAGAGGATATCAGAAGGTTCCACCCAGCACAGAGCCAGATGAAGGGCTCAAACTCCTGAAACTATGACACTTAAGCAACTGAGCCACCCAGGCACCCCTCAAAAAACTTTAAATCCTATAATTAAATACCCACTGAGGAGCAATAACCAAAGGAATCCTGAGAAAGAACAAAGCAGGAGGCATCACAATTCCTGATTTTATTCTGTATTATATGGTAGTGTCCTTTTCTGGCTTTAGTATCAGGATTATGCTGACCTTGTAAAATGATCTTGAGAGTGTTCCCTTTGATTTTTTGGAAGTCTTTGAAAAGGATTGCCATTATTCTTCATAAAATGTTTAGTAAAATTTACGGATGAAACCATCTGTTCCTGGGCTTGTCTTTTTTGGGAGATTTCTGATTACTAATTCAATCTCATTACTAGGGATTGATCTGTTCAGATTTTCTATTTCTGCCTGATTTTCTTGGTAGCTTTTTGCATATTTCTAAGCATTTATACATTTCTATGTTACCAGTTTGTTGGCATATAGCTAGCTGTTCATAGTAGCCTCTTATCCTTCGCATTTCTGTGGCAACAGTTGTAATGTCTCTTTTTTCATTTATAATTTTGTTGATTTGGGTCTACTCTTTTTTTCCTTGGTTAGTCTAGCTAAAGGTGTGTCGATTTTATCCTTTCAAGAAACCAACTTTTAGTTAGATTAATCTTTTCTATCATTTTTCTGTAACTTATTTTACTTGTTTTTCTTTATATAATTTACTTCCCTCTGCTGCTGACTTTGGACTTATTTATTCTTTTACTGGTCCCCTAAAGGGTAGAGTTAGTTAAATATTTGGGATCTTTCTTGATTCTTAGTGTATGGAATTTATAAAATTTCCTCTTATGGGATACTTTTGCTGTATCCCATAAGTTCTTGTATACTGTATTTTCATTTTTGTCTCAAGAAACATTATTTCTTCTTTAGTCCCCCTTTTTCTGATCTATTAGTTCAGGAGAATGCTGTTGAGTTTCCATATGTTCATGAATTTTTCATTTTCCTCTTATTATTTCTAATTTCATGTCATTATGGTCAGAGAAGATACTTGATATAATTTCTTAATTTTTTTAAAATTTATTTTTTTGGTTTTTTACTTGATATAATTTCAGTCTTCCTGAATTTGCTAAGAATAATAAATGGCCTATTTTCTAGAAAATGTTTCATGCGCACTTGAGGGTAAAAAAAAGGATTCTGTTGTTCGATAGAATGTTCAAGATATGTCCGTTATATCCATTTGGTCTACAGTGTTATTCAAATTTGCTGTTTCCTTGCTGATTCTCTGTATGGATGATTTATCCAGTATTGAGAGTGTGGTATTAAAGTCCAAAGTATGACTGTACTACTGTTTATTTTTCCTTTTATCTCTGTTGTCTTTCCCTTTATATTATAATTTAGATGCTCCAATATTGCATGCATAAATACTGACAATTGTTATATCTTCTTGATGGATTGAGTCCTTGATCGTTTTATAATGGCCTTCTTTATCTCTTTTTACCATTTTTAGTTTAAAGTCTCCTTTTTATGGTATAAGTATAGCTATGTTGCTTTTTGTTACTACCTTTTGCTTGAAGTGACTTTTACCATCTCTACTCTCACTGTATATGTCTTTAAGGCTAATGTGAATCTCTTTTAGGCAGCACATTGTTGGATCTTATTTTTCTATTCATTCAGCCATTGTACACTTTTTGATTATAGAATTCGTTGATGTTTAAAGTAATTATTGAAAGTTAAGGACTTAATATTGTATACTTTGACTAATTTATCATGTTCTTTGGTGTAATTGCTACAGATTTTGTCCTTGTGGTTTACCATGTAGTCTACATAGAATGTGTTAAAATTATGACACCATATCTTAAGCTGATAGCAAATTAAATTCAACAGAATTTATGTACTTTACACTTTATCCTCCTCACATTTGGGGTTATTGCTGTTATGATATACTGTGTAACTAATAACAAATTATTGTATTGATGGTCACTTTTTTGACTAGAGTTGTAAGTGAATTATGCACCACCATTTAAATATTACAGAACCTACTTTGACTATATATTTACCATTACCAGTAACTTTTACATTACCTTCTTATGTTTTGTGATGTTAATTAGCATCCTTTTAATTCTACTCAAAGAACACTCCGAGCATTTTCTTTAAGGCAGTTCTAATAGTGAACTTCTTCAGCTTCTGTTTGGGAAAGTCCTTATCCCTCTTTCATTTTTGCAGAACGGTGTGTCTGGGAATTAAATTTTGGGTAGGCAGTTTTTCTTGCCATATTTTTAATATACTATCACATTCTCTACAGGACTGAAAGTTTTCTGTCAAGAAATGTGCCCATAGCATGGAGGAAGGCACTTGTGGGGATGGGCACTGGGTGTTATATGGAAACCAACTTGACAATAAACTATTGGGGAAAAAAAAAGAAAAAAGAAAAAGAAAGAAAGAAATGTGCCCATAGTCTTATTGGGGGCTCCATTACATAAAACTTCTCTCTTGGCTGCTTTTTAAAAATTGAATTATAATACATGTCAAGGTAGCCCTATTTAGGTTTAACCTATTTGAGGTCCTTTAGGTCTGGTAGATCTAGAGGCCTACTTTTTGCCCAGGTTTGGAAGGTTTTCAGTCAGTATTGCTTTAAATACATTCTCTGTCCCTTTCTCTTCTTCTTCTCCTTCTGGAATTTACATACTACTGAACTGTTGGTTTTGATTGTATCCCATAATTTCTGTAAGCTTTCCTGACTCTTTTATTTATTTATTTAATTTTGTTCCTTTCACTGGATGGCTTCAAATGTCATGTCTTCCAGATCATTGATTAGGTCCTCAACAGAGTGAATTCTGTTGAAGTTTTCTGTTGAATTCTTTAGTAATTGTACTCTTTAGTTATCTATTGGATTTAATTGTATTTCTTTGTTGAACTTCTCATTTTTTTCATGCATTGTTGACTAATTTTAGTTGTCTATGAGTTCTTGCAGTTTGCTAAGCTTTTTTATTTTTACTTATTTATTTATATTATTTTAGAGACAGCATGAGTGGGAGAGAGGCACAGAGGGAGACTCCATCCTCAGCACAGAGCTCAAAGCAGGGCTTAATCCTATAACCCTGGGATCATGATTTGAGGTGAAATCAAGAATTGGATCCTCAACTGACTAGCTAACCAGGTGCCCCTATTGTTTTTTAAAGAGGGAGAGAGAGAGGGAGGGAGGGACAGAGAAACATAGGGAGAGAGAATTTTAAGCAGGCTCCACACTCAACATGGAGCTCATTCTCACAACCCTGATCATGACCTGAGCCAAAATCAAGAGTCACACACTTAAGCAACTGACCCACCTAGGCGACCCTCACTAAACTTTTTAAAAACATTTATTCTGGGGATGCCTGGATGGCTCAGTTGTTTAAGTGTCTGACTTCAGCCCAGGTTATGATCTCATAGTTTGTGGGTTCAAAACCCATGTCAGGCTCTGGGCTGAGAACACATTCTGCCTCTCTCTCTCTCTCTCTCTCTCTCTCTCTCTCTCTNAAAACTAAGTAAAGATTTAAAAAAACTCTGAATTCTTTATGACAGTTTATAGATGTCCATTTGATTAGTTTTTGGAGCTTTTGTAGTTTGTTTTGGTGGTGTCATATTTACCTGATTTTTCATGATTTTTGATTACTTACATTGGTATCTTTGCATTAAAGTAGTCTCCTCTTCTAGGCTTTATAAATTTTCCTTGGCCAACACAGGTCTTCACCACTCAAATTAGTTGAGGTTTCTGGACATTTCTGCTGTTAACTTTCAGGAAGATTTTCTATCAGGTTCTATATTGGGCTAGGCCACTGTTGAGCTATAAGGGTGAGGGCGTTTCCTGCTGGTTAACAGTTGGACAGGTCTTCTGGCTATGTTTCTTGCCTCAGCAAGGCTGTAGGATGGGGTCTGTGATTGCTTGAGTTGTGTGGTCAGGCTTTCTAGATGGTTGAGACTGGATATTTTCCTCTGAAATAAAGCGGGCCTATAGGCCTATAAACTAACTTCCATGCCTTGGTGGGAGCCCCTGCATGGCTCATTGACTGGAGACCCAAACCAGGCAAAAGTGTGCGCTGAAAACTTTGGCCTGACAAGACTATTAGTTTTGCCTGCAGATGGGGAAGGCCACAGGATGTTCTTTCTGTTCAAGGGTCACTGTAAGCTGGGGTGTTGGAGGCGCTTCCCTGTGTTGTGGTTAAGCTTCCTGGTTGGACAAACTGCAGGTTTTGTTTAGCAATTAATGGGGCTGCATATGAGTCCCCTTGCCCAGGCACAGTGGGAGAATTAGCCCCAAATCCAATAAAGTGCTTTGTGTTCTTGACTCATGTTCGCCCAGGCCCCAAGTTCCCTGGCTAAATGGGGCCTACCCAATGTAAAATCTCTGTGTTGGGGCACCTAGGTGGCTCAGTCGGTTAAGCCTCTGACTTCGGTCCAGGTCATGATCTCATGGTTAGTGGGTTCAGGCCCTGCATCTGGCTCTGTGCTGACAGCTAGCTCAGGGACTGGAGTCTGCTTCTGATTCTGTGTCTCCCTCTCTCTCTGACCCTCCCCTGCTCATGCTGTCTCTCTCTCTCTCTCTCTCTCTCTCTCAGACATAAATAAAACATTTAAAAAATGTTTTAAAAAATAAAATCTGTGTTGATTTCCCAATCCAATAAGAAGTAGCTCTGGTCATTATTTAAATATTACTTATATGAGTGTCAATTTAGTCATCTAAGTAATATAGTTTTTGAGCTCATTTTTGGAGATAGGTACATGATTATAAGGGGGAAAACGGATGCTCTGCCTGTCTGCAAAATGGGTGAAGGGTATATTGGTAGAGAAAAGTAAGGTCATTTGCCGGGGTTTGTTTTATTTTTATTTTGTGTGGCAAGTGCTGTGGTGCCCTTCTGTGTGGTAAAGGAAACAAACTATTAAACAGCAAAAACTATTGCCTCTTCTTATCAGATGTCAAATCAGGTGACAGATGAAGGTAAAAAGCAGAATTTTATAATGTAGGGTACCAAGCTGACCTAATGAGAGTGTTGTATGTTTTATAATCCAGAACATAAAGAATGTCTGTTATCTTCTTCCTTTTTATCATACATACAAATGCACTCACATTTTCTGTAGAATCAAGAAAGAAATCTTAGACTGATTTTAATATACTATAAGGTTAACTATGAAATAGTAGTTATATTTGGAGCATAAGGTTTATGGTTCATCTCTCTTACCTAGGGGAATAAATCTCACAGCACTGTAGTCCTAAAATCAATTATAAAAATACAGCTGTTTTTATATCAGAATATTAGAATTGCACTGCAAATTCCACTAATTTTCTTTGACATATTGCATACAACTAATACATGAGGAAAAGTGTCAGAGGTCAAGCCAGCTCCGACAGGTCCAGGGGTCCCTGAAAGATGGACAGTATCGGCGAGAGAGAGAGTGAGAGAGCCCCGAGATTCTTTCTGATCACCAGGCAGGCATCTCTGTCCTGTCAGTTTTGGTGTCTTTATTTAAAGGTTCAGCAACAACATGAAGTCAGAGAAAGGAATTTCTACAATGGGAGGCCTTTTGCGATAACAAGTTTCTGATATTCTGCAGAATTATCCCAGTCATAGTGAATTTACAACCAAGGAATTAACAGGATGCTCTTAGTGAAAAACAGGATAACATATAGGTTAAGTTGTATATAGATAAGCTAGGAGTCATTCTGTCTGGCTCTCAAGAGGATGAATGTTTCTGAATTGGTTTGTGTGTGGAAACTACCATGGGGGCCCAAAATGTGTCAGTCGTTGCACCTGGGTTTATGTTTTAATTACTCTTATCTATCCTCATCCCCGTAGCCAGTGTAAGGGAGGGTGTTTGTGGAGTGTAGGCCTTGAGGAAGGGACTGCCATACATCACCAGTTAGTAAGTAACTATAAATTAGGTTCTTCTGACATGGGACCAGGCTCAATTGTAACTCTTGTTTTCTTAACCCCCTTTATTATCTAAGTCTTGGGTCTGCAAGGCCCATAGGAAGAGCCTTTTGACAATCACCCAACAGAGCTTTCATCTAAAATCTCTTTTGTAAAGGCAGGAATATGCTTTTCCTTATGAGGTATCTGTATTCAGAATATGGGTCTGATATGGAATATTGTGAGGCCTGGTCAATACCAGCAGGCTTATATCCAACATGAGCCAGCAGTAGCAGGAGATACCAGTTTTCATTTCTCATGGCAGGAGCTGCAAACGCTACCAAATCCTTGCTGTGACCGCCATCCAGTGAGGCCGGTGCGGCTCCCAGCAGAAAAGTATTTATTTATATTCCTCATGAAGTGCCAAAAATTCAGCGAGTATCACTACTTAGTGTAATGATTTCTAATTATTTACTACTGGATGTGAACGATGGTAGAGATTAACTCTGTTATTCATCCTCCAATGTCCTCTTTTGCTCATAGAATCTCTAAAATAAAGCATTTTAAGTTACTAGTATTTAGTTAATTGTCCTATATTTACATCTCTCTAGATATATGTACATATACACATATATTCATATATGTTCATATTTATGCATATATAGACACAGAGAGACACACATTCTTTTTCACAGTAAATGATAGTTAAGCATCTATGAAGGAACTTGTCACACTGTGGTGATTTCTTAGGGTTTCCCAAGACTGGTTACCTCTATGGTCAGGGCCATGCCATTATATTCATTGTATCTTTTTTTTTTTAATGTTTTNGTTAGTGGGAGAGGGTCAGAGAGAGCGGGAGACACAAAATATGAAGGTGGCCCCAGGCTCTGATGATCTATCAGCACAGAGCCCAATGTGGGGCTTGAATCCACAAACAGTGAGATCATACTTGAGTCAAGTCAGGTGCTTAACCAACTGAACCACCCAGGCACCCACTTCATGGTATATTTAGTGAACAAAGAATTGTTTGGGATCTGAGAAACACTTGATGCATTTCTATTGAAGGAATAAAAGTATGAATGAATAAATACATTGATACACTTGATTCCACAAAGCCCTTATGTGACCAATATTGGTGTCAAGTACATACTGTGTGTGCACAAGACACTATGGTTCTAGGGATTCCAAAGTGATGGATTCTTGGTCGCTGAATTCTAGATGCTCATAGTCCTTAATGGAGACATAAACAGATAAATGTGTTAAATGCCTGGACATCTTCCCCTAAGATGCAGCATTCAAGTTGGATCCAGAACATTAAGCTCTGAGGGTACCTGGGTAGCTCAGTCAGTTAAGTGGCTAACTCTTGGTTTTGGCTGAGGTCATGACCTTACTGTTTTTGTGAGTTTGAGCCCCACATCAGGCTCTACTCTGACAGCACAGAGCCTGCTTGGGATTCTCTCCTTTGCTCTCTTCCTCTCACCCACTCAGGCTGTCTCTGTCTCAGAGTAAATAAATAAATTTAAAAAAACCTATTAATCTATGATTTGTCAAGTAGAGAAAAGGACAGTTACGTTAGGTAAAGGAAACGAGGAGCAAAAAGGTATGTGAAAAAGATGAGGAAATGAGTGTTACTGAATGTTGAATAATTGGGAGAAAGAATATTGGCAGAAAATATTTGAGGTAAAGCATCTTTTTTTTTTTTTTTGATAGTCAATGTTGATCACTTTGCTCTCCGCTCTAAAAGAGATGGGCAGATTTTTAGGCTATTTGTGTGTACTCATATGGAAACAATGTATTTCAAATGGAATGATAAAAACACCCCTAGTTCATAGATAGTAGGTTAAAAATAACAAAGTCAAAGGATAGCCATATGAGAGTATTAAAAGAACTTTCACAATTTGGTAATGTTGAAATGCATATCTATAAAATTATGTGTTCATTTTCTATGCTATCTTGTTGCTACCTTAATATATAAGTCCAAAGTAATAAAAATTCTTTTGCTTGAAAGAATTCTTTGCTGTGACAATTAACACTTTAAGTTGTGATTAAACATTCACAAATGTAATGTTTTTCTGAAGAGCCTTACATCTGGAGGACATAGCTCTTCCAGAGACATCTGTTGTCATTTAAACATATCTCACTTAATTATTCAAATGTTAAGTTGTGTTTTTAAAAACCACAGTTCTCAGAAAGGAAAAGAGAAAGATGCTAACATTTTGTTATATATGTTAAGTTTCTGATCTGAACAGCTTAATAACTACAAATATTTGTCTAATTCTGCCATGATAATATTACGAATTTAGCTTAACATGACCATACAAATTTGAAAAAACTAACTGCTCTTGAGCAAAAAAACCTGACAAGTGGGAAGTAAATCAGAGTAATTGCCATCATATTGGTATTTGAGCTAAATGAGTTAACATACATAAAGTGTTTGGAATAGTAGCAGACTGAATTTTAGTTATTACTGTTACAGAAGTTATCTTTAGCTTTGTAGCACACATTTTATGAGATACATTTTCCTTCCAGTTAAGATGGTGGAGGAATGGGGGACCCTAGGCTTGCCTCATCCTTGAGATACACCTAAATAAATACCAAATCATTCCAAAAACCCAAGAAATTGATCTAAAAGCTGAGAGAACAAAATGCAGAAGTAGATGAAGAAGAGAAGCCATATCATGGCAGGTAAGATGTGTGGAGATGTGATTGCAGGGAAAAAGAATCTCAGTTGCTGTGGAAGGAAGGGAACCTTGACCTTGCAGAGAGACAGCTAGAGAAACAAAGTATCACACAGAGGATTGCACAGGAGAAATGTTCTCCCAAAACCATTGACTGGGAAAACTAGAGTGGCTGATTATTAAGTTTTTATAAGCAGTGAAGCTGAAAGTCTAAAGTTTCAGAAGTCTGCACCACTGCCAGCTGTAGCCTGGCAGACATAGTGGCCTTTTAGTGGGAGAAGGAGGGCAGAAGCTTAGGAGTGGGTACCATGGTTTGCAGATCCCCTGGGTTGCACTGGGAGAGACCGTTCTCTTTCTTGGAGTGCATTTGGGAGAGGTTGTATGGCCTCTCTGGGGACAGAAGGGCTGGCTGGCACCAGAATGCTGCCCCATTCATTAGCATAGGAACAGAAATAACTGCTGAGGGCAGCAAACATTGGTGCCAGCTTTTTGCTGCATTTTACCATAAACTCCAAGCCACTGCTCACTTGGGTGACTGCTTTTCTGGGACAAACAGGCCACTAGCTGCAAGGTGGTCTCCAATGCACTGGGTCCCTCACATTTGGAGTTTTGAAACCCACCTGCACACCCAAGATAAAACACGGGAGTACTGTGCTGCCTGACAGGTAGACAGCTTGAACATAGAGCAAAGGCAGTAATCTGATGGAAGCCAGGGACACAAGAAGAGAGATTGTTCCCTCTTCTGTGAGGGCTTTCTGAACAGTGGTAGGGATGAACTCCCACTCCAGAACTGATAGAGGAGGTGATGCCATTTCTCCATCAAGACTGACAGACTTCAATGGGCAGCACAGCAGGAAACACTGTGGAGTTTGGAAACACTATACCAAGCCTCACTCCCTTGTGCCCTGCAAGGACATCTTTACTAGGGAGAGTCATCCTGAGAACCAGTGCAGCAGGCTCCTCCCCCAGAAGACCAGTACAAACCCCTAGCACACACCAAGTCCCCAGATCACAGAGTCTTACAAAGTTTCAGCTCTAGGGAAAACAGGCCTCTTAACATGCAGACCCAAACACACCTAGTTAAAACACCACACACTGGACAAGGTCCAAACAGTCTTAACTGCAGGCAAGAATAAGCTGCAGAGGACTGATGTGAGAGAAGCAGCAGCTAAAATATAATAGCAGAATGCACATTCTGAAATACGTCCTGAAATGCCAGGCCATGGACAGTATAGGATATCTTCTTAATAAAGCCATTACTCTCAGGAACAGGAAATATAACAGGCTTTCCTAATGCACACACAAAAAAAGTGACTGAACAAAATGACAAGACAAAGAAAGTCACCAGGAAAGAAAGAACAAAAGAGGTCACAACCAGGGATTTAATCAAAATAGATACAAGAATATGCCTGAACTAGAATTTAAAACAAAGTCATAAGGATACTAGCTTGGCTTGAGAAAGGCATTGAAGGCACTAGGGAATACCTTTCTGCAGAGGTAAAACTACTAAACACTACTCAGGCCGAAGTAAAAAATGCTAAAACCAAATTGCAAAACCGACTTGATGTAATGACAAGGATGGACAAAACAGAGGAACAAATCAGTGATCTAGAAAAAGAATTATGGAAAATAATGAAGCTGAAAAGAGGGAAAGAAAAGTATTGAATCACAAATGTATTATGGGACTCAGTGACTCCATAAAGCATGGTAACATTCCTATCATAGGAACCCTAGCAGAAGAGAAGGGAAAAAAGGGGCAGAAGGTTTGCTTGAGCAAATTATAGATGAAAACTTCCCTAATCTGAAGAAGGAAACAGACATTCAAATCCAGGAGGCACAGAGATAGCCATTCAAATTCAACAAAAGCCAGAAAACAACAAAGGAAAAGAACCTCAAATCTATAACAGAAGACAAATCATGTTAACAGCATACCTGTCCAAAAATATTGGCAGGCCAGAAGGGAGTGGCAAGGTATATTCAGTGTGCTGAAGGGGAAAAATATCCAGCCAACAATACTTGATCCAGCAAGGCTGTCATTCAGAATAGAAGAAGACAGAGAGTTTCCTAGAAAAACAAAAACTAAAGGAGTTCATGGCCACTGAACCAGCCCTGCAAGAAATATTATAGGAAATTCTTTGAGTGGGAAAGAAAGACTAAGACTAGCAACAAAAACTAGAAAGAACAGAGAAAATCTCCAGAAACAATGACTTTTGTACAGTGGCACTAAAATCATATTTATCAATATTCACTCTGAAGGTAAATGGACTAAATGTGCCAATCAGAAGATACAGGGTATCAGAAAGAATAATTTAAAAAAACCCATCTGTATAGTTTCTACTTGAGACTAATAGTAGACCTAAAGATACCTCTAGATTGAAAGTGAGGGGATGGAAGACTGTCATGCAAATGGATATCTAAAGAATGCCAGAGCAGCCACACTTAAATAAAACAAACTGGATTTTAAACCAAAGACTGTAATAAGAGATGCAGAAGGGCACTATATCATGACAAAATGATCTATCCAACTAAAAGATCTAACAGTTATAAATATGCCCCAAACTGAAGAATACCCAAATACGTAAGTCAATTAATAAGAAACATAAACTCATTGATAATAATACAAACAATAGTAGGCAACTTTAACACCCCACTTACAGCAATGGAAAGATCATCTAAGCAGAAATTCAACAATGAAACAATGGCTTTGAATGACACACTGGACCGGATGAACTTAACGAATATATTCAGAACATTTCATCCTAAAGCAGCATAATACTCATTCTCTTCAAGTGCACATGGAATATTCTCCAGAATAGATCACATACTGGGTGACAACAGCCCTCAATAAGTACAAAAAGATTAAGATCATCATACCATGAGACCATATGCTATGAAACTTAAAGCAACCACAAGAAAAAATTTGGAAAGACCACAAATACATGGAGGTTAAAGAACATCTTACTAAAAATGAATGGGTTAGCCAGGAAATTAAAGAAGAAATTAAAAAATTACATGAAAGAAAGTGAAAACACAGCAGTCCAAAATTTTGGGAATACAGCAAAGGTGGTCCTAAGGGGGAAGTGTATTGTGATACAGGCTTATCTCAAGAAGTAAGGAAAGTCTCAAATAGATAACCTAACCTTACACCTAAAAGATCCATTAAAAACAACAGGAAATAAAGCCAGCAGAAGAGAAATAATAAATAACATGGCAGAAATAAATGATATAGAAATAAAAATAACTAGTATCACAGATCAATGAAACTAAGAGCTTATTCTTTGAAAGAATTAATAAAACTGATAAAACCCTAGCCAGACCTATCAAAAAGAGAATAAAAAGGACTCAAAATGATGAATGAAAAATGACACATCACAACAAACAGAAACACAGAAATACAACAAATTGGGCAATCAGTCAATGTGACATACCACATCAGTAAAAGTAAGGATAACAGCCAACATGATCCTCTCAATAGATGAAGCAAAAGCATTTGACAAAATACTGCATCCATTCTTGGTGTAAAAAACAAAAAACAAAAAAAACCTCAACAAAGTAGGGATAGATGGAACATACTTCATCTTAATCTGGAGTATTATGCTAAACGAAATAAGCCAGAGAAATACAAATACATTATGGTTTCACTCATGAGGAACTTAAGAAATGAGTAAGGGGAACAGAGTGGGGCACCCCGAGAAACACACTCTTAACTACCATAAAGAACAAACAAACTGACGGTTACTAGAATAGAGTTGTTTTGGAGGATGAGTTAAATAGGTGATACACATTAAGGAATGTACTTGTGATGAGCACTGAGTGTTGTATGGAATTGTTGAATCACTATAGGGTAAACCTAAAATTAATACTGTATGTTAACTGAAATTTATTTTTATTTTTATTTTTTAAATGTTTTATTTATTTCTAGGAGAGAGAGAGAGAGAGAGAGAGAGAGAGACAGCGTGAGCAGGGGAGGGTCAGAGAGAGAGGGAGTCACAGACTGAAACAGGCTCCAGGCTCCGAGCTGGCAGTCAGCACAGAGCCGGACGCGGGGCTCGAACCCACGAACCGCGAGATCATGACCTAAGCGAAAGTCGGACGCTTAACCGACTAAGCCACCCAGGCGCCCCTATTTTTTAATGTTTATGTGTTTTTGAGAGATGGAGTGTGAGTGGAGGAGGGGCAGAGAGAGAGGGAGACACATAATCGGAAACAGGCTGCCGGCTCTGAACTGTCAGCATAGAGCCTGACACAAGGCTCGAACTCACAAACTGATACCATGACCTGAGCCGAAGTCAGACGCTTAACTGACTGAGCCACCCAGGTACCCCATAAATAAAAATTTGGAAAAAAAACCCATTTGCCTTTATTCTGCAAAGCTCAAAGATTTTAGAATTACAAGGAGATGCACTGAGAAAATGTAAATACAGTGATTTGCAAACTCATAAGTGGTATATGAATTGATATTTTTGGTGAGTGGAGTTGCACTGTAGTAGAGGAAAATTTCAGTTGCAGAGCCAGATATGTCAGGACCAAGACTGGGCAACTTTTGACAAGTTATTTTTAGCCTTAGTTATCTCTTCTCAAAAATGGGGGAAATTAATATCAAATTCACATAATATCTGTGATAACTAAATTAAATAATACGTAAAACATACTACATGTCCAGTATTTCAGCACCAGTAGGATTGTTTTTAAATTCTATCTACTGTGGGCCTGTGTATTAGTTTCCTATTGCTGTTATAACAATTTATCACAAATTGAGTGGCTTTAAATAGAAGAAACATTAACTTACAGTTTTGTAGTTCAGAAGCCTGGGATGGTCTTATGGCTAAAAACCAGATATCAGCAGGCCATGTTCCCCTCTGGAAGTTCTAGGGGAGACACAATTCTCTGCTTATTTAAGTTGTTTTTAGAATTCATTTATTATCAGCTATAGGACTGATATATGATTTCTCTGCTGGGTATCATCTGGAGGCTGTCCTCAGCTACTAGAAGCCACCTGTATTCCTTGATTTATGGCCCCCTTCCTCCGTCTTCAAAGGTAGAAATGGCAGACTGAGTCCTTCTCAGACTTCAAATCCCTCCCCCTTCCTCCATGTGATTTCACTAATGAGGCATGTGATCAGATTGAGCCCACCTAGATAACCCAAAATAATCTTTCCATCTGAAAGTCTGGAACTTGATCATAACATAAGTCCCTTCTGCCTGTGGTACCATCTGTAAACTAACATATTCACAGGTGCCTGAGATTAGGGGTCACTATTCTGTCTACCACATCTAGGCATTGTGCTAAGAGATGTACAAAATAATGTAAAAATACTAAGCTATTACTAAGCATTCTGAATGTAAATTTAAATATCATTTTTTGTGGTTACTATTTAAAAAAATTTTTTTTTTATTTCTGAGAGAGAGAGAGACACTGTGAGCAGGGGAGGGACAGAGGGAGAGGAGACAGAGAGTCCAAAGCAGGCTCCAGGCTCTGAGCCAGCTGCCAGCACAGAGCCTGACACGGGGCTCGAACCCACAAACTGCGAGATCATGATCTGAGCCGAAGTCAGACGCTTAACTGACTGAGCCACCCAGGTGCCCTGGTTATTTTTTGACATAGAGAGTGTAAGCGAGGACAGGGTAGGAGCAGAGAAAGAGGGAGATAGAGAATCCCCAGCAGGGTCCACAGTGTCAGCCCAGAGCATGGCATGAACCTCAAACTCAGGAACACTGTGGGATGATGACCTGAGCCAAAATCAAAATTTGGTTGCTTAACCCAACTGAGCCACCCAGGTGTCCTTTGAGTGTAAATTTAATAATCAAACCAACTCAGTGACATAGGTACTAGTGTAGGCTTTATTTTTACAAATGAAGAGACTGAGGCATGAAAGGAAAGAGAACTTCCTTAAAGTCATCAAATCAGTATGCTACAGTTTGAAGCCAAGTCAATCTGGTCTTGGAGAGCAAAACTATTATCTCATCCCCATTGAGTTCATTGTCAAGTGGTTTGTTGGGGGGATGGGGAAAACAATGAAGTTAACATATAACCTTGATGTTACAATTGCAGTAAATTCTAGGAAGGAGTCATGAAGTTGTGTACTAACAAAGCTTGAAGTTGAGTGATGGGCCCTAACTTAGAGAAGTACTTGGACTTGGCTGTTGATATATCAAGTCTGACAAATGCACAGGATGGACTAGATAAAGTCAGAGTGCATTCTACACAGAGGGCTCAGCCTCTCTAAATGGCCTGTAGTAAGAAGGCACTTACCCAATATGGAAAGATTGAAAGAAAGCTATTCGTGGCCAGAAGTGAAGGGGGCAAAGGGGAGTATAAGCCTAAAGTGAGGCTGGAAAAGAAGGTGGAAGTCAGACCACAAAATGTTTGAAGGTATGTTAAAGGTTTGTGTTTATCCTAGAAGTTATGGGAATATTGTAAGGCCTGAGGCAAGATAATCAGATTGATATTCCAAACATTAACTTTGGCTCTAATGGGGAAATATGTTGAAGGGGAAGGTAAGAGTGGAAGCCAAAATACCCATGAGAGGCTGTCACAGTAGCATTGAGGCTCCATGTTAAGAGGTTGGACTGAAGTGGCAATGAGGAGTGATAGAAATGAGTAGAAGTATTTCAAAGGTATTTAGCAAGTAAAATTAAGAACTGTGTGATACATTGGAAGTGGGGATGATGAGTTAGGCAATCAAAAAGCCCCAATGCATGTATATTTACCNTGAGGCATGATGAGGTGAATTTTGCTGGGTTCATGATGCTATTTGCTTTGTGATATATGTGAAAAGTCCTTAACCTAAACTAGGAATGCAGTGGTTTTTTTTGTTTTGTTTTCTTTTTAATGTTTTATTTATTTCTAGGAGAGAGAGAGAGAGAGAGAGACAGCGTGAGCAGGGGAGGGTCAGAGAGAGAGGGAGTCACAGACTGAAACAGGCTCCAGGCTCTGAGCTGGCAGTCAGCACAGAGCCCGACGCGGGGCTCGAACCCACGAACTGCAAGATCATGACCTAAGCGAAAGTCGGACGCTTAACCGACTAAGCCACCCAGGCGCCCCCTGGGCCTCTTGATTCTTCTTTCTTCCCTGGAGCTCCTGATTCAAGAGGTCTGGCTTGAGGTTTTAGAATTCTTGAATTGAGTTTTTGTTTTCAAATAAACTTCATTGTTTTAGAGCAGTTTTGGATTCAGAGCAAACTGAGTGGAAGGTTTAGGGATTTCCATATACCCAAATGCCCTAGCATTCATAAAGCCTTCCTCATTATTAACATTTCCCATTGTAGTGCATTTGTTACAGCTAGTGAACCTATATTAATACTTTGTCACCACTCAAAGCCCATAGTTGACATTACAGTTCACACTTGGTAATGTGTATTGTACAGGTTTAAAGAAACATAATGACATGTATCTATTGCTATAATGACATACAGAAGAATTTCACTGCCCTAAAAATCCTTTGTGCTCTGCATCTGCCTATTTATCTCTCTCTCCCCCATAACTCTTGGCAACCATAGCACTTTTTACTGTTTCCATAGTTTTTCTTTTTCTGGAATGTTATTTGAGCAGAATCATACAGTATGTAGCCTTTTAAGACTGGCTTCTTACAGTTAGTAATAAGCTTTCAAGGTTCCTCCATGTCTTTTCGTGGCTTGATAACTCATTTATTTTTAGCAATGACTAAGAGTCCATCATCTTGATATACCAGTTTATTTATTTGTTTACTTATTGTAGATTATCTTGATTGCTTGCAAATTTTGGCAGTTATGACTAAAACTCTTATAAAAAACTGTGCACGTTTTTGTGTGGTTGTAAGTTTTCAACTCCTCTGGGTAAATAGAAAGGAGTTTGATGATTGTATCATATGCTAAGTGTATGTTAAATTTTATAAGAAACCACCAAACTGTCTTGCTAAATGTCTAAGCCAATTTTGCAATCCTACCAACAGTGAGAGTCCCTACTGCTGTACATCCTCCAAAACATTTGTTGCGGACGAAATGACACAAAGGACAAGACACACACAAAAGACAGACACAGACACAACTCCGGCCGGAGGAACAATTCTACGCAAGCCCCTCTTGCGGTTTATTTTATACCCGGTAACTGGATACAAACTGAAATCTACAAGATGCATTCCTTTACCAATTAAGGGCAAGTAGCCAAACACATTTCAAGGACAGGGGGGAGCAAAGGGAGGAAGCGACCACAACATGTTTACTAAGAGGCCTGCTCACAATTCCAGCCTCCTCCTTATTTCTAAGGAGGGCATGTTCCCTCGTTTGCGAGCGGACCATTAAACTTGGATATTGTGTGCAGGCCTCCTGGCAGGGCACCCCGTTTGCAGGCATGCTTTGCCCAGGCAGGGAGCCCCATGTGCAGGCACATCCCCGCGTCCCTAACCACGCTTTCTTGTGGTCACTGTCAGGCTCCCACAACATTTGGTGTCAACAGAACTCTAGATGTTGGCCATTCTAATAGGTGTGTGGCTATATCTCATTGTTGTTTTAAGCTGCACTTCCCTGTTCCATACTGATATAGAACATCTTTTCATATGCTTATTTACCATTTGTATATCTTGTTTGGTGAGGCCAGTAGGTCTTAGCATTGGCTGCACATTAGAATTAGAATTATCTGGGCTGTTTATAAAACACACACACACACACACACACACACAGAGGCCTTGCCTGAGACAATTAAATCAAGGTCTCTGCAAGTTAGGTCTGGGCATTGGTGTTTCAGTATGCAATCAGCACTAAACTCCAGGTTAAGTTATAATATATATGTATATATATATTATATGAAGCCTGGGGTAATGTAAAAATAGAAGTGTATCAGACATATGGTAAAAATATACAAATCCAAACAATGATTAATTATTCAAAATGAAATTGATAAAGTAGTAAAGGAACTGAATTATGCTGTTTCCACAGGGAAGTTTTCCAGTTTATCCAAATGAATGTATAAAAATTATCTTCAAATCCTCCAGCAGAAGTGATTAACTAGTATATCAAATATTATACACCTGTGTTTACTTTAATGCAGACACAAAACAAATACATCAAATTTAGATTCCCTCTTCATAAAAGGAATCAAAGCATTTAAATGAAGGTAAATACTTTTGGACATAATAATTATGCTCTGAAGTTATCTACATAATAAGGGCAGAACAAATGTTTCTTTACTTACAAATTTTATATTTTGATGTCCCAAAGCTTATTCTTTTAATTATATTAAAAACTCGCAATTTGTTATTGGATACTGGTGTCCATTGTTGAGAAATATTTAGATTAAAGCAAAAGCATAAATAATGAATAATATTCCTATAATAATTCCTGTAATAATTACACTTTAAAATAACCATGCCAGTGACCTAAAGATCATCATTTTATTTACTAGTAATTTAAAGAGGACAATCTAGGTCTATGATAATTAAAAATGATCATCCAAGGGGCACCTGCGTGGCTCGGTTGGTTAAGTGTCTGACTTGAGCTCAGCTCATGATCTTACAGTTTGTGAGTTTAAGCCCTGCATTGGGTTCTGTGTGGACATTTCAGAGCCTGGAGCCTGCTTCAGATTCTGTATCTCCCTCTCTCTGTCCCTCCACTGCTCATACTCTGCCTGTCTCTCTCTCAAAAATAAATATTAATTTTTAATTATCCAAATTTTAAAGATCTGAAGGTCTAGAGTGATGCCTGTGTTTTTACTCATGTGTTTATTTTTTTAGTTATAGTCTTTGAGCTACAACTGATAGACAATATTGTGTATACTTAAACTGTATGATAAATGTGTGTATATAAAATGCATGATTTAATGTTTTACATACATACACATTTAGGACATCAGCGTCACCAAGATAGTGAACATACTTATCACCTTCCAAAGTTTATTCATGCCCCTCCTCAGCTTCCACTCTGCCACGTTTCCCACTCACATAACGTATAGGATGCACTCGTTTTTTGTTCCAGTTCTAGTATATGTGCTGCCAAAGTGAGCACAGAATATACTCCTTTTTGTGTATATTTTTTACTCTCAATGTAATTATTGATACTCATCAAGGTTGTTGCATGTACCAATAGTCCATTTCTTATGGTTGCTGAGTCCATTATATAGATGGGTCACAGTTGCTCTATTGGCTTCTTGATGAATATTTAGAGTGTTACCAGTTTTTGACTACTACAAATAAAGTTGCTATGAACATTCATATATAAGTCTTTGTGTGAACATACGCTGCTTGTCCTTTGGGACCAGGAATAGAATGGCTGGATCTAGTAAGTGTATATTTGATTTTTAAAGAAATGGTCAAATGATTGCACAAAGTAGTTGTAGTATTTTATATTCCTGCCAACATTTTCTTCAGAGACAAACCAAAGGCTAGTCTCTGAATATTTCAGAATTTGGATATGGGTGGGAGTATTAGATCTAGTACTTAAACTAAATCTTCCTGTTTCTAGTATGGTACCTTATCACAATACTTACTGTACCCACTGATCCGGATTCTGAGATTCTTGGACTCTATTTCTCTAGAGAATTAAGTCCTCTCCTTGGAGGAACTGAACAAAGGGTAAATTGTATGATTGCATGGGGTCAGGGAAGAAGACATGGAGCCCAACTGCTCTTGAACAGACTGCCAAATAATTCCTCATTTTCACGGGCATGCCTCCCCCACCTCCCACCTTCAGAGACACTGGATGTCTCAAGTCTGAAATTTCCCAGGATTGTAAAGGTTAGTGTATTTCTCATTGCCATCTTTCTTACCATCCACTTAGGCTGCAGCTTTCTCCTTTCTGCAAAGTCAGCTATCACTTGAGTCATAACTCTGTTAGAATATTTAAAAAGGGGGGCGCCTGGGCGGCTCAGTCGGTTAAGTGTCCGACTTCGGCTCAGGTCATGATCTCACGGTTGGAGGGTTTGAGCCCCGTGTTGCGCTCTGTGCTGACAGCCAGCTCAGAGCCTGGAGCCTGCTTCTGATTCTGTGTCTCCCTCTCTCTCTGACCCTCCCCTGCTCGTGCTGTCTGTCTGTCTGTCTATCTCTCTCAGAAATAAATAAAACATTTTAAAAAATTTTTAAAAGAGAAAAAAAGGAAAGAATATTTAAAAAGGAACCTAGAGCACCCTGGATGACATCAGAAGGAAGAAAAGTGAAGGCAGGACTGATTATCAGCCATGGTGCATTGTTATGGCTCTCCATGTTAAAATACTCAGATGGCTTTCATACACATTGGTTATTAGTTGCTACTTCAAGCCTCCTGCCCCTTCTGTGAATCTCTGCATTTAACGACTGATAACGTTATGCCTGGCATAGCAGAGGGGCTTCCAGGACCATGTTAGAGTGCTCTACTCCATCCATTCTGATGGTTTGGAATGTGTTCTGATTGATCTGAGTGTTTTCTGATTAAGTGGCTCCTGGTTTTGATGGGTCAATATCTTTGATATACTATGTTAAATAATTTTAGTATCACCTCTGAATAAAGGAACGCTATTCCCTATCCTCTGGGGAGTATCTGAAAGAAATGAAGTATTGGTTTGAAGTAGAGCAGATTCCGGAAGGATATATTGTTTCCAGATATAGTAGAGCTTAATGACTAGTTGGAGATAAACTACAGATGACGGATTTAGACCTAGGACAGATTTATTCTCAGTATAAACATGAATCTTCTAAATGCTAAATCTTTTCAACATTTAAATGAGGTGTTTCATTTATTCTCTAATCTTGGGTATAGATATTCAAATTTAATATCTATAGCATGTAATATATAACAAAAGTATATGACTTTTAAGTATAACATTATACTTGTTAGGAGTCTTAATATCAGAAACATAAAAGTGTTGGTGGAGAAAGGGAACCCTGTGCCTTGTTGGTAGGAATGTAAACTGGTACAGCCATATGGAGAGCAGTGTGGAGATTTCTCAAAAAACTAAAAATAGAGCTACCATATGATCCAGCAATCTCTCTTCTAGGCATATACCCACAGGAAATGAAATTCATACCTCAAATAGATACTTGCACTTGTATTGTAGTGTAATTCACAATAGCCAAGGTGGGGAAACAATCTAGGTGTTTATTGATGGATGAATGGGTAAAGAAATATGTGTGTACACACACAGTGGAATATTAGTCAGTCATAAAAAAGATGTTGCCATTTGCAATAACATGAATGAAACTGAAAACACTCTGCTAAGTGAAATAATCCAGGCATAGAAAGAAAAACACTGCATAATCTCAATTATTGGTGAAATCTAAAAAAGTTAAATACATAAAGGCAGAGAGTAGAATGGTGGTTACCAGGGACAAAGAGGTAGATGAAATGGGGAGATGTTCAAAGGGTTTCAAGCTGCAATTAGGTAGAATTCATAAATGTAGAAATGTAATATATGGCAGGTGACTATAGTTATTTATAATGTATTGTGTAGTTTGCTGAGAGACTAGATTTCAGGTGCTCTTGTCTTGCTCCACTCCTCAGGAACAGTACCTATATTAGGAGAGGAAAATGTTAAATAGCTTGACTGTAGTAATCATTTTATTGTGTGTGTGTGTGTGTGTGTGTGTGTGTTGTATACTTAAATTACATAAAATTTTTAAAAAGAAATACTATTTTATAACTATAAGAACAATATATACTTATATAGAAATTCATGCTGGAAAACTTGGAAAGCATAAAATATGAATAAGAAAAGGGAAAATCATACTCTACAATTAACATATAATCATAATATTTTATTTCTGTGTAGGTTTTTTTCTAGTTAAAGGAAATTTGTTTCTGTGTTACAACTTTAATATTTGATCACTGCTTTTAAATAACTTCTTTATGGTGATTTCAGAAATTGTCTTGTGGGTCACAAGAGGAAGTTCAGTCTTCTATCCAACAAATTTCTGGTTAAATCCCAAAATATATGTACAGAATATGTACTGCAGATCTACTCTTGGCTTATATTTGGGAAATGTTTTATTGTTTTGTGTCCTATTTTTGCTGTAAATTTCTAGAATTTTCTGGTCACTTTTACTGTCTTGAAGGACTTTTCTGGGTTATATTATTCTTGGTCAATTTACTCACAGGATGAGCACAAGTCATGTAATTTCTCCAAATCCTGTGTTTACTGAGGTTGTGGTGTGTCATAAAATTTTAAGTGAATGATTTTAGATACCTAGATCAAAGTAGGGGAAGTGTATTTCACTGCTGTTAGCACTAGTTTCTCTTAGTTCTCAGGTAGAAACCCAGTCCCAGAGTTGCTGCCTCATTCCTGGCAGGCTGCTTATTGGTCAGGAACATTCCAGCTTCATCAGTGAGTAATATCTACCATCTTATACCATGAATACCCAGAAGCATACTTCCTTGATGCTAGAGAGAGAAGCAGGTTTTCTCTCCTTTTGTCTAAGAAAGATTTACTCATTTCATAATGTTGGATGTTGGGCAATGGTAACATCCATCTCTTCTTGGAAACTGATACCCCACATACAATGTTGTTGTTAAGCCTTCCTTGACCCAGGAAACACATTCCTAATATTGCCAGTCTGTTGCTGAAAGGTTGGACAATTTAGTGTTAAATGACACTGTGGAATACCAACAACTCAGGCTAAATACCTATTTGTGAAGTGAAAAAGTATCTAAATTTCTACAGGCAAGTGCTGCTAAAATAAGCATACTCATTTTGTATGCACATACAGAATACATAACACATCAGCCTGTAGCCTCTGCATTGAGGTTTGTTGGATTCCATAATTTTCATAAATTAAGGGGTGTGTACGTGTTTTGTGTCAATTAAGTACCAGTCTTCTGATATTTTTGTTCCAAAATATCCTGCCAAAGGTAGACAAAAGTGATCAAAGGAAACAAGACTGTTAGTAGTGCAAGTACTATTTTTCTTTCTTTTTTAAAACTGTTTTGAAAGATAATTCACATATGATACAAAACCACTCATTTAAAATGCACAAGACAGTGATTTTTAATGTATTTACTGATACAGACATCTATCACTAGCAACAATTTTAGTTTCTGTCACCTCAAAAAAATGCCATGTCTACCACCCCTCATCCTCTATTCCTCCCAGCCCTAAGCAGCCATTAATATACTTTCTGTCTCTATAGATTACCATATTCTTGATATTTCAGTAGAATAATATATGGTGTTTGTGATGGGTGTCTCCTTTCACTTGGTATAATGTTTTCAAGGTCTATCCATGTTGTGGCATGTATCAGCACTCCATTCCTTTCTGTGGCCAGAAAATATTCCGTTGAATACATATCACATATTTGTTCATTTGTCAGGTGTGCATTATTTCCACCTTTTGGCCTTTATGAATAATGTTGGTACAGCTATTTGTGTCTAAGTTTTGTGTGGAGGTGTGTATTTATTTCTCTTAGACACATACCTAGGAGTGGAATTGCTGAGTTATTGTCAATAGTATTGTAAGTTCTATTTTTCTTATTTTAAAAGTAAAATTTTGGTGAGCACTCTGGTACAAATTATATATGTGTACCTACAGAAGTAAGTGTATACATCTGTATATGCATATGTCTCATAAAGGGTAAAGAGATAATGATAAAAACAAAAATTGTGTATAAGCCCATCATTTAGTGACACACATTTTAGCCCTTGGGTGTACATATCCACATAGAAATATATCCAAATTCACATCATGATGTGCAGTTTTACATCTTTCCTTTGATCTTTGATACTGTAATGAGTATTGCATGCATTACTACATCATACAGATATATTATAATTCACCTAACCAATCAATTATTGGACGTTCTGGTCATTTTAAAAGTTGGTATTCTTAATACTTAATGCCTAAAAATACCACATATCTGTTGGTTCTTGAGATAAATTTCCAAGGCTAGAATTGATCAAAGGTTGTGAACAGATTGCTGCATTGTTGCCCTGTTAAATTACATGACTTAAGGTCTTTTCAAACAGTTTTTGTAAGAATTAAGAAACTGTGTGCAAAAAGTCACTAAGTCAAGATAGCCCTTACTTAATGCTGTGAGAAATTTTATTTGTGGGGAGAGAGTGATCCTGAGATCAATATTGCAAAAAATGAAATGACTTTATATGAAGCACCAAAAAGAAATGGTAAACAATGAGACACAAATGCATGTTCAGGGGCTCCTGGATGGCTCAGTCAGTTAAGCATGAAACTCAGGACATGATCTCATGGTTCATGAGTTCAACCCCCATGTCAGGCTCTATGCTCACAGCTCAGAGCCTGGAGCTTACTTTCAATTCTGTGTCTTCCTCCCTCTGCCCTTTCCCTGCTCATGCTCTATCACTCTTTCTCTCTAAAAAATAAATTTAAAAAAACATAAAAAATATTTTAAATGCATGTTCAACACTGATAGTCTTGAACTAGAAGGAAGATAAGCAGTGAATGACGAGGGATGAGGGTGGAGTTGGTTATAATACTTCTCTAATTTTTTTTTTTTTTAAATCAGTGCTCAGTTTTACATCAGCTGTATTTAACTGAGTGGATGTGAACACAACATATAACAACCGTCCTTTGTCCTTGGACACTAGCTTTATGGATAGAGAATGTCTACCCATTGCATATAGATACAATTCAGCAAAACATAATGTGAGGCACCAAGTTAATTCATGAAGAAATCAAATAGTGATGACAACAACAACAAAATTTTTTCTGGCAAATATATGTGAACCAAAACAGGAGAAAATGCAATTGCGAAAGACTATTTGAAATATAACTGATACATAACGTTAAGTGCAAATGTAACAAATAATGATTTGATGTTTGTGTATATCATGAAATGATACCACAAAAAGTCTAATTTTATTTTTTAAATTTTAAAAAATGTTTATTTTAGAGAGCGAGAAAGAGAAAGACAAAAAGAGAATGAGAAAGAGAAAGAAAGAAAGAGGAAGATAAAGAAAGAAAGAGTGGACGAGGGGCAAAGAGAGAGGGAGACACAGAATCCGAGGCAGGCTCCAGTCTCTGAGCTTTCAGCACAAAGCCTGATGCAGAGCTCGAACCCATGGACTGGAAGATCATGACCTGACCTGAAGTCAGATGCTTAACCAACTGAGCCACCCAGGCACACCCCCCCCCTTTTAAAAGTTTATTTATTTATTTTGAGAGTGACAGAGACAGCACATGTGGTGTAGGGGCAGAGAAAGAGGGGGAGGGAGAATCATAAGCAGGCTCCCCACAGTCAGTACAGAGCCCGACATGGGTCTCAAACCTAGGAATCTGCAATTTCATGACCTGAACTGAAACCAAGAGCCAGATGTTTCACTGACTGAGCCACCTAGGAGCCCCTATTTTTAAACATCCATTGCCACATAGTTAAATATTTATTTTCTTGTGATGAGAACTTTTAAGGTGTACTCTTAGCAACTTTTGAATATGCATTACAGTATTATTAACTAAAAACCAGTAAGCATTGCTCCAAATACTTTTCAAAAGAAGCAAAATGTAAAAGTCTAGGGAAGATGCCTTAAGAGATACTAACATTTTTGCAGTATTTGTTAAAAGTCTGAAGAAGGTGATTCTGGAGGAGGAATACAGCACAGGGAAACATAGTAATATTAGCCCATTTTGTCCTAAAATTGGATAGCCTTTAGAGTTACTATTTACATGTATGTATTACCTATTGGTCTCACATATGTGAATACATGTATTCAATGTCATTTTTGTTTACTTTTTTTCTAAACTATGTAAGAAAACTTGAACTTGTAAACCATGGATTTCCCACTTTGAGTCTTTTTTAGAAATAAAATTTCTGGTTTGAAGGAGTCTTGCAGGAGGAGAAGTCTTCCCAGAGGATGGGAGTATTTAGCTGTGCCTCAAGGATGCATCTGCTTCCTAGCCTAAAAATCAAACAGTAGATGAAATAAACCAAAAATCAGTTCTTAGATGTGGAGCACAGCCCTGCTGTAACTGTTTTTGGCAGCCTATATAAGTGTCTCTTGCTGTATCATATTGTCAGAAATTCTAGAAGTCCATGGTCAGAAACTAGGATGGGGAAGATGGAGGATATAACTCATTACTCAGAAAATACATAGTCAGTGAAGGGAGCTGAAGGGAAAAGTGACCCAAGTCCTGTTCTTGCATGTAATCCCTGTGCTCCGTGCCCTGAAAGCTTTGTGTTATTAGCCTGAAAGCCACAAAAAGCCAATAAGCAGATGCGGATAAGTGGCCATCTGGGCATCTTGGGGTACATGACTGTCAAGGTGGGGGACATGACTTTCCCTTTCCCTTGCCTTTGATATTTTCTGTGGCTGGTGTCACTTTAAATAATTGCTTCTTACTCATTGTAGATATTTATAGATTCCCAGCCAAAATGGTAGGGACTTATTTTTGAAGATCATGGATTCACAGGAAAAAGATGTCTTAACAGTGATTAAAAGGATAGTGTTCAAATTGCAGCTAATGGTTATTTGCTCAGTTCATGTCTCTTGATGTTTTAAATTAGTTCTGGAAGCAGATAGTGGGGACCCTCAGCTCACATCTCAGTGTCTGAAGGTGTTTAAGCGAATGATCTTTCAGATTCACTTTAGCTCTAAATTTTGGTGAGCCTGTACAATTTCTTTTCTTAAAACAAGCCCACGATTATCTAGTCAAGCTTTGGACTCCCTGATCAGAAATGGCCGATGGCTTCAAACTGCCTGTTTTAGCCTTGTACTCAAATACCTGTGACTAATTGTCCCCAGTCTATGTTCACATCGTCTCTCAGCATTCCCATATATAAACACTCCACTGACTGTGATAGTCTCCTAATTATACTATTAATCTGACTTGTTTTCTCCTTTTTTTCCCATACTATGTTCTTTCCCTACTCCTACATCTTTCTGTCCCCTTATCCAAATGCTACTCATGTTCTCATTTCAAGACCACTCATGTTTCTACTCTGCTCATTTGAGAAGACTGGGGCTGGGGAGTGAGAGAAATTTCTGAAGTTATTGGCATAGTAACCTTGGACAAGTTACTTAAGACTTGTCCAGGTTCTGGTTTTCTCATCTGTGAAATAAAATTCTTAAGAGTACCTGGCTCATAGAAATCTTGTGAGGGTGAATCCAAAGTACTTTAACATATTTTTGTACATAGTAACAGGTTGAGTAGATGATGAGGAGGACATTGATAGGTATTCATTATCATTACATATTTGGTGTTTACCATGATTGATCTTCCTTACATTTTAATTTCACACCAGTTTGAAAAATTCTCTTGAATGGGAGCTTATTTTTCCTATACTAACTTGTGTGTGATTTTAATCCCAAATGTTCTCCTCCACTGCTGTAAGGAAAACAGGCTGATATTTAGAAAGAAAAGTCTCCTAGTCTTTGACATAAAGCAGGCAATTTCACCCCCTCAATTCTTCTGGCCATCTGCCTTAGCTGTGCTTTGTTTTTCTGAGAATTTTTAGCCCATTACACCTGTTCTCCACTCCTTCCTGGTTCTTGTAGTAAACTAGAGGGCATGTTATTGAAGTGAGCAGGGATAATTACATGTCCTTCTGATCTACAATCATGGGTTGTGACACATGACATGAGGAAGGCAATTGGCGGTCAGTACACTCTGCCTCCTTGGATGGCATTTAAATCTCACTCAAATTCATGGTAACTAGAGAAATGTACTTCTACTGAATTGTTGAGTATATACATCATAGTACATCTTATTGACTATATGGGTAGAAAATTTTAGAAACATTTTAATGGGACCCATACTACTGAATCTACCTTGTGAGAACATAGAAATCATCCTCATTTCTAAACATTTTGTGTAGTTACTAATAAACAAAAAACACCTCTGAATTGGTCAAATTTCAGTTCATTCCAGTGTTGGGTTGTTTAGTGGCTTATTTTTATTTTATCCCTCAAAAATTATTTTTGAGTATAATTGACACTGAGTAGCTTATTTTTAGAAATGCTAGACACTGAAGTGGTTGATTCATGGCACATTATTTTTGACTTGGTAATTATGTCCACCCAGATTATAGGGGTGTTTTTTATTCTCTGAATTTTATCTCTATCTCTAGGATATACTCCTTATAAGTTTCTCAGTAGAATTGGGACGGCTTTTTTAAATGGCTTGTAACTGAGTCTTAAATGTTAAAGTTTTAGGAATCGCTTAAAGTTGGTCAGAGCTTGGGAGGTTGACTGCCCCTGCAGGGAGCTGAAATCACCCACTGCCTGTCAAAGAATCACCATGTCATTCCTTATGTATGCAGCCCAACAATCACTTGGGCACTGGGCTGTTTCACCCATCATTCGTTCATCAAACATACATTAAGCTGCTGGCCATCTGCTCTGTGCCCCAGTGATGCAAATATTAACAGAACACATTCTCTTCACTCCCAATTGTAGCAAAAATGTGATGTTACAAAAACTGAAGATCACATTGGAAACTTTCCAGCAACAGCAAGTCCAAAAGTCTTTAACAATTATTTCCTCAGCTACAAAACTGGGATAATGTCTATCCTGATTGACTTGTTTTCAAGTGATCAGATAGGTTGGTACATGTAGGAGCACTTTGTAATGGGCAATGACAGTATAAGATTTTTTTAAAACCCAGTACCTGTTGGTCTATAAGAGTTACAAGCATTCCTCCTCAAATATCCAATTTGTTACAGAACAAGGATATTGCAGAATGTCAAAGGATGGAGTCTGTCCTATGTCTTTTAAAGCTGGATTTATCACTAGAACTGTTGATTGAAGAAAAAAAAAAAAGACAAAAAAATGAGGCCTGCCATAAAACAAATGATATAAAAAATATTTCGTTTTGAATCTTTAATGTCCTTGGGAACTTTACTTTTATCTTTCCACAAATCTAACATGATTTTGCATCTTTAGAACTACATAGTTCCTGAATTTGACATACTTTGATTTTTAAACCTACTTCTATTTATTTGCAACTTAGAAGCAAATATTAAATTGAGGAAAACACAATAATGTTTTCAGATACCTACATGTTTACTGTGTAACTTGTCCTTTCATTGTGTAACATAATTTTTAAAAATTTTTTTTGTTTTTTTGTCTTTTTTTTTTAAGAGGGGGTGGGCATGAGCACAAGTTGGGGAGAGGGGCAGAGGAAGAGAGAGAATCCCAAGCAGACTCCATGCTCAGCATGGAGAAGGATGTGGGGCTTGATCCCACAACCCTAAGATCTTGACCTGAGCTGAAATCAAGAATCCAACACTCAACCAAATGAGCCACCCAGATATCTCTCATTTGGTAACATATTGAACCATTATAACTTAAAGACACTCACACAACTGGGTAAATTTAGATGGCATGAATATATCTGACCCCAGGAGATAATTTTACAAATATCCAACTGTAGCAAGATTCTCGCACGGAGAGTTGTGACACTGAGGCTTTTCTTTCCAGGAAGTACCTTTATTCCAGCCAGCATCGCTTGTAGGGTTTGTACCTAAAGAACCGAGCCCTGATCACCACGTGGCACACGTTTTTAAATATATTTTTTACTTCTTTGTCTCCCATATGTGGTAATACACAAACATGCAGTCTGATTAACGTGGTCTCATGTTACAAGGTCGTGAGGGGTGTCGTCACATACACAAATAGCAAGGTTGCCTTGAGATGTTTTTTTTTTCCCCTTAGGGAGAGGACCCTACTCCCCTTTAATGCTCGGACCCCTCTATTTAGGGTCAAAGAGCATCATTTTGGTTTAGAGATTGATATTTTTATAACATCGTTACATGAGTGGACATCTCTCTCTCTCTTTTTTTTCTTTTTAAATTATGGCCTCAATGAGATTGGAGGAAGACCATACAACCAGGGGAACTAAGCAGCGTAAGAGTAAGTATCCTTCTAAAATTAGGAGGATAATTCCGATGAGGGTTTTGAATCCCCCAAAGTTGAAAACCGTCCTCCAAATTACTCTCTGGGGTTCTAGCTGTTCCAGGTCTGGCCTGGGACATGAGTAACCTTTCTCATTCGATCTGTGATCTCCTCTATGACTTTTTCCTCATCATCTATCTGTAGGCAGCAGTTGTTCAGGTTAAAATTTCCACAAACACCTCTCTCGGAAGCAAGCATGCAATCTAAGGCCAAGCAGCGTTGATAGATGGCATTCTACATTTTGGTTTGTTGCTTGGGCAGTAAGTTAAGAGCTCTGGCAGTTTCCTTGGTTACAATGTTTACAACTGCTTGCAGTCTAATTATGTGGGTTAGCACGTAAATGGGAGTGCAGCAGCCCCAAAACCCATCCTCTGCCCAGGTGGCAAGGAACATAATATTGGATTATATGCTCTGGAGGCCATTTATTATCTTTTTAATTATTAATAAGGCACACTGCATTTTTTTTTTTTTTTTTGAGTCTCCCTGTGCCCATACACCTGAATTCCCAAATGTTTTTCTCTGGCAAATGGGAGCAGGAAGAAAGATGGATAAATAGTTTTCAGCACATATGACCCTGACCAGACCAAGGGAAGTAAAATCTAGGCTGTCCTTCCACGTCTCTAGTACAGTCTGCCTGGGATTTGACATTTGATGGCTGTGTTGACATTGTCTCAGGCCTCTTGGAGATGAGAGAAGTGAGACAAGGGCTGGGGATATGGTTCAAGGTGATCTGGGGTCCCCCACCATTGGGTCTTCGGGGCAGTTGAGGTATAAAACCTTTATCCCAGGCATGTTAAGTTTCCAAAGGGATGGTGGTGAACTTTTCCCCACAAGACAAGACAGTTTTTCCAATAATGGAGCTTTTGAAAAGCCAAACCTCAATAGTAGGACTGGGGTATTTTACTTTGCTTGTGGGGATCCAATATTTTTAGTCTCTTATGGCCATTGTTTTCCTATGTTGGTACCAATGAAGTATCTTATCCACAAAAGTGGTGTCTCTCCATGAGCAGGAATGGCCTTTTCTTTAACAGGTCTCAAGTCTTCATACCTGTTAAAGTGTTAGTATTTTTCTACTATTTAAACAGTATTATATTAAAGGGATGAAAGCAAACACTTCAGAGTGAATGGTTCATATGTTGGAATTGAAAACAACAGTGATGGATTTATTGAAATATGTATTTGTTTTTGTTTTCTTTTTCACTATTCTTACTGGGTTTTCAAGGGTAGTATTGATGATATACTTTTGCCTTATAGATTGATGTTAGAATATAACCCAAGAGTGAGCTGTGATTCCTCTGTATTCCGATTAAGAAATATAGTTGGCCAGGAGAAGTATCTAATTAAGGCAGACACTGGACACTGCAGGCTAGTGTAGGTCTAGGCATTGGCCCTTCCTGTCAGCAGATAACTAATAAAAGGAGTCTGGCAGGTCTGGGGTGATAAACAGGTTTCAGAGATAAACAATGACTAGTAGAAAAGCACAGATTCTGGGATTTCAGAGATGGAGAGATGAGCAAAGGCAGAGAGGAAAAAGAAGACCTTGCAAATGGTATTACAATCTGCTACTACTATAAACATCACTTGGTTTCTGATATATTGCATCAAGTAAAGGTTACGTGCCAATTATGTACAATAACCGTGTCAGGAATTTCTTTGCCACAAAGACTGAAATATTCTATGACATAATCAGATTCTTTGTCCCATTTGTCGTCTTTCTTCAGCTATCTCAAATATGTTCCTCTCTTGGTGGAATCAAGGATAATTTTAAAAATAATCTTGGATAATGCAGCTTTTGTTAGAATAGAAATACATTTGAGGGGAAAAATTGCCTTGCTTTTTGAAAGACCTAAAGAAGATAAAAAAAAAATACTGCAAGGACACAGAAAAGTACATATGGCTTAAGTAAAATAGTGAGATTAACTTTTTCTTATTTCAGTCTGGCAGGGGCACATAAGAGTTTCCGTAGGGAAAGGTTATTGTTGCAGACTTCACTCAACAGACTCAGATGGAAGTGAGTGTGCGGAAGTTTGTTGGGGCAAGGACTCCTTTGTAGGGAGTGGGACTAGACTTTGTGTCCCCAAGTCAGTCAGGCCTTGAATAGGGGGTAATGGGGGAAAGAGGATTCATCTTCACTGAGGCCCTACTCAGCTGGGAAAATAAGTTCTTTAGTCCTGAAGGGGGGAAATGGGGGAAAGGAGACTTGAAAAGTCCATCTCTTGCCTTCAGATCTGTTTGTCCTATAAGCCTGGGGAGCATCTCCTTCAGGACTCTGGTGGGCCTTGTTCTGGGGCAAAACCTTTAACAGAAAGGTAAGTAGGGGAAACGGCAACCCCTACTACTGTTACAGGCAGGCGTGAGGCTAAATCCCTTTATGAGTCATTCTCAATCCATTACCCTTGGTTAGTTCTCTGCTGGTTGGGGAGGCTTTCTTTTGGGTCACCCAGACCTTTATTCTTGAGGGAGTCCAGTCCCTGTTTATATATTTTGCTTAGACTGTGGCTGTGATGATTAGGGATTTTTTAATCAAAACTGTGTGTGTGGAGGGGAGTCATAAGACCAGTCACCTGCTGGGGCGCATGGGTGGCTCAGTGGGTTAAGCATCTGACTTTGGCTCAGGTCATGATCTCCCAGTTCATGGGTTCGAGCCCCACGTCGCACTCTGTGCTACCAGCTAGCTCAGAGCCTGGAGCCTATCTTCGGATTCTGTGACTCCCTCTCTCTGACCCTACCCTGCTCATGCTGTCTCTCTCTCTCTCTCAGAAATAAAGAAAACATTAAAAAAAGCCAAAAGACCCATCACCTGGGTGCCAAAGAAATTCCTCTCTCCTCCAGTGTATAACAGTTCTACCTCCTCCTGATGACTAGGCCAATTAACTTGTCAGGATGATAATCCTTTTGGGTTTTTTTTTTCCTTTTTAAATTTCTTTTAATTTTTTTTTCTAGCCCTGGACACCAGGTACCCAAATGACCCCTATATCAAATGTCTAGTGGGACTTTTGCTATACTTGCTGGTAGAAGGGTTTCTGCTGGTGGAAGGGCTCTCTCTAAATCTTCAGAGCCCAAATTTTTGGAAATGGAAGGCACACATTACCCAAGTGGGTCATTGGTGGTGATAGTAAAGGGGATTGTTTCTGTGCCTTTCTTTTGAAACACATCTATTCATCCTCTGGGGTATAATGCACCTTATAATGGTCATTGATTTAGCGTACTTTAGGATGGTGGCCCATGTTGGCAGGATATTGTCTCTAATATGAGGCTGCAGCAGCACCTTCAAGAAGCTTTTCCAACACACTATTAGGCCAACAGCTTTCGGGTAGTGAAAAGGAAGGATGAGTGCCATGTGCACAGTGTCTTATTTCCTTCTATGTAAGGAAAGTTTCTTTGTCTGAGGTGAGGATGTGTGAAGTGCCCCGTGAGTGGATCAATTGTTCTGTAAGCCCTTTGGTAGCGATGCTTATGAAGCTTTATCTGGAATGTGTAATAATTCTTGTCAAAATTAATTAAAGTACCTTTTGGGACACAAAGGCTCCTTTGTAGCTAGCTGACCACTAAGTGGCCAGTTGGTCTCCATAGGATAGTGCTGTATCAGGGCTTATTATTGGTTTTTGCCATATCATTTGGCAGTGGCAGTAGCTAGATAATCCTTGTTGTGTGAGATTATATGTAATTTGGTTTATGCATGCCTCCATTTCTACCATATACCTACCAACAGGACTGTTAGGAGCACATGGAGTTTTTTTTTTTTTTTTTTTTTTTTTTAAGAAAGTTAAAGGCTTAAACTGCTTTTGTTAATAGCACTAAGGAACAATCTTAAGAATTTTGAATGACTTTCCTGTTTTGGGAATGCTGGTCCAGAATCCCAATGGATAATGCTTCAATGAACCATCTCATGGATATGTGGTCTGCATTTTGCAGTCACCCATTCATATGCTGTTTACGTTTTTAAACAAAGAATGTAAGCAGGCATCTTTCAGTAAAAGACTCAAAGTCAGATACTAATTCAGAAACAATTGATCCTCAACCTGTTAATGTGTATATGTTTAAAGATTTTTTTCATTACTAGACTTGATGTCAATGTCATTCAAAGTTTGTTGACCGTGCTCTGTGTACAAATACTCCACTGGAGGAATGCTAGGAATAGAGCCCCAAAACATAAGCATCTTAAGGAGAACCTGTCATTGTGAATCAAAAATTCTGTTGGTGGATACAATTTCCAAGTGTAAGTAATACACTTTGGTGGTCCTAAACTTCTAGGTATGCTCCACATGTAGAATGAGAATTTAAAACACTATGTCTGCCAACTCAAGGGAGTTAAATTGTGAGTAGAATTTGTTTCCAAATTCTTGTACTTTGAAAAGTGATCTGTCAATTACAGGCTTCAGGAACTTCCTTGAAGAAATGTTGCCCTAATTTCTTGTTGAAAGAGTGAATTTTTACTATAGGGGATGTAGATCTTAATTTGATTCACTTTGATTTAAGGGAAAATCCAGTAAGAGAAGAATGCGATTAAAGAAACCCATGAAACTAAACTAATCAAATTCTCAATTAACTTTTTTTTTTGGCCGCACAGATTTCATGAGGAAGAGGCCAAGAGCAAGAAATGGTTCATCTTCAAGATTTATCTCCCTCCAAAAATGCATCTTCCAGGGATGCATGACTCCTGCCTTATTTCAATCCATTGTGAGTACATCCCACATCCTTAATCTTATACAGTGACAATGTTACGATAATGATTTGGAGGTACCAAAGGGCCTACAATGAGCCAAGAAAGGTTCGGTAATGTTCAGACATCTTTCCTATTTAGGAAAGAGAACTTGCCACTGTACTTTTAAAAAAGACACTTTGAATAGTGCAAAGGTGACACACTGACAATTTGCCAAATTAATTTGGAGTTAGTCAGATAGTCTATTTCTCAAGTATTCTACCCACTCATGGTTTTACTGTGTTTGACTAAACTCATACCTCAGTGGGGGCATCCATGTCCTCCAAAGTTTTAGCAAAACAACTATTTAAGACTCCAGTTTCACAGTGGGCATTTCTAACTTGATGTCCTCATGGTTTACTTGTCTTTCCTTAGTGGCAACTTTAAATTTTTGTTGCTACCTGGTTGCAAAAGATTATTTCTAGAATTCATAATAAGGAAATCTAATCACACCAAATATATAAGGATTGTTATAACTCTGGCTAGAAAAGTCACAGCAGACAACAGGTAGTCAGTGGCTGCCTTGCTGTCCAAATCTGCAACCCCTGTTGTAGGGCCATCCTCCATCCAGAACCTTCATAGGCTGGCCTTCTGGCCAAGTGACCTTCTTCAGAGTGCAGTACCATAGTCTTGAAAGAGGTGACTAACTCTTCAGGTCAATCAGTTTTACATATATCCTGGCTTCCTCCCCTCTGTATCCTTTTGAGTTTTAGTGAACAATGTTTATATCAGACTGAGTTTTATTTCCTATTATGTGATTATTTTAAATTTCTTCTTATTCCCTTAGTCCTTGAAGAATAAGGAGCTCTTGATTCTACAGCTCTCACAATCTTAATTCAGTTTTCTCATGTTAGGAATAAAACTAAAACTCAGAAGGGAAGTGATTTACAAAAAAAAAATAAAGAGCTATTGAGAAGCAGAGCTAACACTGTAACATTAATCTTGTGCCTGTTGGGGCCACCATCCCTTTCTACATGTGTCATTGTTTTGTTCCTTTTCAGATTGGGTTAATTGTAATGATGAGGGATCACAGGATTGTTTATATACTTTCCATATTTGTCTATTAGAACCATAAACCTGAATGTATGTTTCCTGTGATATTTAATCATGTAATAGAAGGAGATAATGTAATTTCCTGTCTTGCAAATTATGAAAAAATACCTCCCATATCTTACTAATGCTTGATATATTGTTGTTCTTAGAGTATAAAAAATTTCCATAGTGTAATTGGGCATAAATTCTTTGATGTTTCTCTTCCCCCACTAGTAGATTCTGACACAAGGCAGTGATTGGTTACATTACATTAAGAGAATAGCAATTTAAAAGAAAATCACTGTAAGTTTAGTGATGGCGGGTTTTATTTTTTTCTTGTTGAATGGAAAAATTGTTCAGCTTTTGTGTCTATGTGAATAGCTTCTTCTATGTCTGGGTTTATGAGTCATATGGCAGTCAAATGGTATAAGGGCATTAGAGAATTATAGAAAAACAAAATCCAGCAGACAGATTTGAAGACATGTTTACATCAAATAAATGTCTTTTAAAATTTTTAAAGTTTTAGTATAACTTTGAACCCACAGAAAAGTGGCAAAGGTAGTATGATAAGGATATGTATACCCCTGAATTACACTCACTAATGGCTAACATTTTAATTTTCTGGTATTTGATTTTTTTTCTTTTTCCCTCTACACACACACACACACACACACACACACACACACACATACAAACACACACGTCAGTAGGTTGCCCTATTAGAAAGTCAGTCACAAATATCAGGAAACAATGCCCAACAGTATATGAGGTTTTTCTTAAGAACAAGGACATTCTTGGGGACACCTGGGTGGCTTAGTCGATTATGCGTCTGACTTCGGCTCAGGTCATGATCTCACAGTTCATGAGTTTGAGCCCCACGTCGGGCTCTGTGCTGACAGCAAGCTCCGAGCCTGGAGCCTATTTCAGATTCTGTGTCTCCCTCTCTCTCTGACCCTCCCCTGCTCATGCTGTCTCTCTCTCTCAGAAATAAATAAAACATTAAAAAAAAAAAGAACAAGGACATTCCTCTATTTATTCCAAAAATAATTGCAGAAAAGACATTTGCCACTGACAATATTTTCTAATATACATTCTAAATTTAAATAACTCCAATTGTTCCCAAATATCCTTTATATCAAACAGAAATCACACACAGTTTTTCTATGCCCCAATCCCTTTAAAATATAGCTCACCCTCTGTTTTCTTTTTCTTTTTTTGTCTTCCAACACATGGATATTTTTGAAGAGTTCAGACCAATTGTCCTGTGAAACACTCCTCAAAATGGATTTGTCTAATTTTTCCTCTGGATTAAGTTATGGTTAAAATGTCTGGGCCAATTTGTAGCAATATGGATGGAACTCGAGGTTGTTAGGCTAAGTGGAATAAGTCAGGAAGAGACAGACAGATACCATATGTTTTCACTCATATGTAGATCAGGAGAAACTTAACAGAAGACCGTGGGGGAGAGGGAGAGGAAACATTGTTAAGGAGAGGGAGGGAGGCAAACAATAAGAGATTCTTAAATACTGAGAACAAACTCAGGGTTGGGGGAAGGCTGGGGGAGAGGAGAAAATGGGTGATGGGCATGGAGGAGGGTACTTGTTGGGATGAGCACTAGGTATTATATGGAAACCAACTTGACAATAAACTGTATTTAAAAAATAAATAAAATGTCTGTAGCAGATACTGCATATTTCCCATTGTATCACATCAGAAAGTTTATAATGTCAATTTTGTCCCAATATTGGGACATATAAAGCTTCATGTGATGTCTTCATTTTAAATGCAGCTTTCCACCTTTGTAATTAATAAAAATCTGGCAAATAATAACTGAAGAGTCTACAAATATCCTTTCTTTTTTTGTCAGTAATCTTTTAGCCTATGAGAAAAACATTTTTCCAAGGAGCCTACTCTCCTTTTAGTGATGAATAATATTTAGAAATCAGGAGCTGCATGTGCTCAGCACACTGAACTGCCTTCACTTCTGGGTACTTTCCATGAACAGAGAGAGGAAGGGTGTGTGATTTCTCATTTTCTCTCTTTCCAAAGTGTTTTTCTTTTCATATTAAAAACATTGATTCTCAACATCTACATATTTACTATATTCTAAAGTACATACAAAATAGTTTCAGAATTACTGTCCTCAGTAACAACAAAACTACCAAATTTCAAGATTTCTTAATAGCACATGGAATAAAATCTAAAGTTTTTGTCATGACATAATGGCCTATAAGATATGCCCCTGCCTCAGTTTCCAGTGTCTTCCTTGCCAGCCTCTCCTTGCGTCGTTAGACTCTACCTACCTGTTCATATTTAAGTTCCTGGAGTACATCAAGCTCTTTAATACCTTAAGAACATGGTGTTACTTCTGTCAGGTCTCTTTACTCTCATTTACTTTATGGTAATTTCTCTGTATCCTTCTGTACAGACTTTGTAATCTATACTTCCCTCACTCCATTATTCTACCTCATAGCATCCTGTTCTTTATCTTTAAAAAGTTTGTAATAAACATGTATTATGTACTGATTATTTTCAGTGCTCACTAGGAATAATGACAGTTGTTTTGTTCATCACTGTGTATCTGATATCTGGAACTGTTTTGCACAAAATTGGGCTCAAGAAATAATTATTAAGTTTAGAATAGAAGAATGAATGAAGAGTTAATTAAGAAAGAATGAATAAAGAACATACTTGAAACATGGGAATTTATTTGTGGATCAGCTTTTTATTTTAGCCCAGCAGTCCTCAAAATTTTTTCTTCTCAAGCCTCCTTCGCACTCTCAAAAATAACTTTATTATTTTACTTTTTATTGATGTATAATTGACAAACAATATTCCCTTGGTTTCTGCTATACATCCTAATGATTTGATATTTTTATACATTGTGAAATAATACTAATAAGTCTAGTTACCATCTGTCATCATAATTATTACAATACTATTGACAATATTTTCTATGCTGTATAAATTGCACTCCCATGACTTATTATTTTATATCTGGAAGTTTGCACCTCTTAAATTATTTCACCTATTTCTCCTACCTCCCAATTTCTTTCATTTTGTAAAAAATAGTCTTTTCTATTTTGTCTTGATTGCTCATTTGTTTTTTTAGGCTCCACATATAAGTGAATTGATACAATCTCTGACTTATTTCACTTAGCATAATATCCTCTAGGTCCATCCATGTTGCTGCAAATGGCAAATTTTTATTTTTTCTATGGCTGGGTAATATTTCATTGTATGTGTATACCACACCTTCACCTATTCACCTATTGACGGACATTTAAGTTACTTTTATATCTTGGCTATTATAAATAATGCTGCAATGAATATAGGGTGCATACATGTTTAAAAATTTCACTTTTCATTTTCGGTAGATATATACTCAGAAGCAAAATTGCTAGATCGTATGGTAGTTCTTTTTTTTTATTTGGGGGGGGAAACTCTATCTTGATTTGCAAAGTGGCTGTGCTAGTTTACATTCTTAGCAACAGTGTACAAGGGTTCTATTTTCCTCACCTCCTCACCAATACATTTTATTGTGTGTCATTTTGATGATAGCCAATCTGACAGGTGTGAGGTGATGTCTCATTGTGATTCTGCATTTCTCTGATGACCAGTGATGTTCAGCATCTTTTAATGTATAGCTGTATATATTATTTGGGGGAGGGAAAGTTTATTCACATCTTCTACCCTTTTTTTAATGGAGATAATTATTTTATTGATATGAAGATGGGAAAGTTTTTCATATATTTTGGATTTTACCTCTCATTGGTTATATGATTTGCAAATATCTTCTCCCCCTCAGGTTGCCTTTTGTTTTGTTGTTATTTATTTTGCTGTGTAGAAGCTATTTACTTCTGGAAACTGGCCCCAAAATATAGTGCTCAGACTGATGTCAAAGAGCTTATGCCCTATATTTTCTTTGAGAAGTGTTATGATTTCAGGTCTTATATTTAAATCATTAAACCATTTTGAATTTATTTTTGTAGTTTTCCCAGTTCTTATTATTGATGAACTGTCTTTTCCCATTTGTATGTTCTTGCCTCGTTTGTCATAGCTTAATTGGCCATATATGTGTGGTTTTATATCTGGGCCCTCTATTCTATTATTCTATTCCTTTGGTCTACATGCCTGTTTTTGTGCCAATACAATACAGTTTTAATTACTTTAGCTTTGTAGTATAGTTTGAAATTGGAGCATGATACTTCCAGCTTTGTTCTTCCTTAAAGTTGCTTTGGCTATTTAGTATCTTTTCAATACAAATTTTAGGATTCCTTGTTCTAGTTCTATGAAAATGCCATCGGTATTTTGTTGGGAATTACATGAGATCTGTATATTGCTTTAAGAAGTATGGCTATTTTGGCGCGCCTGGGTGGCTTAGTCGGTTAAGCGTCCAACTTTCGCTTAGGTCATGATCTCGCGGTTCGTGGGTTCGAGCCCGGCGTCGGGCTCTGTGCTGACTGCCAGCTCAGAGCCTGGAGCCTCTTTCAGAGTCTGTGACTCCCTCTCTCTCTGACCCTCCCCTGCTCACGCTGTCTCTCTATCTCTCCTAGAAATAAATAAAACATTTTAAAAAAATTAAAAAAAAAGAAGTATGGCTATTTTAAGAAATTCAATTCTTGTGAGTATGATGTATCTTTAAATTTTTTTTGCCGTTTTCAATTTATTCCATCAGTGACTTACAGTTTTCAGCGTACAAATATTTTACCTCCTTGGTTAAATTTATTCCTAGGTATTTTACTCTTTTTGGCGCAATTATAAGTGGCATTGTTTTCTTAATTTATTTCTGATAGTTCATTATTAGCATATAAAAATGCAACTAATTCCTGTATGTTAATTCTGTATTCTACATTTCATGGAATTTATTAGTTCTACTGGGATTTTTCTGGTGACATCTTGAGAGTTTTTTATATATACTATTATGTCACCTGCAAATAGCGATAGTTTTAAATTTTGCTTTCCAATTTGGGTGGTTTTTCTTTTTGTCTAATTGTTGTGGCTAGGAGTTAGAATACTATGTTGAATAAAAGTGGCAGAAGTGGGCATCCTTATCTTGTTCCTGATCTTAGAGCAAAAGTTTTCAGCTTTTCACTATTGAGTGCAATGTGAGCTGTGTGTGTGACATAAATAGCCTCTATTATGCTGAGGTACATTTCCTGTAAACCACTTTGTTGAGAATTTTTATCATAAATGAGTGTTGAATTTTATCAAATGATTTTTCTGTATCTATTGAAGAGATCTTAGGATTTTTATTCTTTATTTTGTTAATATGTATCATGTTGTTTGACATGGAGATATCGAACCATCCTTACACCTGTGGAATACACTTGATCATAGTATATAATCTTTTTAATATATTGTTGACTTCAGTTTGCTTATGTTGTGTTGGAAATTTTGCATCATGTTCATCAGGGATGTTGACTTGTAGTTGTCTTTTGTGATGTCTGAGAGGCTTTGTTATTAGGGTATGCTGACCTTATAAAAAGAGTTTACAATCATTCCTTCCTCTCTAATTTTTTGTACTAATTTGAAAAGAGTAAGTACTAACTCTTTAAATGTTTGGTAGAATTCACCTGCGAAGCTGTCTGGTCTTGGATCGTCTTTGTTTTTCGGGCAGTTTTAAAATGATTTCTTCAATTTCTTTACTTGAAGTTGGTCTATTCACATTTTCTATTTACTTTTTTATCTCATTAAGCTTTATTTTAATGGGTCTCCAAATTCTGTGACAGACTTTTGGTCAAGTTGTTTCAGTGAAAAAGTATTGATTTTAAAAGTAATAACTTAAAACTGCCACACACACACACACACACACACACACACACACACACACACACAGAAATGGTCCACAAAACATGCTCCTTTCCTTCTGAAGGTTTTACAATGCATTGTTACCATTCACCCGTCTTTTATTATTGAACTTAAATGACAATTAAACACAAACAGTTGAGAGACCATTCTTTCATCACTGATTAAGACTGGGGTGGCCTTCTGAGCTTTCTGGGCAGTCTTGGTGACCTTGCCAGCTCCAGCTACCTTCTCGTCCACTGCTTTGATGACACCCACAGCAGCAGTCTGCTTCATGTCATGAATAGCAGACAAGTCAGAGGAGGTTAGTCAGAGAAGCTCTCAACATACATAGGCTTCCCAGGAACCACAGCACTGATGGCAGCATCACTAGATTTCAAGAACTTAGGGCCATCTTTCAGCCTTTTCCCAGAACAACAATCTTCTCCTTCAGCTTAGCAAATTTGCAGGCAGTGTGAGCTGTGTGACAATCCAGTACAGGTACATACCCACCACCACTTTGGCCTGGATGGCTCAGGATAATCATCTGAGCCATGAAGTCAGCTGCTTCCATTGGTGGGTCATTTTTGCTGTCACCAGTCACATTGTCACAATGAACACCTTTGACAGATACATTCTTGACATATAAACCTACTTGTCCCCTGGACTCAAAGTCCTACAATAGACTTGACTTCAGTTGTAACACTGACGGGAGCAAAGGTGACCACAATGCTAAGAATGCATCACCACTCAGCAACAGGGACAGTACCAATACCACCAATATATCTGTCCCAAAGGAACAGACACAAGGGCTTGTCAATTCAATGTGTTGGTGGCAGAATGCAATCCAGATTTTCAAGCAATGTGGTTCTTCTGGAACTGCCACCTTTAAGGGTAACTTTCCATCCTTTGAACCAAGGTATGTTAGCACTTGGCCCCAGCATTTTGTCACCTTTCCAACCAGAAATTGGCACAAATTCTAGGCCAGAGTTACAGCCTATTTTCTTCATGTAGGTGTTGACTTCCTTACTGATTTCCTCCTCTCTCTCCTGGCTGTGGAGTGGCTCAATGGAATCTATTTTGTTAACACCAACAGTTGTTTCACAGCTGTATGTAAGCCAGAAGAACATGCTCACAAATCTGTCCATTCTCAGAGAGATACCTGCTTCAAATTCGCCAACATCAGCAGCAGCAATCAGGACAGCACAATCATCCTCAAATGCGCCTGTAATCATGTTTTTGATACAGTTTCTGTGTCCTGGGACACTGATGGTGATCACATAATACTTGCTTGTCTCAAATTTCCACAGGAAAATATCAGTGGTGATACCACATTCACATACAACTTTCAGTTTGTCCAAGACCCAGGCATATTTGCAAGGGGCCATTCACTATCTCAGCAACCTCCTTCTAAAATATTTTGATAGTTCTTTTGTTAATCTCACCACATTTGTGGATCAAGTGACCAGTCGTGGTAGACTTGCTTGAATGTATACGTCCAGTGATGATGATATGATGTTGATGTGAGTCGTTTCCTTTCCCATTTTAGTTTTCATGACACCTGTGTTCTAGTGGCAAACCTGTTGTGAAAAAGTACCTTCTCTATTTCTTGATTAAGCCTTAGGACATTGTGTGTTTCTGGGAGTTTATTTTTTCTATATTTTCCAATTTATTGGCATAACATTGTAGTAATCTCTTAGGATCCTTTGTTTTTATGTGTTGTCAATTGTAATTTCCCTCCTGTCATTTCTGATTTTATTTATTTGAGCCCTCTCTCTTGAGGTCTTGTTGAGTCTGGCAGGAGGTTTATTTATTTATCTTTTCATACATCCATCTCCAGTTTAATTAATATTTTCTATTTTATATCTCTGTTTCATTTATTTCTGCTCTTATCTAATCTTTCTTTCTGTTTACTAACTTTGGGTTTTGTTTGTTCTTTTTCTAGTTCCTTGGGTGTAAGGTTAGGTTGTTGATTTGAAATTTTCTTGTTTCTTCAATGCTTTTATCTTTATCAACTTCCCTCTTAGAACTTTTGTTGCGTCCCATAGATTTTTAGCCTATTGTATTTCCACTTTGATTTTTCTCAAGGTATTTTTAAAATTTTCCCTTCAATTTCTTCGTTGATCCATTAGTTGTTAAGTAGCACATTTTTAGTTTTCATTTGTTTGTATTTTTCGAGATTTCTTGTAATTGGTTTCTAGTTTGATAGCATTGTAGTTGGAAAAGATGCTTCATATGATTTCAATCTTCTTGAAATTACTAAGACGTCTTTTGTAGTCTAATGAGATATATCCTAGAGAATGTTTCATGTGCACTTGAAAAAAGGGAACTCTGTTTTAGGATGGAATATTCCATATATATCTATTAAGTACAATTAGTCTAATTGGCCATTTTTTAAGGCCAATTGTTTCCTTATTGATTTTGGATGGATGATATATCCATTGATAAAAGTAGGGCATTAAAATTCCCTAGTATTATTATATTGCTCTGAATTTCTCCATTTATGTCTGTTAATATTTGTTTACATATTTGGCTTTTCCTCTCTTGGATGCGTAAATATTTACAAATGTTGAATCATCTTCTTGGTTGTCCCCATTACCATTATGTAGTGCTCTTCTTTATCTTCTGTTAGTCTTTGGTTTTAATATCTATTTGGTCTGATATGAGTATTTGTACTCAAGCTTTATTTATGCTTCTTCTTGCATGAAATATCTTTCTCCGTCTCTTCACTTCTAGTCTCTGTGTGTCTTTAGAGCTGATGATAGTCTTTTCTGGGAAGCATATAGATGGGTCTTTTTTCCTCATCCATTCAGCCTTCCGTGTTTTTTTGATGGTAGCATTTTGTCCATTTACATTTACAGTAATTATTGGTATGTATTTATTGCAATTTTGTTAATTGTTTTCTGACTGCTTTTTAGTTCTCTGTTTCTTCTTTCATTGGCCTGTTCCTCATGGTTTTATGGTTTTATTTAGTGTCATATTTGTGTTCTTTTCTCTTTCACTTTTGTGTATCTATTGTAGGTTTTTGTCTTCTTGTTACCATATGGTTTATATTTGTCAACCTATATATATATATATATATCAGTCTACCTTAAGCTGATATTCACTTTAATTCAAATGTATTATAAATGCACTACATTTTTATCCCCCACCAACATTTTATTATTTTGATGTCATATTTTACATCTTTTGATTCTGTGTATTCCTTAGATACTTGTCATATTTATTTGATTTACTAATTTTGTTTTTCAACCTTTATGATAGCTTTCAAGTGGCTGATTCACTTTCTGTATGATGTATTTGTCTTTAACCAGTGAGGTTTTTCTTTCATATGTTTTCTTGTTTTTACTTGTATACTTTTTATCACTTAAAAATGACCCTTTACCATTTCCTATAGGGCTAGTTTGGTGGTAATGAAATCCTTTAGTTTTTGCTTGTCTGGGAAACTCTTTTTCTCTCCTTCAATTCTGAATGATAACTTGCTGGGTAGAATTTTCTTGGGTGTAACTTTTCCTTTCCAACAGTAATGTATTTTCCACTCCCTCCTGACCTTCAAAGTTTTTGCTGAAAAATTAGCTGATAATCATTTGGAGCTTTCCTTGTATGTAATTGTTTTTTCTTTTCCTGCCTTCAATATTCACTCTTTATTTTTAAATTTTGCCATTTTATTTATAATCAGTCTTGGTGTGGATCGTTTTGTGTACATCTTGTTTGGGAGTCTCTGTGCTTCTGGGATGTAGATAGCTATTTCCTTCCTCAGGTTAAGAAAATGTTAAGCTATTATTTCTTGAGGTACATTTTCTACCACTTTCTCTCTTTCTTTTCTCCTTATCTTTTTGGGACCTGTATTATTAGAATGTTAGTATAGCTGATATTATTCCATATGTCCTTTAAACTGTCCTTTTTCTTTAAAGTTCTTTGTTATTGTTGTTTTTGTTGTTTCTTTTGCTGTTTGGATTGGATTTTTCCACTCTTCTACCTTCCTGGTTGCTGATTTGTTCTTCTGTATCATTTAATTTGCTGATTATTCTCTCCAGTATATATATTTTTCATTTCAACAGTTGTATTTTTGAACTCTGATTAGTTCTTGCTTATATTTTCTAAGTCTTTTTTTTTTAAGTTCTCACTGCATTCCTTTATTCTTCTCCCAAGTTTAGTGATGGTGTTTAATGACTATTAATTTGAAATTTTAATCTTGTAAATCATTTATTTCTATGACATTAGGATTCCCCCTCCCACCCCCTGCCCAGGGCTTTACATCCTTTCCTTTGGAACCTATTTCTTTGTCTCTGTATTTTGCTTAACTTTCTGTATTTGTTTCTGTGAACTAGGTAGAACAGTTACCTCACCCAGTCTTGAATGAGTAGGCTTGTGTAAGACAATCCCCTGTGTAGACTGCATGTGTCTGTCAGCTTTGGCAGACTGGTTGCAGCAGCCATAGGCCAGGTGGTCCTTGTCTGTGCTTTGTTGGGGCCATCTTGGCTGAAACTAAGACTGTGCACAGGTAGGGATTTCCTGGGTCGTGGTGCACTAGGGTCACCTTGATGGTATAGTTGAAATTGGTGCAGGCAAGGGCCAGGGGATTGTGGAGCACATTTTGCTAGGGCTGTCTTGCAGAAACATGAGAGATGGTATGGGATAGGGGAGCAAGGTGAACTTGGACAGTCCTAGGATACCAGCTAGAGTCCTGAATCTTGATTCTGTCCACACATCAAGGCGAAGAGGGAAAATAAGAGAACTGCACTCACCAGTGTGTCCAATTCTGGAGACTATTCCAGCAGTTCCTTGCTCATTTGGTGGGCTCACTGTTTATTAAACATATTTCCTTCATATAGACTCTAATTGCCCTTTAAACTGCTGTTTTTGTTTGTCTTACTGTGCCCCATTGTGGATGAGTCTGTGCATAGGCCCTTTTGTGATTGCCCTTTCTATTTCAAGTCACAAATTTAAGGGTGATGTTCCTATTATTTCTCCATCTTTCCTACTCTTCTCTATGTGTTCCTTTTATAATTTATTGTACAGAAGCTGTGCAGTCAGCCTTCAGTTCTCCTCCACATGGAACTGATCTGTATGTAGGTGTAAGTTCAGTCTGTCCATGGTAGGAGTTGAGTTCAGGATCTTTCTGCACCACCATCTTAGACCATCCTTCTTCACAAAGTACTTCCTAAAATGTAAGCTATATTCCTTGATTTATTCCATTGGAAATTGCACTAAGAAGTTTTAGAGATGTTTATTAATTTTGAAACAATGATAAGGTTATTATACCATAACATAATTCTTTGAAAATTTCAGAAACAACTACTTAGAATAGGCCTTTTTAAAAAACATGTTTAAGATATTTTTAGTGACACCTTAATAGAAGAAACCTGGATTTTCCTATCAGCTTCTGTATTCATCTCTTGCCATATTATATATCATGGAGTTCTGGAGAACTTCACTATGCATGCATGAATGAATAAATACAAGTGAAAAAGGCTAATAACAACTTAATGTTATCCCTGAACTGCCTGAGAATTTGGTCTAGTTCATCACGTGTTTGTTGAGTTGGAATGGTACATGCTGATCTTGACATACTCAGAGGTTTCAGTGAGAACTGGAGCATTATCAGAGAGGTAACAATCAGTGATCTGGATTATAACCCAAATTTTAACCCTAAAACATTGCATTATCCATTTCTATTTGTAAAACGTTTATGGGCTTTAGTTTCTTCTTCTGTAAAATGGAGATACTATAACTCTCCAAATTTTCTATGATGATACATGTGATATGGAAATTGTAAAGTGGCTGAAAGAGAAGTTGGCAGAGGCAGATAAATACAAGAGGTTAACTGCTTTTTACCACCATTGCCTTTTACCATCCCTGCCTCCCAAAATGAATAATGGATGCAAGATTTTCTCTTCAAGCATTCTTTCCTAGTAAATTTCACTTTTTATTATGCCATTAGGGATAGAGGAAAACGTATTGGACTGATAAATAGTTTTTTTAATGGTCTCTATTTTTATTACAAGATGTAGAAATAAGTGAGAGAAATTCTATAATTTTTGGAAAATATTTTTTTCATGAAAGTTATTTATATAAGGTAAAAAATTCAGTTGCACTTTTCTCATCATATTCTCTAATAACTTAAAAAGAAGAGATAAACTGACTACATCAGCAATTTAACTGCGTCTAGCAACAGTTTTGTGGCAGAAAGAACATCTTTTGCAATGAGGTGTTTGTTCCTTACATAGAATCAGAGATTAATGCCAGAACAGTTTTCTTGTCTTAGAGCCCCACAACATTACTGTCATGTTCAGCAAAGTTTGGCTTCTGGTAAAATTGGGAGGTTCACTATATGCAAAACATCTCTAAGTTACATATTTTGTAGTGCAAATGAAAACTTTAATGTTTCAAATAGTAATAATTGTTGTTTCTTTTTGTATTTAATAGGCTATAATGTGAGGATGACAGTTGTGTTAATATCTAAATCTTGACAATGGCCAGATTGTAAGATGGATGTTTCAAAATTGTTGGACTTTGACAGAAGCATTCAATACATCCTGAAATTAATAATTCTGAAAGTATATAGAATGAAGGAAGGAGATTAGCTAGTACCACATCCCTATACCCACATACTCACCAGCTACCCACATACCTAAACACACATGTACATGCGTGCGCACACACACACACCTGGAATGATACATAGTTATTCTGTCCTTTTTCAGTCTCTCAATAATATACTCTGTCTCTATTTATTGTAGAACAAGGGTTCTCATACTTGACCCTACAGTAGAATCACCTGGAGGGCTTGTTAAAACATAGATGGGTGGACATCAACCTTAGAGTTTCTGATTTAGCAGGTTTGGGATGGGGTCCTAAAATTAGTATTTGCTACCAACGCACTTTGAGAAATACTTACTACAGAATTCTAATAGAGATTGTATTTTCACATAGTGATCTCACCTCAGACACATCATACTTCAAAAATTTACTGACTGTATGACTTAGGACAAATTTATTTCTCTATGTCTCAGTTTCTACTTCCAAAATAGGAGAATAACCCATTACGAGGCTATTACAAGTATTACTTGGGAGAAGGGCATAAGCATGTTACCTGGATTGGTGAGTGATTCATAGTTGTTATTGTTTTTAGGAATTCTCTTCAATTCAAAGTTTGAATGTGTATCTGCAGTGTGGATGTTTTATGTTGATGACTGAAAGTAAATGTGTAAGATTTAGATACCGATTCAAGGGCTGGAGAGCCTGGCAATGCAGTGAAAATTGAGGCTGATTGTTTTTTTAAATGCCAGAGAGAGAAAACTACCTATTGTATCTTTCTTATTTTTTTAACTAAAATTGTAACTCTAGCTTTTCCATAGACTACAATATTTTGGCTCAAAGCGAATTGCTTAAGTCCCTTAGCAGTTGTCAGGTAAATCAATTTTTTTCTAAATATGTTTTTGATTACCTCACCAAATGTGGAGTCTCTTCTGGCCTTAACATTGTCACTAGTAGGAATGAAGAGTGGATCCTGGGGCTTTATATATTCTTGGTAAGACCCCCTGTTCCCTTCTTAACAACACCCACTTCTTCCCTATCACATCCTTCCTAAGGACCCAGGACTAACCAGATTGTGTGTTTCATTGATGTCTCTGTCAGTTACCGCGAGTCACAACATTTCCTCTCCCATCATCCATATTCATCCATCATCCCAGTAAGTCTCTTTACTCATTGTAAAATATTTTTCTCTTTTTAACTCCCCAAATCTTCCATTGAGTATTTTGGGACCAAGTTTCTATTACCAGCAAAACCTTCTCTATTCTTAAACTCTTTGCCAAACATTTTCTCCCTTTTTTGCTCTCAGAAACTTGACTCTGTAAGGTCATAGCTTCTTGTGAAGGTCTTTTCCTTCTGCACTGTTGTGCCACTGATCCTGAAGATGGGTAGATTCCCTTGGTAACTTTCAGACCACTCCCCTTACTCTCCTTAAAAATACCTAATTTGCAGCCCGAATTACCAGATTATGCCATTCATCACTCTACTTTGTTGTAAGCATCTATCAACCCCAGTTCACTCTTTTACACATATTTCTTCAAATTCTTAGTATCCAGCAAATTCATTCTTTGTTCCTCCTTCCCTTTCTTTCTCCCCTTATCTTTATATATATATATGAAAAGTATTATATAAATATATATGAATGAATTTTCTAGGTATGTAAAATGCATAGAATTATATAATTTGTATATAGAGAGATAAAGTTTTAGCAACTTTGTTATCCACTCATATGCCATCTCATTTACTTGACCTTCTGTCCTCCACTGATTTTATCCCTTACCTTGTCTCAGGTATTCGCTTCCATGGTCATAAGATAGACATTGGCATTACCAGTGATTGCACTTCTCCATAGTCTTCATTTTCAACATTGCACTCACCAAACACCACTCCTCTTTTCCAGCTCTCTCCATCTAGTGCCCTAATGATAAGAATTCTTAAACCCTACCAGGATCTACAAGCCATTTATTTTATTGCTTTTACAATATTTCCAAATGTCACATGTCCTTGTGTCTTTGACTTTCATATGGAGTTCATGGTCTATCATTATAATCACCCCTAGCACATAGCTTCATGGCCTCTTTCTTCCTACATTGTATGTTTCCAAAATATTCTCAAACCTGGATAAATTTAATTCTCTTTCTATTCCACAGAACTGAAACAATGTTGATTGCTTCTATATCAACGTATACTGCTTTTGTTCTTGTTACTGGTGAAATATATGTGCTTCTATGAAAGGCCAGCACTTTTGTTTTTACACTGAATCCCTTCCCCTTTCAAGGAAGGACATGACTCCAGTAATAGTCCTGTCTCTCTGTCTTACATCGTCAATTTCCCCTCTTCACTGGTTTGCTAAAATAAGCAGTAACATTCTCAATTAAACAACAAATTTATTCAAACTCACATTCCTCTCCAGTTCTTACTCTATTTCTCTGGGCTTCTATGAACAGAACTCCTCAAGAGCATTGCCTGTTTTGATGTTTCAGTACGTGTAGTCATCTTGTTTCCATTCTTGCTTGAATACACTTTAATGAGGCCTTATCTCTACCACTCGATGAAAGTCTTAAGTTATTACTATGTTGTTAAACCCAGTGGTCAATTTTTAGTCACTGTCAGAACTAATTTATCGGCATGACTTTATCATTTAATCACTTCATTCTTCTTTAAAAATCTTCCATCACTTGGCTTTTTGGAGACTAACCTCTGGTTTTCCTATGTCACTTACAGTTAATTTTCAGAGTTTTTTTTCTTCATGTATTAGACCTCTGAATATTAGAATAGTCCATGGTTCAATGTTCAGACCTCTACTCTCTTGTGTTCATATTTGCTAAGTATTTGAACTTAGCCAGTATAAAGACTTTACTGTCAATCAGGTGATGTGTTCCAGATTTATATCTCTCCTTTTTTTCTAAAATACAGATTTACATATTTTCTGATATCCTCAACATCTCCCTGCAGATGCCTAATGGCTATTAAAATTTATTATGTCTAAATATTAACCCAGCCACACCATATCTAGTTTTGTTATGCCCTGTCTTTCATATCTCAGTTGACAACGTTTTTACCCTTCCGCTTGTCTAAGGAAAAAACTGTGAAGTCAACATCCCCATGGTCTGCTCGTTAACAAAACCTTTCCTGTATCTTCAAAAAACATTTTTAATCTGATGAAATTTTACCATAACTTCAATTCAAGAATAATCGTTTAGTAGCTAGACTATTGGGGTATCCCCATAACCTCATTTCCTTCTTCTCCACACCCTGTTTATTTTTGACATGTAAATCTGAGGAAGGATTTGCCATGTAAATCTGAGCAACAACTTCCTTCTCTGCTTAAAATTCCTCAGTGGCTTTCCATACTTCAGAATAAAAGTTCAGGTCTTCATAATTGCCTCTAAAGCTCTAAAGATTCTAGCCTTACCCTTTCTGTTCTAACCTTATTTAGACCACATGTCCTGGCTTCCGTACTGTTCTCTGATCATACCAGGCATGCTTCTACCTCAAGACCTTTGCCCTTGCCTCTTCTGTGCTTTGAATTCTCTTCTCCCAGATATTTGTATAGCTCTCTTTCTCAGTCCTTTCAGGTCGTTTTCAAATGTCACTCTACCATCTTGAAAATATGACAGAATCCCTCTTTACCCGTTCTTCTGAATCCCCTTTACCTTATTTTTCCTCCATTGCCTTTATCATTTTATCATATGATAGAATGTGTTTTGTACTTACCTTTGTTTTTATTCATTGTCCGGCCATCTTACTAAGAATATATATTTCATAAGAGCTGGACTTTGGGTTCTCCACTATATCATCAGTGCATGGAACCGTCCTTGGCACATAGTAGGTGCCTAATAACTTTTTTAAATGAATTGAATGACATGAATTAACTTCATATTAACACTTAAGACAATGATGGGTGCTAAGTTAAATGAATCATGTAAACTGCTATTAGTTTTTATTTCATGTCCAATTTTTAAAAAATAGATTTTGCTTACAAAATCTTAATTGCCAGATTGTGTTGTATATTTAAAGTTCTCTGGATTGATGATGATGAAGAATCTAATTATGATAATGATTAAAACAGTAATAACAAATCCCAATTTTAAGGACTTCTAGTTTAATTAAGTGTGAAAAAAAAAGAACAGCAGGAGAAAAGCAAAGCTTTTCTGTGTCCGTGATGTTTTTTCTGTTCAAGTGAAAGATAAAACAAAAACACTCTTTCAGTTATGAAGTTGTATTTTATCAGTTAAATTAATATATTTAAAAGAGAATTTAGATACTGCTAACTGGTCTTTATTCTCACCTATTACGCTATGGCAAAAAAGTTTCTAAATACCACTTTTGACAGCTTTTGTGAATAGATTCATACTTTCCTTTTTCCCCCCACAACATGCAAAATAAATACTAAGAATTACTTGATTTCCATATAAACCACTATTGTAGATATTTGCTTTAGGAACTTGAGGTTGGACATGGATCAGGCAGAGAGGTTATTTGACATATGTGGTCCTAGTGGGCAACAGAAGTGATTTATTATTTTGCTGAGAAAAATTCAGATGAAAATGAAAAACATGGTAAAGTTGGCCCTGAGTGGAGCAAAAAACCCTCTAATTCTAATTAGAGTTTAGGCCTTGAAAAATACTGCTCTCTGGCAAATATGTCAGAATTCTGAAATTTTGAAATGCTATATAATAGGGTTAATGAGAAACAAGTAATAGTTCACCCTTCATGGGATTACAGCCCAGCTTCAAATCGTTTCAATTCCTAACTGAAGTAACCATTACTTGGGATTATGGAATCTCTAACAAAAGTAAATTCTATTTAGAACAAAATAACATACATAACATAGAATCGTAATTATCTCTAGTAATCTTCATTGAAAATATATAGAACTCAATAAAGAATCAGATAAAACAGAAGAAAAGATAATGGAATCTGAGTCAAAATTGGTAATTAAAATACTCTCTAGGTAATGACATTTTTAGGCACAAACTTGAATATTATTTTGATTAATATGTTCAAGGAACAAAAAGATAAAGTGAAGAATTTAGGTGGACAATTTTGCATAAAATGAAAGATGGTAATGACCAAATAAAATTCTAGAAGTGAAAATATACCTGAATGTAATAACTCAATGGGTTTAACTGTAGATTAGATGCAACTAAAGAGAGAATTTAGTGAAATAGACGTTAAATCAAAAGAAAAAGTTATAGGTGTTTTCATACAGCCATGCAAATGCAAAAATACACATATAATATATTTAAAAGTTATAGTGCCTATGAAATTAAAGTATCAGGAAGAGAAAAGAATAGGGTAATAGAAATGTATGGGGAAAGATATCTGGAAGCTTACTCACAAAATTGATGATCAAAAATGTCATTAATAAAGGGCAGATGGACATTCTGAGCCTCGAGTCTGTAATATCTTGAAAAGGACAAAATGTACCTATATAGTCTTCTGAGTTAGAATACCTAATAGGGATATATTCATGTAGAAACGTCAGCCAAACTGATCATCAAAAACTTTCCATTAAAAGAGGAGGGTACCATAATCTTTTAAAACGAAAACACTGTAAAAGAAAAAAAGAAAAAAAAAAAGACTGTGGAAATGTTTCAGACTAATGGAGGCTAACTGAAGCCATGAAAACTGAATGCAATGCCTAACTCTAGACTGCATCCTGCTCTGGAGAGAGGAAAATGTGTCAAAGGACAAAATTGGAATTTGGATGATAAATTAGCCTAAGAACATTAATTTAACTGAGCTGTGCTGGGGCCATTTAATATCCCTATTCTTAGGAAATACATGCTCCCTATTTAGAGGTAAAGAGCCACAGTACCCATAATATAACTTCAAATGGTTCAATAAAATATATATACATATATATTTTTACGTTAACATTTGTATAAAATGTTACTATTAGGTGAATCTGAGTAAAGCATATACAGGAATTATTTGTGTCTTATTCTTGTAACTTTCCTGCATTTTGAAATTGTTCCCAAATATAAAGTTAGAAACTTAGGGAAAAAATCATTGAAAGAATGGAATTCTGATGATATTATGAAACAGGACAATTTTTCCAAGCATTTTCTGCCAGTGTCTTCCAACAATTTTCATGCATTCATCCACCCAAATCCAGTATTTGTTCGATGCTCACTAGAGGTTGGCTGTAAATTTAGGAGAGATACCCTAGTGAAACAAAAGAATATGGTCATTTTCCTATGGGAAATTGCATAGTGAGATGCAGACATTAAAAATGTACTAGTGGTAAGAATTAAACACATCAAATGAGATAACTGCTACAAAGAATAAGTTCAGGATGTTACAAAGGTACTCCTAAGTCCCTCTTCAGTTGTTTAACCTCTTAGTCATAACTGAATGAGGGAGTAAGGAATCCAGTCACTTGGAGTGTATGCTGGCCTTTTTTTCTTTTGTCTTTGCCCCCACCTCCTACTCTCCCCCCACCCCACATTTCTTTTCTTCTTCATCCTCCTCTGGCCTGCTCTGTGCCAACATGGCTAGCCTATGTTAGCGGAGGTCTCTTGTCCCCTGGCTTCCAGCTGAATTTGGAGTATGGAGGACAGAACTCTGAATATTTCTTCCTTTGCTCTTTTTCTCCCACATCACTGTGGCTCTTAAAATGGTTGTGTCTGTCTTTAACAATGGTTCCTTTTGGGAAATCCCAACCTCCAAAGCCCCCTTTCTTTGCTCCAAGCTTAGGGGTGATAAATATCTCTTTCTATTGCCACATATTGGATGCCTCCTTCTCTCTTATTCTTCTAATTTTTTTTTTCTCCACCACCGTGAATATGCCCTTAATTAAATTCTGCTGAAAGATAACAGTTGAGTAAGCCTTATGTTTTCTGTTGGGACACTTCTTGATACAGAGTGCTTCTCTATTAATTTGGAATTAAAATGAAGATTTAGGCCTCATTTCCAGATCTGATGTCTTAAATAGAGGTTATTTGAAAATTGAGTTGTTGTTGTGGAATCACCTTATACTATGTAAATGAACCTATAAAGAGAAGGCTGGTGTTTTAAGAGAGAGTAAAGTTTTAAAAGAGATATGCAGAGACCAAGAGATAGGAGGTGAAGATCACTTGGGTTCTTAATACTTTGTGGGTGCTGATTCAGTCCTTTTGAGGGCCACTATACATCCCCATAATTGTGTCAAATGAGAGTATTAGTGATACAGAGCATNTATATTTTCTTAGGATAACCCAAAATAGTGTTATTTTTAGTTCTATAAAATTTTTGCTTTGTGGTTGAATTTTTGCTTTCTCTTCAAAATTTGTAAAACCTATGTTAATATGGCTTTCAACATTCTTCTATTAATAGTTTAATTTAGAATAAAAAGTAAAATTATAAAATTTTATAATTATATAAAACAATNCTTTTCATAGCTTTTTGAAGGACTGTAGCAGGATTTATCATTCTCAGTATTGTCTTAATTTATTGATAAGAATCACACAGCATCATAAACTTGATACAGTTTTTAAAAATTTATTCAGATAATATGTAACTACATGTAAATAGACTTTCAGTTTTATTCATGGATGATGATTGGAAAAAATGATACCAGACATAATTTTAGTTGATCCATTCAGTTTACAGATGAGAAAAAAAAATTATAAGTAGATACGATTGAAAGTAGCAAATAGATTTTACATTCAAAGCAAATAAAACTTATACACAAATTCATTATGTAACAATATGATATATAAAGCACACATATTCCCCACTCAATTGAAATTTCCTATGGCTTCACTATTGATGGGAATCTCTTATTGCTAACGATGTGTTTTAAAACATTTTCTACCTAAGTGGTCAGCCTACAACAGGCCTCATGAATCATAACTTAAATGAGCCAGGGGAAGAAGTTTCATCTACTGTAATTATGGGTACAGAATTAAGCAAATGCATTTCTTAAGTTATACACACTTACAGAGTCTTAATAGGTTGTTACAAATCTGCAGATAAGTACCTGTAGAAACTTTGTAGAAGTTAGTGTCGTAGAGGGGGACACTTTGCACCAGGATCAGAGAACTGGCTTCTCTTTGTGCCTCTGCTGTCACCCCAAAGCTTCGGTTTATCCATCCATACATTTGGGAATAAAAACTTCTTTAAAGATTCCCCTATCTATTCATCCAGTATTTTGAGACTGTATATAGTTAGTGGATGTGTAAGTACATTAACTTTTATAAAGTTCCTTGTAGCCAAGTTGTTAAATATAATTGTTCTAGTTAGATTAAATCAACCAGGGTATTTAGTTTTATGTAGTCTATTAATATTTCAAGGAGCTTTCAAATGCATAATTTTATTTGATTCTTGGAAAAGTTCTGGAAGTGAGTGTAGCAGGAATTATTCCCTCCCTCCTTTTTTTTTCAATATGGTGAAACTGAAGTCGAGAGGTGTTTATTACTATTGTAGTAATAACACTAATAGGTAGCATTTTTTTAGAAGTGTTTACCAAGTGGTGGGGATTGTAGTTCGGTTAGATTTTTTTTGCCATATTCATGCAGTCATCCAGCTGTGATGACTGGATGTGTAACAGGATATTAAGACCAATCTTCTTTGTTTCCCAATATGCCATTGTGGATTTAGAATTTACACTTATATTTAATTATTTGTTAGATAAATTTAAGCACATTGAGGTTTGTGTTGGAGTGAACTGAATATTTGTATTCTTAAATCCTTTTGGAAAAGTAACATTACATTTGTGAATATTTTGAAAGGATACCTGGAGAAAGTGACATCAGAATGGCAAATCTGTAGTGAGGAGGGTGTTCCTCATTTTCTTGCCCTTAGGCTATGAGTAATGTGTAATTCCTTACTTTCTGAGGACCTAAAAACATGTAGAATCCTTAACTACTTCTTGTAGTAATTTCTTTGATCAAGGGAAATAAGTAAGAGCCTAATCCTGGGGAAAAAAAATACTAGTTTGCCAACGTTTAAAGGAAAAAAAAAACACAAGAGGTAGATATGAAATCTCAGGGGTCCCTCATGGTATTAGAAGACACAGTTGACACAATTTAAGATAGATAGATGAGGGCAATATATGAATATCTCATATATGTATCAGACATGTACACAGGCATTTCATATCTATAATACTTGATTCTTGGAAGAATTCTGAGACTTAAGTATGGTGGAAGTCATTCTTTTTTTGTACAGTGAAAATGAAGCATAGATGTTATTATATCAGCAGTACTACTTAGATAAAGTAAGTACTAGTAACATTGAATGAAATGGAAGAAAAAAACAGGAAAGCAAACTAAATACAATGACTAGTGATCATTCCTAAGACAGATGTAGGAAGAGAGAATTTATCATTTGTTTCTATATATCATTAGTCTTTAAAATTCTCACTGCACACTAAGAAAAGAGACATTTTGACCACAAACCTCCATATTTTAGTTTTAAGTACTAATTATGCAATTTTTTTTCAACTTAGGTATAAAATTTCCATGTTCTCCTCTACCAATCAGTTACTTACTCTTAGAAAGTAATCCAAAAGGGATGCTGCCTTTTTTTTTTTTCTTTGAACAAGGTAACCTAGCATCCACTGAAGGTTTGTGAAACATTTTGAATTCAGGGTAGAGTATTCGGTTTCCAAATTTTCAGAGTAGATATGACAAATTTTACTTATTTATTTATTTTTCTTAAATAGTTTATTGTCAAGCTGGTTTCCATATACTACCCAGTGCTCATCCTAACAAGTGCCCTCTTCTGTACCCATCACCCTCCTTCCCCCACCCCCACCAGACCTCAGTTTGTTCTCAGAATTCAAGAGTCTCTCATGGTTTGCCTCCTTCCCTCTCCCCTCCCCAACTATTTCCCCCTTCCACTCCTCCATGGTCCTCCATTAAGTTCCTCCTAATCCTCCTATACGTGCAAACATATGGTATCTGTCCTTCTCTNGATTCCTAGCAGGAAATTCCCAGCTATTGCTAGGTCATAGGGGAGTTCTATTCTTAATTTTTTTTAATGTTTTACTTATTTCTGAGAGAGGGTTAGAGACAGCATGAGCAGGGGAGGGTGAGAGAGAGAGGGAGTTACAGAACTCAAAGAGAGCTTCCAGACTCTGAGCTAGCTGCCAGCACACAGCCTGACATGGGACTCGAACCTGTGAACCGTGAGATCCTGATCTGAGCCAAAGTCAGACCCTCAACCGACTGAGCCACCCAGGTGCCCCGACTATTGTTAATTTTTTGAGGAATCTCCACAGTGTTTTCCAGAGGGGCTGCACCAGTTTACAATTCCACCACAGTGTAGGAGGGTGCCCGTTTCTCCACATCCACGCCAGCATCTAGAGTTCTCTGATTTGCTCATTTTAGCCACTCTGACTGGCGTGAGGTGGTATCTCAGTGTGGTTTTGATTTGTATTTCCCTGATGACGAGGAGTGCTGAGCAACATTTCATGTGTCTGTTGGCCATCTGGATGTCCTCTTAGAAGAAGTGTCTGTTCATGTCTTCTGCCCATTTTGTCATTGGATCATTTGTTTTTTGGGTGTGGAGTTTGGGGAGTTCCTTATAGATTTTGGATACTAGCCCTTTATCTGATATGTCATTTGCAACTATCTTTTCCCATTCCATCGGTTGCCTATTAGTTTCATGGATTGTTTCCTTTGCCGTGCAGAAGCTTTTTATGTAGATGAGGTCCCAATAGTTTATTTTTGCTCTTGATTCCCTTGCCTTTGGGGATGTATCAAGTAAGGAATTGCTGCGATTGAGGTCAAAGAGGTTGTTTCCTGCTTTCTCCTCTAGNTACCTTTGGGTCCAGCTCTGAGTTCTCAATTCTATTCCATTGGTCTAAGTGTCTGTTTTTGTGCCAAGACCATACTGTCTTGATGATGATAACTTTGTAGTAGCGGCTAAAGTAGGGGATGGTGATGCCTCGCATTTTGGTTTTCTTCTTCAATATTACTTTGGCTATTCAGGGTCTTTTTTGGTTCCATACACATTTTAGGATAGTTTGTTCTAGTTTTGAGGAGAATGCTAGTGCAATTTTGATTGGGATTGCATTGAATGTGTAGATTGCTTTGGGTACTAATGACATTTTAACAATGTTTATTCTTCCAATCCATGAGCATGGAATGTTTTTCCATTTCTTTGTGTCTTCTTCAATTTCCTTCATAAGTTTTCTATAGTTTTCATCATACAGATCTCTTATATCTTTGATTAGGTTTATTCCTAGGTATTATATGGTATTTTGTGCAATTGTGAATGGGATCAGTTTCTTGATTTCTCTTTCTGTGTTTCATTATTGGTGTATAGAAATGCAACTGATTTCTGTACATTGATTTTGTACCCTGTAACTTTGCTGAATTCCTGGATGAGTTCTAGTAGGCTTCTGGTGGAGTCTGTCAGGTTTCCTATGTAGAGTATCATATCGTCTGTGAAAAGTGAAAGTTTGACTTCTTCTTTGCTCATTCTGATGCCTTTTATTTCCTTTTGTTGTCTGATGGCTGATGCTAGGAATTCTAGCACTATGTTAAGCAACAGTGTAAGAGTGGATGTCCCTGTCGTGTTCCTGATCTCAGGGGGAAAGCTCTCAGTTTTTCCCCATTGAAGATAATGTTAGCTGAGGGCTTCTCATAGGTGGCTTTTATGAAGTTAATGTAAGTTCGTTCTATCCCAACTTTCTCGACGGTCTTTATTAAGAAGGGATGCTGTATTTTGTCAAATGCTTTTTCTGCATCTATCGATAGGATCGTATGGTTTTTATCTTTTCTTTTGTTTATGTGATGTATCACATTGATTGATTTGTGAATATTGACCCAGCCCTGTAACCCAGGAATGAATCCCACTTGATCGTGGTGGATAATTCTTTTTATGTACTTTTGGATGTGATTAGCAAGTATCTTCTTGAGGATTTTTGCATCAGTATTCATCAAGGATAATGACCTGTAGTTCTTTTTATTTTTTTGCTGGATCTCTGTCTGGCTTCAGAATCAAAGTGCTGCTGGCTTCATACAATGAGTCTGGAAGTTTTCCTTTGATTTCTATTTTTTGGCATAGCTTGAGAAGAATGGGTATTAAGTCTGTTTTAAATGTCTGGTAGAATTCCCATGGGAAGCCATCTGGCCCAGGGCCCTTATTTGTTGGGAGATTTTTCATAACTGGTTTGATTTCTTCACTAGTTATGGGTCTATTCAGATTTTCTATCTCTTCCTGTGTGAATTTTGGTAGTGAGTGTGTGTTTAGGAATTTGTCCATTTCTTCTAAGTTCAGTTTGTTGACATATAATTTTTTCATAGTATTCCCTGATAATTGCTTGTAATAAGTCCATTTTCATTCATGATTTTGTCTATTTGTGTGCTCTCTCTTTTCTTTTTGAGAAGCCTGGCTAGAGGTTTGTCAATTTTGTTTTATTTTTTCAAAAACCCTACTCTTGTTTTCATTAATCTCTTCATCTGTTTTGTTTTTTTTTTTTTTTTTGGATTCTATATTGTTTATTATTATGTCTCTTCTCCTACTGGGTTTGGGGTGCTCTTGTTGCTCTCTTTCTAGTTCTTTTAGGTGTACTGTTATATTTTGTACTTGCGCTTTTTCTAATTTCTTGAAATAGGCCTGGAGTGCAATGTACTTTCCTCTTAAGACTGCCTTTGCTGCATCCCATAGAGTTTGGATTGTTGTATTTTCATTTTCATTTGTTTCCATATATTTTTAAATTATTCTCTAATTGCCTAATTGGCCCATTCGTTCTTTAGTAGGGTGTTTTTTAACCTCCATGTTTTTAGAGGTTTTCCAGACTTCTTCCTGTGGTTGATTTCAAGTTTCATAGCATTGTGACCTGAAAGTGTGCATGGTATGATCTCAATTCTTTTATATTTATTGTGAGCTGCTTTATGTCCAACTATGTGATCTATCTTGGAGAATGTGCCATGTGCACTTGAGAAGAAAGTGAATTCCATGGCCTCAGGATGTAGAGTTCTAAATATATCTGTCACATCTATCTGGTCCAATGTGTCCTTCAAGTCCACTGTTTTTTTAGTGATTTTCAGTCTAGTTGATCTATACGTTGCGGTAAGTGGAGTACTAAAGTCCCCTGCTATTAGCACATTCTTGTCTATAAGATAATTTGTTTGTGATTAATTGTGTTGTTTATTTAGGTGCTCCCATATTCGGTATGTAGCATATATAATTGTTAGCTCTTCCTGATGGATAGACCCTGCAATTATTATATAATGCCCTTCTTCATCCCTTGTTCCTGCCTTTGCTTTAAAGTTAAGCTTGTCTGATATAAGTATAGCTACTCCAGCTTTCTTTTGAGTTCCAGTAGCATGATAGATATTTCTCCATCCCCTTACTTTCAATCTGAAGGTGTCCTCATGGTCTAAAATGAGTTTCTTGTAGACAGCAAATAGATGGATTTGTTTTTTTTAAATCCATTCAGCTACCCTATGTCTTTTGATTGGAGCATTTAGTCCATTTACTTTCAGTGTTATTTTTGAAAAATATGGGTTTAGAGTCATTGTGTTCTTTGTACGATTCATGCTTGTGGTTGTGTCTCTGGTACCTTGTGTTCCTTGCAACATTTCCCTCGTAGAGAGATATGGCAAATTTTAAAATTGGAACACACTCCTATTATACTTGGCACCAAAATGACATGATCTTTGAAAATTTTCCAAATACCAGTTACTAAAATATTCTTGGTGTAGTATGGCCTTTAAAAAAACCAAAACTAAAACTACTACATTTCTCACTCATTAAAATATTATCTTTATCTTGAAGGAATATATTAAATGTCTATGTTCTTTAAAAAATCTGCTTGGGAACACTGACCATAAAAAAATTAAGAAGTGTTCATGTACTCTATAAGAGAGGAATTTGTAAGTTCTCTTGCTCTTGTAACTGTTGTCATGAGCAAAGTTCTGTGTGTATAAAACTTAAATGTTTTCTCTTCATCTCATTATCAGGTATTTTAAAGATTCAACTATATTTTAAAATTGTAACCTTTACTTAGTTAGCAACATCATGACATCCTTTAATACTCTGTGCATTTTTTGGTTCTAATCTTTAGGTGCAATTGCTTGGTTATGCATTAAAAGAATATAATATTAACTTGGAATAAATGAATAGTTGAATAACTGTGTGAATCTGAATTATCCATGTCATTTAAAGATTGTGGTTAAAGTACAACTCTGTCAGAAATTCTGTGTGTGTTTTCTTCATAGAGACTTGTATTTTTTAAATTAAAAATATATATACTATTGAGTGTGTGTTTGTGTTCTTTAATTTAGTGTTCCATGAAAAAGAAAACTTCTTGATGCATTATAGAAAAGGAACCCAGCAAATACTATATGCTGAGATGTTAGAAACATCTGTTCTTTCATCCAACTGTACAACAAAACTCTCATAATAGGTAATTTACTCTAATGCTGTTTCTTCAAAATTTCAGCAATGTATCTTTGCATTTTCTGAAAGCATTATCTTCTAGAAATGCATTTTCGTTGTTACATTGTATTCACTGTGTATTTTGGCCACTGCTACTTCTTCAGGTAAATCAAAGGCTGCTCCCAAAGCCACGCTTGCTTGCTTGCTCGCTTTTTGTGTTTGGCTTGCAGTGTGAAATAAGAAATTTCAAAAGAGGCTTTTAAAATCTTTATTTTTATATTTTATGAAATTTGTCATCTCTTGGATTAAGAACCAGGTGTCTTGCTGTAACATTGTAAATATTTGCATCCAGAGTCAAGGTGATGAATTTTCCAGGGAGCTGATGGTTTCATCCATCATTAGCTACTTTCTCAAGGCACAATGTATAGTTAGGATGAGATTCTCTGGCAACCATAGTGGATGTACATGTAGATCTATATTTATAGTAATCTTGATAAATCCAAGTTTATGGAGCCTACTTCTGGAAAGATGTGATTTCATATTTTTAATCTGAAACTGAGAAAGAGCTCCTATTTAAAGTGAGGAAAATGTTGGCTCTGCTTATGTTTGTTGCTTAAATGATTTTTATTTGCAGAAAATTTTCAAAGTTTTTATTTTTTTCAGGGAAAGAGAGACAACATAAACAGAAAATCCACTAACCAGCTTTACATACAATGCAATATGTTGCAATATATTGAAAGCAAGCACATGAGTAAAGGTGCCACTCTCATCTACTGTATGTGAAGGAAATTCCCCTTCTACTTCAGGGTGACATAATGCTGGGAATGGACTATCTGACATAGATATGTGGTGATTTATATACTTGCTGAAATTTGTGTTCATTTTTATACCCATATAACTATAAAATATAAAAATTCTGACGTTTTCTTACACTCCATTGGGATCACCTTTTCCTTCTTCTCCTTCATGAGATAACTCAGTTTTGTACATGCCAGGCATTGACAACTTGATGTGGGAAAGACCAGTAGCAAATGCATTGTACTCTAATGAGTCTGGGTTCTGAATCTTAAGGTTCCTAAGGCTACTTTGTTTGGTCTTTATTTATGGCAATAAACCTCCCCTTTCCTCAAGTTTTATTGAGATAAAATTGACATATAACGCTGTGAAAGTTTAAGTTGAATAACATAATGATATATGTGTACATTGTGAAATGATTACCACAATGTTAGTATCTACCAGCTCATATAGTTAATGGTTGTTCGTGTGATGAGAACTTTCAGAATCTGTTCTCTTCATAACTTTCCATTATGTAGTACACAATATTGTTAACTGTCATCACCATGCTGTACATTCTGGCACTAGAATTTATTTATCTAATAACAGAAAGTTGATACTTTTGGACCACTTTCAACCATTCCCCAATTCCTCACCCACTGCCTCTGGTAACCACCTATCTGATTTCTGTTTTTTATGAATTCATTTTTCAAAAATATTCCACATATGAGATCATACTGTTTGCTAACGTACCTACATATTTCTCAAAGCACAGAGCCCTCAGAAGACAAATAACTGTACACCTGTTATCAGTTAAGAGTATTCTCTAAGAATATTAGGAAATTCTTTGTCCCAGAATCTGTCATTTTGGCTGCAGTATTATAGATGTTTGCATTAGCAGGAGGCATGTGTCCCTCAGTGCATGGGAATCATCCCCTAAACAAAGTCAACCTTATTTTACTAACTCTATCTTTATATTCATGTATGGATATTTTCTATATCTTACATTGCCTTCTCAGACCAGATAGGGTATAAAAATGAAGCCATATATAAAACCATATACTTTCTACTTGGGTTCACCTATTTGGCATAAGATTGGCTCTTCTCTTAAAATTTGGTAGCCTTTAGGAAGTGAAGCTTCACATTGACTTCCTAACCATAGGCTTTTTCATTATTTCCTGTTCTTAGCTTTAACACTGACTGTCCATCTGTGACCTTGAGGCCCTTCCAAAGCGCTATTATCAAAGCCTGAAGCAGTTGATTCTGTTATCTGCCACCCAAGGGTGTGTGTGTCCAATGTCTAGAGAGCTGGTGTAGAAAATGAGAACACTGAAGCTGCATATTCTTACTGCGAAAGGCACTGTTACTGTAGCCATTTCTGCCTATTGTTATCATCATTGAGAGAGCAAAATAATAGAGGGTGGTGATGTTTTTATGTTAAATAGTTCTGAATTTCTCTTTGCTTGAGGTTTATAGTAGTACAGCATCTAAACTCAAGTAGGTGCTCACAAAATATTTATTGAGGAAACAAATCTTTTTTTAAATGTTTGTTTATTTTTAAGAGAGAGAGAGAGGGAGAGAGAGGGAGGATGTGAGCGGGGGAGGAGCAGAGAGAGAGAGGGAGAGAGGAAGACACAGAATCTGAAGCAGGCTCCAGGCTCTGAGCTATCAGCACAGAGCCTGACACTGGGCTCGAACCCACAAACCATGAGATTATGACCTAAACCAAAGTCAGTCGCTTAACCAACTGAGCCATCCAGGTGGCCCAGAAATGAATCTTAAGAAAGAAATTACATTCTGGGTTTTAAGGTCCCCATGCTTCTATTTGTAAAACTTGTCAAAATTATAACTAATTGGATTTGCATATAATTGTTTGCCCTCTAGTAAATAACTACCACATAACCTTTCATGAGTCTAGAGACCAATATTTAATTAAATCTCTGGCAAAATATCGCTGCAATCGATTAAATTTGTGTACATCAGCTTTCCTTTTTTAGGAAGGATTTTTTCCCCCCATGGGACTCCTTGGTCCTTTATGTGTATGAACTCTAGAAGTGCTTGTTCCTGATTTTTCTATACTTGCTTTGGTAATCTGCACCCATGGTCTGGATATGCAGTAGGACATACCATGTGAAAGCACAGACTTCTGTGATGACTAATGAGGCAGTGGAAAAGATAGGAGACACTTTGTCTTGTACCATGTGAAAATAGAAGAGTGAGATGACCATGGTTTTGTGCTAAGTGCTGGGTGACGCACTGATGCTGAGTTAGAAGGTTTGAAAAATCATGGATTTAAATGTTTCCATAAATTATTAATAGTAAAGATGATGTGCTTTTTGTTACCCTTTGTATTTTCACATTTATTGCTTTGAGTAATCATAGGCAGTTTTCTAAGAAGAACAGGGTAAGACAAATGTGCTTCGTGATTATCAAAGTGACAAAACATTAGTGGTCAAAATGAGAATTTATGGGAGAGCCAAGGGCAAAGTTAATAAGAGGGAAAAATACAGACTATTCAGGATTCATGCTGATAATTTTGTTCTCTGAAATTAGAATTTCATGGGATAGCTTTCTAATTTATATTGATTACTGGCTTGTATTGGCCTATTAGAACTATCTGCTGAAGTCACATAAATTGAATTTAAACAATGAAACATTTTTAAAAAGCTGCGAGAGTAATAAATTCTGCTTGGATTGGGTGAGCAAGGAATTTAGTCATGAAACAGCACAGAAAAACATGATCAACAGAAACTAGGAAGATGAACAACTAGCTTGCAAAAAATGTTTGTCACTCACTACCTAAAATTTAAGATTCTCACTTCATGAGACTGGATAATTTAAGACGATGAATTTCCAAAATGCTTCAGAGTTACTCAAAATAATAACTGGCTTTCAATGTATTGATTTTCATGTGTGCCTTGAATATTCATTCAACAGATGGTGAACCTTTTGGACTATTTGGGAGAGATGGCTTATCTCATAGCAAAGTACTAGGGATCTTCTTCAGGCCCAGGAGAAAAGAATTGAGTCATTTTTCTGAGCAGGCATAAACCTATTTGAGATCATCTGAAGGAATTGAGCTGTATACTCTCATTGCAAGAACTGAGTGTTGCTACAACACTCTAATCAATTTCTTGATCTAGGAGTGAGCTCCTCTAACTGGTAAACACTATGTAGTTTCTTTGTGGTGCTATAGCATCATGTCATGACCGGTACATTTTAACAGGTTCTAAGTGAAGTGAAATACGGACACATAATAGTTTCTTTGTGGTGCTATAGCATCATGTCATGACTGGTACATTTTAACAGGTTCTAAGTGAAGTGAAATATGGACACATAATAGGACATGTGATGACACCCTGATCTGATCTTAAAGAACCATGGAAAGGACCAGAAGCTAACTGTTACTCCTAAGAGGATAAGGTAATTGAGGAGCATTGAGCTTTTCTTGTTCCTTTGTGTTCTATTACCCTATTGTGTTAAACCTAATTGCTTTTAGGTTAATCTAGGGCTGTATTCACTCAGACTATCAAGGTGTATAGAAATGGATCAAGCCAGTAGACACATGATCTTAATAGAAGAACTTACTCGTTTCTCGAGACCATAAAAATCTCTTAAAAGAAAGATAAACTTGCAAGTGAAAGCACCATTCTTTGTTTTGGGTTCTGCTATGTATCCCTATACGCTATAAGTAGCTGAGCAATTGGCTGTTGGTGTACTAGCAGGAGATTCAAGAGGACGGTTTTCTTTCAGGGCCTGCCAGGGATCCAAAATGGAAGGTTGATTTTTAGTTAGTAAAGCTAGAGAGAAAGAAGAAAGAAAAGAAGAAAAGAAAGGAAGATGGATGAAGGACAGAAAAAAGAGAGGAGGAAAGGAAAAGAGAATACAGAAAAAAAATGAAAATTAAAGTAAAAGGTTGAGGAAGGGGAAAAATAATGTGTTTCCTTTGATCTTCATTTTCCTGCCTAGATATTTTCTAGATATCTGAAAGTATTTGTTGTTCACTATTGATGACAAATTTTAGGGTTTCTCACAATAGGAATCTATGAGAAGTGTTTCTGTTGTTGTTACTGCGTACCCATAATTTCTATGACACTATTGCTATTAGGCTTTTTTGAAATATTGAACTCAGTTTCGAAAAATTAACAACTATCATATCTATTCTCAAGAATTCTAGATTGTGAACCATTTCTTATAACGTCTCTGTTAATTTAGCGAAGTTAATCTGGTTAATGATGGAACCATAATGTAGAATATAGGACAACTAAGGAGTACTCTGGATCTGCCAGAACAGGCTGTTGGCCATTGAACACCACCACAGCTGGTTGCCCATGCACATTTACTGATTTTGCTAGTGCCAGAACCCTGCTGGTCTCCTTATACAGGAAAGTCTGTGACAGCAATTCTTTCTTGTTTCTACCCTTTGATTTCCTGAGAGCCTAACTATACTCTGTCTGGCTTTTTACTCAGAAACTAGGAATCCAGCTATTTAAAAATAGGTCAGTATATTATTCTATTTTAAATAATTTTGGTAAACCATGAGAGGAAAATGGATATTTCACTCTTAAAACTACATTCTAAAATTTTGTTGTCTCTGAAATACATGACCTCTTTTAATTTATGCGGTCTGTCATTGCATCTATGAAATTATTCAGCATATTGATCATAATGTTCTGTGATGCTACTGCATTGTATGTTAGGTCCTCTCAACTAAGAGGAAAATGACCTGAAATAATTTTCTTTTGAAAATTATTATTTTCAATTTATTTGACTTTGAAATAAATGTTCCTTGACTTTCTTTTCCACATTACAAAATATGTCATTGTATTTTAAAAATCACTAGGGCTTAGAACTTTTCAGTTAAGAGGAAGTTTTACTGTCTTATTTTAATATCAGATTTTCTTCCTTGGTGAAACTGTGCTTATATGACATTTGAATAAAATATATACATTTTAGCCAAAAATCCAATTATTTCCAAATGTTGATGTTTAACTTAGAGAAAAAAAAGTCTTTGTGAAAAAATAATTTTTAACTGTTCCTATATTACTTTTTCTATAGTTATGCTGAATCCAGAGACATATTTGTGTAGAGTCTTTTGGTAGCCATAATAATGCAGCTGTTAAAAAAAGAAGCTGAATGTTCTGACAGCAACATTGTTTGGAATAATTTGTTTACAGTAATTTTCAAATTTATAATAATCAAAACTCCTTGATGGCAACAACAAATGTTTCATGTTAATCCAATGTATGATTTACTTCAGTTTCATTAATCTTGCCACATGTAATTTAAAAATAAAGCCAGGTGCTACAGAATTATTTTCTGTAATCTAGAAAATAGTTTTATAGGTGAAAAAATTAGTGGAAATTCAGGAATATATTAGGTGATGATTGGTCAATGACCACATTTCTTTATATGCTTTTATAAAGAACAAAATAGAAATTCTTGTAAAAACTTAAATACACAGATATAGAAATTTGAGCAGAAAAGATAGAAGAAAATATGGTTGTCTACTACTAGATAAAGTGAGTATGCCTGAATTCTACATGCTTATGATACTTATATAATTGTATCACTTATTCACTCATTATTCCACAGAGAGATGGCAGATTTTAGCCTATCTCCTGATCACAAGGTATTTTAAGTCATGGTGGAGATAACATTTTGTTTGACTGACAAAGAAAAACAAACCTCCTTAAATTATCCAAAAATCACAATTTCAGGATTCTTCTTGTCTGGGAAACAGAATTTTAGGATATCAGGAGACCTGGGAGATGATCTGGGCTGGTCATTTTACATTTGAGGACACAAGGGCCCAGAAACCTGGTGTGACTTTTCTGATTATTTTGATATGGACCAAGAAGAATCTGATTCTGATTTTCATGACAAACCTGGCTTATTTTGCTGACAGGTGACCAAGTGCTCTACCAGATCAACTGACCCTCCACCTTCAGGTGTATGAGAACTATGAACACAAGTGCTTAATTATAGTAATGATAGCCACCATTTATTGAGTGCTTTCTGTATACTACCTACATGTCACATGGTACTTATAATTCTGACAACTTGTGACCTAGTAGTTACGTTTTTCATTTTACAAATGTAAGCTCATAAAGGCACATTACCTTGTTGAAATCTACATACACAGTAAGTTAGTTGAGCCAAGGCCTGGTCTATTTCAGTCTCAGGAGGGGAGTATGGAGGAAGAGATATGAGTTCTTCCATAATGTATAAAATACTGACAGTGTTAGAATTCACATAATGGAAGACTGGGAGGTGCTTGGACCTCTGATGGTGGCTGAGATAAACAGCAATGTCAGACATGACCCCTTTGGTTTTTAAAAGTTCACTTAGTCTAAAATCCTATCACTTAGGATGTGATATTTATCCTGTATATTTACAGATATGTAGAGAGTATACATATATAGCATTAGAATTTTATTTGCCAAAGAAAATTGAAAAGTAATGTATACTAAAACTTTAGCATTTAATTTGACTTTTTTAAAAATAGATTTTATCTCTTTGAGATAAAAGGACATCTGAGTCCTCTCTGGATGATTAAATACTATTTCACTGGTGTTTGAGTTATTCTTATGTTGACCTTTTTGTTTGAGACTTTTTAAAAATAGTTTATTTACTTTTGAGACAGAGAGAGAGACAGAGCATGAGTGGGGGAGGGGTAGAGAGAGAGGGAAACACAGAATCCCAAACAGGCTCCAGTCTCTGAGCTGTTAGCACAGAGCCTGATGCGGGGCTCGACCCCACAAAACATGAGATCTGACCTGAGCCAAAGTCTGACACTTAACCAACTGTGACACCCAGGCGCCCCAGACTGAGACTTTTCAACTGAATGTCAAACACTGTGGTATTTTGAATGGTAGAAACTGAAAGTGGGCCCACCTCTTCTTCCATCAGATCATCTAGTCAATTGATGAGCTGGGTTTGAGTTTTATTGTTGTTGTACTTGGATTTAATGAACCAGAAAGTCTTCTAGTGTGGGCTGCTGCTACCTGCACTTGAGCTTGGGGATTCATGAAGTTTTTCACAATGTTCCTGTTCCACTCTGAGTATCTGGACCATAACAGGTATCTCTCCTACAGTCCACTTTCCCTCAGCAGCATACAACCCTAAAAGAGAAAAAAAAAAAAAAAAAAAAGNAGAGAGAAACAGCACAAACAAGAAAGGGAGAGAGAGAGGGAGTCAGAGAAACCCAAGCAGGCTCAACATAATTCAGAGCCTAATGTGGAGCTTGAACCCAGGAACTGTGAGATCATGACCTGAGCTGAAATCAAGAGTTGTATATTTAAATGACTGAGCTACCCGGGTGCCCCAGCAGCAAACAGCCTTTGCTACTATCCTTCTCTCTCTCTCTCTCTCTCTTTCTCTCTCTCTCTGCTAAGGACAGTAGGATTTCCTAAACATATCTGATGGCTTAAGACTTTCGTTTCATGGAAGAGTGGTTCAGGAAATGGATATGCTTTTCCCTGTGTACACTAAGGAGACTCATTTAGACTTCCTGCTCTGATCATCAATTTTTTCTGAGCACTTAGTGAAGACTTAAGGAAAAGAATTTGTGAATGAATACAGGCTTCCCTATGTCTGCCTTCCCAGGTATCCTAAACTGTTACACTAATACACAGCCTTTAAGAATTAATTACATTGACCCTTGGTCAACATGGGGGGTTAAGGGCACAGACCTCCTCACAGTTAAAACTCCATGAGTAACTTTTGACTTCCCCCAAACTTAACTACTAATATAGCCTACTGTTGAGTGGAAGCCTTACCAATAACAAAAATAGCCACTCAACACCTATTTTTATTATATATATATTATACACTGTACTCTTAAACTTTCTTCCTTAATTTTTTAGTGTTTCTAGGCTACACAGTATATCTGCAGATTTTTTCAAATAGTTGAAAATCTTTAAAAAAAAAACTTGCCAATACATCGCTTGAAAAATATCTATGTATAATCAGACCTGCACAGTTCAAACTCATGTTGATCAGAAATCAACTGAAGTTACCTTTCAGATTTCTTTTTTTCTTTCATGGCAGTTGCCTCTTTCTCTGGTGTTTCATCAAAGGTGAAATAGCTTACGTGTCTAATCTCTCCCTTGGAGCTCATTTCAGTGAATTGTTCTGAAATCTCAGGTCTATAGTAGGATCAAGAAAACATGATTTTGGAGATTTTTCAGGTTTTTGTTTTTAGGGTACAAGTTAGGTCTTTTGAAGTTTTATATTAGTGGAAGTAGAAATGCCTGGTCCATTCAGGAAAGAAGGAAGTCTTTCCTGGTGTTTTTTTAAGGACACAATTTTAAAATTAATTTCTGTACCTTAACAACAATGGTAATTTAATATTGATCTAAACATTTAATGTCACAGACATGTACTTTTAATTATTTGTAATTTTTAATTATTTGTAATCATTCTAATATGCTGGATAACCAGCTCCATCAGGTTCAACTTTGGAGACTTGTGGGCCTCACGGATCTAGAGGTCCATTTCTTTCCCCAGGTTCAGGAACTTTTTAGCCATTATGGCTGTAAATTTGCTTTCTGTCCCCCTTTCTTTCTTCTCTCCTTTTGGAATCTTCATAATGTGACACTGGTTCTTTTCATTGTGTCCTATAATTGCCATAGCCTTTTTGTTCATTTGTTTCAAGTTTTTATTTAAACTCTAGTTCATTAACATACAGTGTAATACTGGTTTCAGGAGTAGAATTTAGTGATTCATCACTTGTATTATCACAACACAGTGCTTATCACAAGCTCTCTCCTTTTCATTCTTTTTTTCTTTTTTATTCTCTGATGGAATAATTTCCAATGTCTTCCCTTCCAGGTTGCTTCTCCCATTTGGAAGTTGTCTTTTGTTTTGTTGGTGGTTTCCTTCATTGTTTAGAAGATTTTTATTTTGGTGTAGTCCCAATAGTTTATTGTGCTTTTGTTTCACTTGCCAAAGGACAGGTACTAGAAAAGTGTTTCTATTCTATGGCTGATGTCAAGGAGATTATTGCCTATGTTTTCTTCTGGGACTTTGATGATTTCATACCTCACATTTAGGTCTTTAATCCACTTTGAATTTATTGTTGTGTATGTTATGATAAATGGTCCAGTTTCATTCTTTCACAAGTTGTCAGTTTTCCCAACACCATTTGTTGAAGAGACCATCTTTTCCCCATTGCATATTCTTGCCACCTTTGTCAAAGATTAATTGATCATATAATTGTGGATTTCTTTCTGGGCTCTCTATTCTGTTTCATTAATCTATGTGTCTGTTTTTGTGCTCATACCATACTGTTTTGGTTACCACAGCTTTGTAGCATATTTTGAAATCTGGCATTGTGATACCTCCTCCAGTTTTGTTCTTGTTTTTCAAGATGGCTTGGTCTATTCAGAGCTTTTTGTTGTTTCATACAAATTTTAGGATTATTCTCATTATGTGTGAAATGCCATTGGTATTTTGAGAGGTTGCAATAAGTTTACTTTGGGTAAATATAATAATTTGAATTTTGGGTAATTCAATAATATTTGTTCTTCAGTTCATGAGCATGGAATATCTTTTCATTTGTTTCAGTCTTCAGTTTCTTTCATCATTGTTTTCTAGTTTGCAGCATAGGAGTCTTTCACCTCCCTCGTTAAATTTTTCCTAGAAAAGATTTTATTTTTTGGGATTGTTTCCTTAATTTCTCTTTCAGCTACTTCATTTTTCATGTAGAGAAATTAAACAGTTTTCTGTACATTGATTTTTTTTATCCTGCACCTTTATTGAATTATCAATTCTAGTAGTTTTTTGGTGGAGTCTTTAGGGTTTTCTACATATAGTATTATTTTGTCTGCAAATAGTGAAAGTTTTACTTCTTATAACCAATTTGCATGCCTTTCCTTTCTTTGCCCTTGTCTGATTGCTATGGACTTCGAGTACTATGTTGACTAAACATCCTTGTCTTTTTCCTGATCTCAGAAGAAGAGCTCTCATTTCTTCATTACTGAGTAAGATGTTAGCTGTCAGCTTTTTGATATACGGCCTTTTTTATGTTGAGGTATGTTCCTTTGAAATGTACTTTGTTGAGAAATTGTATTATGAATGGATGTTGTACTTTGTCAAATGCTTTTTCTACATCTACTGAAAAAAATACTATTTTTATCCTTTCTCTTACTGATGTGATGTATCACACTGAGTTGCAAATATTGAAACATGCTTGCATCTTAGGAACAAACTCCACTTGATTGTGGGGGATAATGTTTTAATGTCCTGCTGGATTTGGTTTGCTAATGTTTTGTTGAGGAGTTTTGCATCTTTTTTTCATCTGTTTTTGGCCTGTGTTTTTCTTTTTTGTAGTGTCTTTATCTGATTTTCATATCAGGGTAATGTTGGCCTCATAGAATGAATTTGGAAGCTGTCCTTTATCTTCTATTTTATGGAGTAGTTTGGGAAGAATATGTATTAACTCCTTACTTAAGTGTTTGGTAGAAGTCACCTGTGATGCCATCTAGCCCTGGACTTTTGCTTGCTGGAAATTTTTTGACTGTTGATTTCATTTCATTGCTAGTAATTGGTCTGTACAAATGTTCTATTTCTACCTGATTCAGTCTTGGGAGTTTATAGGCTTTAGAACTTTATCTATTTCTTCCAGCCTGTCCAATTTGTTAGCATAAAATTTTTCTTAATATTCTCTTACAATCCTTTGTATTCCTATGGTATTGATTGATACTTATCCTCTTTAATTTCAGATTTTGCATCTTCTCTCTATCACTCTCGTTTTGATGAGTCTGTGTAAAGGTTTATCAGTTTTGTTTAACTTTGCAAATAACCAGTGACTCCTGGTTTCAATGATCTGTACTATTGTTTATTTAGTCTATATTTATTTCTGCTCTAATTTTTATTATTTCCTTCCTTCTACTGACTTTGGGTTTTCTTTTTCTAGTTACTTTGGGTATAAGGTTACACTGTTTATTTGAGATTTTTCTTGTCTACTTTTGAAACTCTCTATTGAATTCTTCAATTCAGTTATTTTTTTACCTCTAGGATTTGTTTTATTTATTCATTTATGTATTTATATATGTATTTTTTTGATGGTTGCTGTTTCTTTGTTGAACTTGTTCAAATTTTGTTTAGTTGTCTATGTTTTCTTATATTCCGCTAAACTTCCTTAAGACAATTATTTTGACTTCTTTCTCTGACAGCACATAGATCTATATTTCTTTAGGATCAGTTATTGGAACTTTCTTAGTTTTCTTTGGTGGTCATATTTTCTTTTGTGTATGTGTGTGGGATCCTTGATTCCTAATGTTAGTATTTGCACATTTGGGTAATATAATTTCTCTACCAGACTTTACATGTTTCCTTTGGCAGAGAAAGATTTTGACCAGTCAGTTCAGTTTGGATTTCTGGCTGTGTCTTCTGGTAATGGTCTTAAGCAAGTGTTGCCTATTATTGTGGTCTATTTTGTATTTTTGGGTTTTTAAAAAAATTTTTTAAATATTTATTTCTGAGAGAGAGAGAGAGAGAAACAGCGTGTGCAGGGGTGGGTCAGAGAGAGAGGAAAACACAGAATCTGAAGCAGGCTCCAGGCTCTGAGCTGTCAGCACAGAGCCTGATGTGGGGCTTCAACCTGTGAACCCATAATCTCATGATCATGACCTGAGCCAAAGTCGGATGCTTAACTGACTGAGCCACCCAGGTGCCCCTATTGTGGTCTCTTTTGGGATGAGGTAATTAGTTCAAACTCTGAGGTTGGGGATAGGTGGTTGTTCCACTGGCTGAAAAGAGTTGAATGTGACTGCTGGCTTGATTCCCTACCCAAGTGAGGCTGTAGGATGGCTTCACAATTTCCTGAATGCTCTGCTCACACTTACTAGATAGTCAGGAGTAGGTACTATATTCGGTAACAGATGGGGCTATGAATTAGCTAACCTCCCCTGGCAGGGAAGCAGGACAACCCTGTACAGATTGTTGTTTGGTAACCTACATCAGGCAAGTATGTGGCATGGATTCGGATTCCTTGGCCACATGAGGCCATCAGTTTTGCTCTACAGATGGGGAAAATCACACATTGTGTTTGCTGTTCAGGTGCCATTGTAAGCAGGGCTATTAGATGGCTTGTGTAACTTCCCATGTGCTCTGGTTGGGTCCTCTGTTTGGGCAAACTGCAGACTGTATTCAGTAATAAATGGGGACTATGAATTAGTTTCTCTACCTGGGCACAATGGGAGAAGCAGCTCTAAAGCCAGTAAAGATTCATATTCTTATTTCAAGCTGACCCACACCCCAAGTTCTCTGGTAAACAGGTCTCTGGCTTTGTTTTGCAAACTGTCATCTCTGCCTACCCTTCTCTCACCCTACATGCCAGCGGTCTCTACAACATCTAGGTGTTCTTGCCAGCCCTTCTTGTCAGATGGGTGCAGGAAGCATAGTGTGTAAGGCTATGTCTCAGTCCCTTGTCTGGGTGGCAAGGGGACAGGCCATAACAGGTAACTCTTCATTTCCCAAGCAGGCTTTCCACCTGGGAGGGTTTGGGAGCTACCCTCACCCTTGGCTGTAAATTAATCCCCCAGTGTGTGCTTAACATAGATGTCCTCCATGCCTTCTACTGGCTTTGCTCAGGGAATGGTCAGCCCTGCTTGCCTGCTTCTCTCCTTGAGTACCACTGGGCTGAACAGCTTCCAGGTGTTCTTGCCAGCCTGCTAATCAGAATAGGCGAGGAGACACCCTCCACAGCAGGTGGGGCTATGACTCAGATCCTCAGCTGGGTGTGGGCTAGCCAGCAAAATTCTTCATTTGAGCATCCAAACCAGTCAGATCTGCAAACTGCCAAGTTCCCTCATCAGAATGCATCCCCACTTGGTCCTACAGATGAACATAACCACTGGTTGGGATTACTACTTGGGCACTGCAGGTGTAAATTCAGTCTCTCAAGATCCATGTGATGGTTGTTATAAGCCCCTCTTCCCTCATTTGTCCCTGTCAGATTCCCAGTGGCTGGGACCTCCAGATTCCTGGGAAGTCCCTGTAGGGTGTGCTAAGAGTGGGGGTTACTTCAAAGTGATCCACAGTGCTGGGGAGAGGTGCTGGTTGTTCCTCCTAGGTTCTCTTTTCTCACTGGAGGAGCCAGAGCCTCAGGAAGAACCTCTCTGTGCTGCCATAGGTAAGGGACAATGCAGTGAGTGTGTGGCTGCTGCAGTTACCCTTCTGATGCAGTCTGATTTGGCCTGTGAGGTGCAGGGGTGCTTCAACATCACCCCCATATTCAAGGATTCTCTCATCAGTGTCTTGTTCATGATTAGTAAGCTGTTTTTCATGTGAGGAGGAATGAAGTCAGGAATGACCAGTGCTCCCCTCTTGGTAATGGCACTCCTCCAAGATTTCTCTGTATAGACCTTTGCTGTATCTCTAAATGCTCAGGCTGTGTCCTCAACGACGTCATCTTTTTCACTTCTGTCTGTTACTTTTTTTTATGTTAAAATGTTTTCTCTTGTATGAAAAATCTTTGTACTCACCTTTCAAAACTGGTGAGTAGAATCTGAAGCAGGATCTACAATACTATCATCCTCTGCTCTTCTTTTTTCATATAGAAACACTGAACTCGTCTGTATTGATTTTGCTTAATTTGCCTTTCTCTACTTAGAGATACACAAGCACCTCTGGTCAGGTGGACCCTGTTTTTGAATACGGTTATTATGGATCCTATTGATAGGTACTGCCAATGATTGGTATAGAAGAAAAGTTTACCAGAACCATATTGTAATTTTCTATCCGCTAGTAAATCATTCATAAATGTATTTCCCCTAATAATTCACTTATTTTCATTTCTTTTCTGCCACAAAGGACAATAAATAATCCTTTTTGGCTCTGCCACTGCTTTTGTCTTCACTTCAATTGTATTTACTTCTTGTCCATTTTTGTAGTTTTGAGTTTTGCCCTTATATCCCGTGGGTGATATCTCTGATAGACTCTACATCTTTTGGTTATTTTTAGAGAAACATCCACTGCACAAGCCATGACTGGATTTGCTGTGAATGGATTTCCCCATTTATTATGCATGTTTATACTATTCTCAATTTTGTTAAGTATTTTTATTAAATGATCTTGAAATTCCATGAATTTCTATGGACTGCAAGGAGCTAAGAGAGCAACCTGTCAACTCTCAATTTAGCAGTGTTTACTTTTTTCTGTATCCAACTTAAGGATACATTGAGATGCTATCATATCAACATATTCACAGTCTTTTAGGTGAAGGTAATTTTGTAAAATCCTGAATAGGAAATCATCTAGTAGGTTGATTACTTCTAGGGTTGCCTAGGTGGCTCAGTAGTTAAGCATCAGACTCTTGGTTTCAGCTCAGATCGTGTTGGGCTCTGTGCTGACAGTGTGGAGCCTGCTTGGGATTCTCTGTCCCTCCCATGCACACCCACACACACTCTCAAAATAAAAAAAAAAACTTAAAAAAATATTGATAACATTTAAATATGTTTTTACTTCCTTTATGTTATTTTATGATTTTTTTTTACCTTTAGAGTTCAGTCAGCTATTTCCTGTTGCTTCAGAGCACCTACCACTCTTCTTTGTCAGTGTAAAGTTTTGGTACATACAGCATGTATTTTTGTCCAGTCATATTCCTTTAATTGCCATGACTGTATTCATTAAGAATTTTCTAATCTATTTTCTCTGATTTCCCACTTTTTAAATTCTATGTGTGTAATCTGTTAAATGGGTGAGGTTTTCTAATATTTGTTTGGTTCCACAAAGCCTCTGGGTTTTCTGCTTTAATTTAATTTTACCTAGTTTTTTATTTTTCATGGCTTAAAATGTTTACTCATGGAAATTTTTTTCAGTCTTTATGCTATAGAACTCTGTCAAACTTCTCAACTTTGGAATAAAAAAGCCATTGCCATTGTGTGTTTAGAAAAATAGTATTTTTCTCATGCTTACGCTCATATTCTCAGAATTACTGGGTGACTTTGCTTTTGAGTAAATACATTTCATTTCTTTGAACTGCTATAAACATTTGTAATATTTGGATTCCCACAGGGTTACTTCTGCCTTTTCTCCTTTTTTGAACCCTCCTCCTGCTTCAACTATTATAGTCCACATACTGGAAAGGAACCTGTCATATCCTCAAGTAACTTTTTTTTCTTTTTGGAAGAATTAGACACATAATAATCTTCTAGCCTAAGTATCCTTTATTTGCTGTTTATTCAGTGAAAATTGATAGTGTGTGAAAAATCAAGCTTCACCATAATCTTTCTGTGGGCACCAGTATAAGTGCTCCAAATGGGCTCCTGTGTTTACTAATTGATACATAGCACAGCCCGTGTATTAGGATTACAGGACTTTACGGTAGAAAAGAGAAAAATCATTCTGCCTGTTTTCTCCCTTTGTGATGATTTTAGGTTTTTTTTGAGGTTTTCATCCAGATTTTTCCTAAAAGAAGTATTGGTCCCTCTTTTCCTCTGAAATTAATCTTCTCTCTGTCTTCACCAGATAATCTTCGTGTTCCTGCTGAAATTACCTGTCTGTCTTCTCCTTTTCCCCAACTCAATTCCATAAACCAATCACTGTTTTTAAGTTCTCCCATCCCTTTCTAAAAATCTCCTCTTGAGACTTTCCTTTCCCACAGAAGTTGATCTGGAATTTATTGGAGCAAATTTCACCTGCTCTGTTCATTCTTTCCCATCCTATATTCTCAGCCCTGAGCATGTGTACCTTTCTCTCAGTCTTTTTCATTGCATGGTCTTAGGCAACTTGAACAGGTGAACTACTTTTCTAAAACACACATTATATAATTTTATCCCTGCTTTTCCCCCATGATAAGAATAGTAGTGAGCTTGTTTTGAAAAGATCTGTGATATTTTTATTTACTACATATTATATTCAATTTATTTCTGGATTCAGAAAATGTGGCTTTTTTACTCTTTACCTGATATGGGCTTATCCCTTCTTTTATTGCCACAATTTTATTCCACCTTTATTTTCTTAGATCCAAACCTGACAACTTTAGCTCAGATTTTTCTTACATCATAATTTTTTATTGCTTTTATAACAAACTTTTTATTTCAAAGAGAATTTTAAAAAAATCTTTGGACTTTTCTTCCTGTTGCTGCAGTTCCCAAAATAATATATGTGTTTATCACTGATCTAATGCTATGAAAAATGCTTTAATTCTTAAACATTCTTAGGTGTTATGGAAAGATATCAGATGTTGGAGACAGAATGCAATTGAAATAGCTTCCATTTTTCAATCTGTTTATGAGGCATTGATACCTAGTTTCTTCAACCTTCAATTTCTTCTTTTGTATAATACCAACAATACTTTGTAGGAACTGAAATTAAAAAACTTTAAGATAGAATATGTAAAGGATGGTTATAAACACATACACATAGTAGAGCTAATATATGTGAAATATCTATTGCAACATCTGGTCCATCAAAGTGTTCATTCAGTAGTCACTATTTCAGCCAATGCATACTTCAGATGCTTTCCAACTGTAAAGTAACTATGAGCATGCATCTTTTGTTTCTAGTGTCACAGCTAGTTTTTCTCATCTTTCAGAAGTCTCAACAGATTTTCTCTCTCTTTGCTACTTGTATAAATTTTTTCTTGCCAGAAATCCTAGGTTTCTAGGACACAAAGCCAGCAAACCACATCGTGGTTGTAGATTTTCTCTTCCATGACTCTCTTGACTTGCATTTTTTTCCCTCTATCTTGAGGTCTCTAGCTTCGTACTGTCTTTTCTCTTAGTTTCCATTTTTGACTGATCTTGATTCCTTGACTTTCACTAATGGGTGTCTGAGAGAATGAGAGGAAGTAACAGATAATAAGTCTCAGAACACCCAATTCTCAACAATTTGTTTCTTGTTGCATTCAGTTTTTCTGTCTCCTTAAGAAAGAAAAGTCAAGGCTCTTTTCCCACACTGTTGCCTCCAAATCTTATCACTGACCACTTTGGTTTTTTTCCCCACATAAAATTCCTTGGTTTGGAAAACTCAAAACAATCTGCAAATGTTCCTGACACTGTGTTATGAATAAGAAAATTAGGACCTATACAAGGTTCTTGTAACAACCATATCTGGGGTTCAACTGAATCTTGTTACAGGATTTTTTCTGTCTGGCCAGTAGTTCTCTCCAATTCAGTGTTCCTCAAATTTGTGTAAATGTGAGAATCAGTAGGGGAGGTTGTAAACAATTCTAAATGCCCAAACACACCATGAATGACTTAGAATCACTTAGAGTAGAGCCCACGCCTCTGTGTTTTTTAAAACTCCTGCTGGATGCACAGAGGGTTAAGAAGCATTGCTATAACGAGCTATCTAATCTCTAAGCTTGCTTATATTTTTGAAATCAATTTCAGTGGCTCTAGAACCAAAGAAATAATTTTTCAAATAACTTTCTTTTTCTGGTGGAGTTTTTTCAACAAGGCAGGAAAAATGGAGCTGTTCTGGGGTTAGAATGTGTAGGTCTACCTAACCAGGTGAATTGCCTCCAGTGGTGTAGTTCTGAGCAAACTTTCCCATTTCCTATGTGTCTTGTGACGTGCCTTCCCCTCATATGGGGAAGCACTGGTCTAAGAAATTGTTTTTTTTTTTTTAATGTTTATTTTTGAGAGACAGTGAAAGCAGGGGAGGAACAGAGAGAGAGAGCACGGAGGGGAGAGGGGAGAGGGGGGAGAGAGAGAGAGAGAGAGAGGGAGGGAGAGAGAGAGAGAGAGAGAGAGAGAGAGAGAAAACAGAGAATCTGAAACAGGCTCCAGGCTCCAAACTGTGAGCATTGAGCCCAGCCCAGGGCTTGAACCCATGAACTGTGAAATCATGGCCTGAGCCAAAGTTGGACATTTAACCAGCTGAGCCACCCAGGTGCCCCAGAAATTATTTTTAAGTCAGTTTTGTCACCATAGACATGGACTCAAATTTTGCTGCACAAACACTACAGCAGTTAATAATTCAGTGAGCAAATTTTAGCATTTTAAAAATTTTTTTGCAAGTTTATGTATTCACTGGGTTTGCTTTCTTTTGTTTTGCTTTCTTTGTAGTATTTATTGGTAATACTTTCAGGAAAAGTATGTAATTAAAAATTAACCCACAACTGGTTGTAACAGGTAACATTAAACCAAAGAATCATTTTCTATAACCATTAACAGGATTTCCCCATGGGTACTGTGTGTGTGTGTGTGTGCGTGTGTGTGTGTGTGTGTGTGTGTTTTCCATTGCTCCCTGCCTCCCTCCCTTCCTTCCTCCCTTCCTTCTTTCCTATAACAGAAATCTTTCTACCAAGGTGGAATAGATTTTTGCATGCAGCTCATCACCTGCTTGTAGAAGATTCCCGATGGGCATGCACACACTCTGGGTCATTGATTCCCATCTCATTTCATGCATATAATGAATTGTTGTTGGGTGTAGTTTTGGGGTATGAGTGAATTTCAGCTGTCATCTCTAGGGCAGCTTACCTAGAATTAGATCCTGCCATTTCAAATGCTATTTGTCTTCATTAATCTTCACTCTTGCCCCATTTGTCCTATACAGTTAACATGACCTGAATAGGTTAGTGGTACCTATGTGTTGTTCAGCCAGCTAAAAGAGAAATACAGACATAACCCTCGAAACCCTGTCATTTATAAATCTAAATATTAAATCTATTATTTTTGTAGTTTGTTAATATAGCTCTTCTGTTAATATCTTTTTGGTAATTTAGGACCAAGACTTCTGCTGTCCTCTTTTATAGTGCAGTAAGCATGAGTGGTAAAGAACCACCTGAGAGGTTCCTAAAATCTAAGCCAGTCCGAAAATTTCTGTTGAATTCAAGTGTTTAATGAGACTTGACTATCTTCTTGGTAGTTGCTTTACTACATTAAAAGTTCGCTGAGGTCAGGGAGTATGTTTTGATCTTCATATTTCAACTCTAACAGAGTCCTTGTTATATAGTAAGCCTTGGAGCAGATAAAGTTGAATGATAAACAAATGAACTAGCAAATACAAAAGAAGTTGATAAAAGGTTAATTGTTTTTAAGGAGTATAAAAATCTTTTCGCAGAGAAGATAATCCTCTGGACTAAAGCTTTACATATATTACCTATTTTAATGCTCTTACTAGCACTGCACATAGGCATTGCTGTCCTCACAGATCAATGATAAGGCTTAGAGAGGAAGAAGCCCGGGTTACACAGTGTAGTAGAGGAAGAACTATTTGTTTAACCTAAAATAGAGTTCATAGAGAAAGACAGAATCAAGGTTTAATTTTGTCCATGAACTTTCCAGCTTTTAGAATTTGTTCGTATCCTGGCAGCCTCTAAAAGAAGCTAATAGTTTTATTTTTTTATTGATTTTAACCCATGTATTTGCTGTTTCAATCAATTGTAGTCCTTATTCTTTCTGATGCTTAATTTTTCTACTTGTAGCTACTGTGTTTTTCTCAAGATGGCTTTGGTGTCCTTTTGACACTGGTTCAGTAAGTACTCTTTGATATTTTCTTTCTTTCTTACATAAAGCTGTGCACTGCATTAATTTATACAAAATGAATTCCTTACCCAAATTCTGGAATTAGCAGTTTTTCCAAGGTTCTAGTGGATTAGTTTTTAGAAGCTATACTCTGGGCAATTCTGATGTTCATTGGTACTGTTTTTTCATTATTTCTAGGCCGTTTCAGTGGGCAGTAGTAGAAAAATACATTTTTTAAGAACTAAATTATGAGTTAGGTTGATATAATTCAGGATTAAAAATGCAGGTTTTTACTTACTTAAAAATAAGTTTATCTGTTTTAAAATTTAAAATCTTAATTCCTAATAAAATTAGCATAATTATTTACCTATTCTCTATTACACATATAATAACTGAAAAATAATACTATTACTAAGAATAACAATAGAAATAATACTATTACTAACAATTGCAAAACAATATTAATACTATTATTAACAATAATAACCATACCTCCACATTAGTTTTCACTTAAATATATCCTGAAGATCATTCCTTGACAGTATACAGAGATAATCCTCATTACATTTTTCACAATTTTCACAAAGAGGGAGAGAGAGAATCCCAAGCAGGCTCCACACCACCAACACAGAGCAGTGAGGGGCTTGACTCACTAAACTGTGAGATCATGACCTGAGCCAAAATCAAGAATTGGATGCTTAACCAACTGAGCCACCCAGGAGCCTCTATTTTTTTTTTTTAACATAAACATACTATTGTAACAATACTACTGTAACAATAGTATGCATTTTCAGTATACATTTAAAAAGAATTTGGCAAAAGTATACATCATCATCATTTGGCAAATGTAACCATCATCACAATCAAGTTACAGAACAAATTCCACCACAGAATATATCCCTGTGTCCCTTTCCTCCATCCTCAGCCTCAGGCAACAATTAGTAACCTGGAGATAACTTTTAGAAAAAAAATTCTTTGGAACATTTACTTCATTAACATTTAACATAATAATGGCTGTATAAAGTTCTCTTTACTGTCTTGCCTTCCTTAGTATTCTTTCACAAAAATGTATTTTCCCTTTTCTGTTAGCTCGATAATTTTCTACTTTTTTTATTCTTTCACTAATTAACTTGACCATGATTTCATTAAAATCTAACATAGATTAAAACTTTTAATTCTTTGTAGATAATGCAAAGAATTTAGAATACTTCATTTATATCTCTTGAGTTATATATCAATGTTTAATTTTCATTAAATATAATCCACGGTAGACATTAAGATCATGATTATTGTTGTTTTTTTACATTCAGTATTTATTCCCTTCATTATTTGTCAATTCTGCATCTTTGGGCTTTCATTTAGTACGCTTTTTTAAATACTCCATGTCACCCCTTTTAATTGAGATCTTTTGGTGAGATACTCTTTGTTTGGAAAAGATGTTTAATTTTCCCTTCATTGTTGAATGATATTTTTACTGAGTATAGAATTCTATTTTGGCAGTTATTTTTTTCAACACTTTAAAAAAAAAAATCAATAGATTGCTTTCTGGTTTCCAGAAAGATTGCTTTCTGTTGAAAGCCAGTGAGNAATCTTTGTCCTTGGGGCACCTGGGTGTTTAAGCATCTGACTTCAGCTCAGGTCATGATCTCATGGTTCTTGTTGATCCCTGTCAGCACAGAGGCCACTCAGATCCTCTGTTCCCCTCATTCTCTGCCCCTTCCCCACTCACACTCTCCTGCTCTCATTCTCTCTCTCAAAAATAAACATTTTTTAAAAAAAGAATCTTGTCCTTGATTTTCTGCAGGTTTACTATGATATGAATTTCTTTCTGTTTATCCTTATTGAGGTTCATAGTGCCTCTTGAATCTGTGGCTTGGTGCCATTCATGAATTTTGAAAAATTCTTAGGAAGTATTTCTTTAAATATTACTTTCTTCATTCTCTTTCTTTTTTTTTTTTTTTTTACATTTTTTTAATATTTTTATTTATTTCTAGGAGAGAGAGAGAGAGAGAGACAGCGTGAGCAGGGGAGGGTCAGAGAGAGAGGGAGACACAGGCTCTGAAATAGGCTCCAGGCTCTGAGCTGGCAGTCAGCACAGAGCCCGACGCGGGGGCTCGAGCCCACGAACCGCGAGATCATGACCTAAGCGAAAGTCGGACGCTTAACCGACTAAGCCACCCAGGCGCCCCTCTCTTTCTTTTTTTATAATGTGATTCCAAATTAAAATGATAGAATTGTTTATCATATTTGTATATCTTATTTTCTATATTTCTCATTCCATTTTGTATTCCAGTTAATATTTATCTCTCTAGCAATACCTAATTCATTCTGTTCTTTTTCTTTTATTAGTTGTATCTTTCATTTCCAGAATTTCTATTTGATTTCTTTCTTTATATATATAATGTTTTATTTATTCTTGAGAGAGAGGGAGAGAGACAGCATGAGCAGGAGGGTCAGAGAGAAAGGGAGGCACAGAATCTGAAGACGGGTTCCAGGCTCTGAGCTATCAGTACAGAGCCCTATTTGATTTCTTTCTTAAAGTTTGCATTTCTGTGAGAAAAATCTGTTTGGTAATACAATTCCTTGCAAATAATATTCCTTGTTATTTTAAAATTTGAATCTTAATAATACCATTGCCTTAATTCCCTTTTAGTGTGCTTACTGTTTTTGCTGTGTGCTGAACATTGCTTAGGAAAGATTATCAAACTAATTTGAAGCTCTGGTTAATCTTCTCATGATATGGAGTCACTTGTTTCTTGGAGGCATTGAGTACCATAATCCAATCAGGGAATAAAATGATTTTGGTCTCTGAGGGCAGTTTACCCATATTACACTAAAGTGTAGCCCTTGGGAACTTACTGGAGCTTAATCTTCTTATTGGACCCTGGTATTCATCTTTATCTACCCAGTCCAGCAAATCTGTGAACTGTGTCCTTAGTTTCCAAACTGATGCTTCTCAAATCAACAGGGACCTTAAGAAGAAAAATTGCTTCAAATGCTGGCTCACTTCCCTGATTACCTACTCTCCCAGGTCTTGGGTCTATGATTCCTCACTAACTTGAAACATTTTAATGCTGTTAAACATCATTCTTGTAATACATATCCCCAGGTTTCCAATTGTTTTCCGCAAGGTGTTTGGTCACTAACTGAAAAAGGCTATTTCCAGAATTGAAACTCAGTATCTTGCCCTAAAAAGCATCCTTTTTTTCCCCAATTGCTCTTTTTTAGTGTCTAGAAATACACTATCTATATTATTTCTTATGAGACACTTTATCAAATTTATTAATATATTTAAAATTGTTTTAATGTTTGTTTATTTTTGAGAGAGAGTGTGCAAGTTGGTGAGGGGCAGGAGAGACAAAGAATCTGAAGCAGGCTCCAGGCCCTGAGGTGTCAGCACAGAGTCAGATGTGGGGCTTGAACTTAGGATCGGTGAGATTATGACCTGAGCTGAAGTAGAATGCTTAACCGATTGAGCCACCTAGGTGCCCCTAATAAATTTTAAATAATTTGCCTATATATTCTATTGTGTTCTCATTATTGTTGATCATATAGTCTGTGAATAAATATGGTATTAGTTTCTGCCTTTCCTATCTTTATGACTTCTTAGTTATTTGTACCTTTTTATTTTTTCTGTATTTATTCTATGGCTTACATATACATATAGTAGAGATATGCTGATGTATATATAATATTACTATATTAGATATAATAAGTAATATATTATAGTAATAATATAGTAATAATATATAGTATATTATACTATATATTAGCATATATAATACTATATTATTATACTATATTGGTATATATAATACNTAATATATCACTATCAGTACTTTTTAAATCTTCCTTCAAATCTACCATTTTCTGTATAGTTTAAGGACTATAAAGTATACTTCTATTTCTCCCATCTTCATGCTATTTTTTTCTTAAATTTTACTTAAACCTATATTGTAAACCTCAGAATACACTTTTACTATTTTTTGTTTTAGACAATTTTTGACTTAAAGAAAGTCACATAAAGTGTACAAAGAGTCCCACAGGGCCACTGGCTGGCTCAGTCAATGGAGCATGCAACTCTTAATTTTGGGGTTGTAGGTTTGAGCCCCATGCTGGATGTGGAGATGACTTAAAAAGATTACAGACAGTTACTATATTCCCTTTATATTATACAGCTTCTGTTAAAGTTGTCATCTAAAAAAACAAGGCACAGTGACCAGAATCAGGAAATTAACATCAACTCCATAATATTTGCAAACTTAAAATCTCAGTCACATCTTTTGACCTTTTCTGCTAATGTACTTTTCCTGATCCAGACACCTATCCAGGATCCTGCATTTTATCTAGTTTTCATGTCCCCTAGTCTCCTCTAACTTGTGACATTTCCTCAGTTTATATCTTTCCTGACATTGACATATTAGAATTAGTATGAATAGATAATTTTTTCCTGCCTCAATTACTGCTATAATGTTTGCCTCTTGGATATTTTGTATTTTACTCATTGTTTCTATACTAATCAATTGCAGTCGTACTGTAAGAAAGAGAAGCTCTTTCTCTTTCATCTATTCAATTAGTTATATGAATCAGGATGGACTTACAGATATCCGTTTTATTCTGTGGATTATAAGGTAATATTATCATCACCTATTTTGTTGTCCATAGTGTCCCAATTTGGCCATGGGGACCTCCTTCAAGACCCAGTTTTATTCCTTTTATTGTAATTGCCTGGTCATGTTATTGTTCAGTTTTCTATTGGATTTGTATTCTCTTTTCCTCAAGTTTTAGGAGTTCTTACACATTAGGGATAGTAACCTTTTGTAGTACATGTTGCAAATATTTTATTTTTCTAGTGGTCTTTGAGTTTTTTTCCCATGAAACTTAAAAAAAATTCTCTATAAAATTTTTCAGTTTTTTAATTCAAAATCTCTGGATTTTGGGGTCATAGTTCAGTCTTTCTCTATACTTAGGTGTTAGAAGAATTTATGTGTGTAGTTTTTCTAGTACTTGTAAGATTTCTTTTTATATTAAAATCTCTCCTCCATTTGATGTTTCTTCTTATGTATGATATAAACTAGATTTTTTTCTAGATACTACCCAGTTGCACCAGCTTTATTTACTACAAATTTCATCTTTGCCCCAATAGTTGGAGATATTACCTTTTTAAAATTAATTTATTATGTACTGTTATATACTAAAACCATATGTGTTTGTTGGAATTCATTATGTAATTTGGATGGTTAGTCTTCCATATAATTCTTACACAATTCAAAATTTTTTAATACATGTTTCTATTTGGGCCTATTAGATCAAATTTGTTCATTGTGTTGCTAAAACTTTTCTGTCCTGATGCTGATTTGCATCATGCTTGATCTACCATTTAGTAATAGATAGGTTCAAATCTCCCATTAGTATTTTTGTTTACTCCTTGTAATCTTGTCTCATTTTCTTTAAAGCAGTGTTATTAGGGAAAAAAGAAATTTAGAATTATTTCATATTTCTATTTTGTTGAAGCTTTTTATTATGTAATGAAACTTTTTATTGCTAAAAATGCCTTTTGCTTTAAAACATGTGTGGTTTGATACCGTTATAGGTTTCTTCAGCTTGCTTTTTTCATACTTGTCTGGCATTCTTTTTGTCCATACTTTTATATTCTTCGTTTTTGTACCTCTATTTTAGGTGTATGATTAGATGATTTTAAAATCCAGCTTGATAATGATTATGCCAAGGGGTACTATCAACTCAGGAACACTTTAAATTCATTTTTCAGAGGCACCTGGGTGATTTAGTGAGTTAAGCATCCAACTTTGGCCCAGGTCTCAGGTCATGATCTCATGGTGTGTGAGTTCAAGTCCTGTGTTGGGCTCTGTGCCGATAATATGGAGCCTGCTTCGGATTCTCTCTTTCACCCTCCTTCTTTGCCCTCCACTGTTCACTCTCTTTCTCTCTCAATAAATAAGTACACTTAAAAAAAACATAAATTGATTTTTCTGAAGTAAGAGCATTTATAAAATAGAAATGTAATTTTTTATAGATTATTGTCAAGTTGGTTTCCATATAACACCCAGTGCTCATCCCAACAAGTGCCCTCCTCCATCCCCATCATCCTTTTCCCCTCTCCTCCACCCCCATCAACTCTCAATTTGTTCTTAGTACTTAAGACTCTCTCATGGTTTGCCTCCCTCCCTCTCCCCAACTATTTTTTTTCCCTTTCCCCTCACCTATGGTCCTCTGTTAAGTTTCTCCTGTTCCTCATAGGAGTCAAACATATGATATCTTTCCTTCATTGCCTGACTTATTTCATTTAGCGTTAACACCCTCGAGTTCCACCCACGTTGCTACAAATGACCAGATTTTGTTCTTTCTCATCGACATGTAGTATTCCATTGTATACACAATCCAAATCTTCTTGATCCATTCGTCCATTGATGGACACTTAGGCTCTTTCCATGATTTGGCTATTGTTCAGAGTGCTAATATGAACATTATGGTACATGTGACCCTATGTATCAGCATTTATCCTGTATCTGTGGGTAAATTCCTAGCAATGCTATTGCTAGGTCATAGGGGAGTTCTATTGTGAATTTTTTGAGGAACCTCCACAGTGTTTTCCAGACAGGCTGCACCAGTTTACATTCCTAACAACAGTGTAGGAGGATGTCCATTTCTCCACATCCTCGCCAGCATAGAGTCTCCTGATTTATTCATTTTCACCACTCTGACTGGTGTGAGGTGGTATCTCAGTGAGGTTTTGATTTGTATTTCCCTGATGACGAGGGGTGCTGAGTGACATTTCATGTGTCTGTTGGCCATCTGGATGTCCTCTTTGGAGACGTGTCTGTTCATGTCTTCTGCCCATTTCATCACTGGATCATTTGATTTTTGGTTGTGGAGTTTGGTGAGTTCCTTATAGATTTTGGAAACTAGCCCTTTATCTGATATGTCATTTGCAACTATCTTTTCCCATTCCATCAGTTTTATTGATTGTTTTATATATTAGTTTTATTGATCCCATTGCCGTGCAGAAGATTTTATCTTGATGAGGTCCGAGTAGTTCATTTTTGTTCTTGATTCCCTTCCCTTTGGGGATGTATCAAGTAAGGAATTGCTGTGATTGAGGCCAAGGAGGTTGTTTCCTGCTTTCTCCTCTTGGGTTTTTTTGGTTTCCTATCTCACATTCAGGTCCTTTATCCATTTGAGTTTATTTTTGTGTATGGTGTGAGAAAATGATCTAGTTTCATTCTTCTGCATGTTGCTGTCCACTTCTCCCAGCACCATCTGTTAAGGAGGCTGTCTTTTTTCCATTGAATAGTCTTTCCTGCTTTGTCAAAGATTAGTTGGCCATACATTTGGGGGTCTAGTTCTGAGTTCTCTATTCTATTTCATTGGTCTATGTGTCTGTTTTTGTGCCAAGACCATACTGTCTTGAGGATTACAGTTTTGTAATAGAAGCTAAAGTCTGGGATGGTGATAACTCCCATTTTGGTTTTCTTCTTCAATATTACTTTGGCTATTTGGGGCTCTTTGTGGTTCCATACACATTTGAAGATAGTTTGTTCTAGATTTGAGAAAAATGCTGGTGCAGTTTGGATTGGGATTGCATTTAGTGTGAAGATTGCTTTGGGTACTAATGACATTTTAACAATGTTTACTCTTCCGATCCATGAGCATGGAATGCTTTTCCACTTCTTTGTGTCTTCTTCAATTTCCTTCATAAGTTTTCTACAGTTTTCATCATAAAGATCTCCTATATCTTTGGTTAGGTTTAGTCCTAGGTATTTTAGGGTTTTGTTTTTTTTTTTTGTGCAATTGTGAATGGGATCAGTTTCTTGATTTCTCTTTCTGTTGCTTCATTATTGGTGTATAAAAATGCAATTGATTTCTGTACGATGATTTTATACCCTGCAACTTTGCTGAATTCCTGGATGAGTTCTAGTAGGCTTCTGGTGGAGTCTGTCAGGTTTTCTATGTAGAGTATCATGTTGTCTGCAAAAAGTGCAAGGTTGACTTCTTCTTTGCCCATTCTGATGCCTTTGATTTCCTTTTGTTGTCTGATGGCGGATGCTAGGAGTTCCAGCACTATGTTAAGCAACAGTGGTAAGAGTGGACGTCCCTGTCGTGTTCCTGATCTCAGGGGGAAAGCTCTCAGTTTTTCCCCATTGTGGATGATGTTAGCTGAGGGCTTCTCATAGATGGCTTTTATGATGTTTAAGTAAGTTCCTTCTATCTTGACTTTCTCAAGAGTCTTTATTAAGAAGGGATGCTGTATTTTGTCAAATGCTTTTTCTGCATCTATCGACAGGATCATATAGTTTTTATCTTTTCTTTTGTTAATGTGATGTATCACGTTGATTGATATGCGAATATTGAACCAGCCTGTAACTCAGGAATGAATCCATGTAATCACGGTGGATAATTCTTTTTATATGCTGTTGGATTTGATTTGCAAGTATCTTGTTGAGGATTTTTGCATCCCTATTCATCAAGGATATTGGGTTGTAGTTCTCTCTTTTTGCTGGGTCTCTGTCTGGCTTGGGAATCAAAGTGCTGCTGGCTTCGTACAATGAGTCTGGAATTTTCCTTTGATTTTTTTTTTTTTAATAGCTTGAGAATAATGGGTATTAAGTCTGTTTTAAGTGTCTGGTAGAATTCCCATGGGAAGCCATCTGGCCCAGGGTACTTATTTGTTGGGAGATTTTGGATAACTCTTTTGATTTCACTAGTTATGGGTCTATTCAGATTTTCTATCTCTTCTCTTGTGAATTTTGGTAGTGAGTGTGTGTTTAGGAATTTGTCCATTTCTTCTAAGTTGTTCAGTTTGTTGGCATATAATTTTTCATAGTATTCCCTGATAATTGCTTGTAATAAGTCCATTTTCATTCATGATTTTGTCGATTTGTGTGCTCTGTCTCTTCTTTTTGAGAAGCCTGGCTGAAGGTTTATCAATTTTGTTTATTTTTTCAAAAAACCATCTCTTGGTTTCGTTGATCTGTTCACCTGTTTTTGGGGTTTCTATATTGTTTATTTCTGCCCTGATTATTATTATGTCTCTTCTCCTACTGGGTTTGGGGAGCTCTTGTTGCTCTCTTTCAAATCTTTTAGGTGTGCTGTTCTATTTTGTACTTGCACTTTTTCTAATTTCTTGAAAGAGGCCTGGAGTGCAATGTACTTTCCTCTTAAGACTGCCTTTGTTGCATCCCATAGTTTGAATTGTATTTTCAATTGTTTCCATGTATTTTTAAATTTCTTTTCTAATTGCCTGATTTGTCCATTTGTTCTTTAGTAGGTTGTTCTTTAACCTCCATGATTTTAGAGGTTTTCCAGACTTCTTCCTGTGGTTAATTTCAAGTTTCATAGCATTGTGATCTGAAAGTGTGCATGGTATGATCTCAGTTCTTTTATATTTATTGAGAGCTGCTTTGTGTCCAACTATGTGATTATCTTGGAGAATGTGCCAAGTGTGCTTGAGAAGAAAGTGAATTCCATGGCCTCAGAATGTAGAGTTCTAAATATATCTGTCAGATCCATATGCTCCAATGTGTCCTTCAAGTCCATCGTTTCTTTAGTGATTTTCTCTCTAGTTGATCTATCCGTTGCAATAAGTGGAGTATTAAAGTCCCCTGCTATTAGTACATTCTTGTCCATAAGATCGTTTCTGTTTGTGATTGTTTTATGTATTTGGGTGCTCCTGTATTTGATGTGTAGACATATATAATTGTTAGCTCTTCCTGATGGATAGACCATGTAATTATTATATAATGCCCTTCTTCATCCCTTGTTCCTGCCTTTGCTTTAAAGTTAAGCTTGTCTGATATAAGTATAGCTACTCCAGCTTTCTTTTGAGTTCCAGTAGCATGATAGATATTTCTCCATCCCCTTGCAATCTGAAGGTGTCCTCAGGGTCTAAAATGAGTTTCTTGTAGACAACAAATAGATGAATCTTTTAAAATCCATTCAGCTACCCTATGTCTTTTGATTGGAGCATTTAGTCCATTTACATTCAGTGTTGTTTTTGAACAATAGGGGTTTAGAGTCATTGTGTTCTTTGTAGGATTCATGCTGGTGGTAGTGTCTCTGGTACCTTGTGTTCCTTGCAACATTTCTGTCATAGAGTCCCCGTCTGTATTTCTTGTAGGGCTGGCTTAGTGGTGACAAATTCTTTCAATTTTTGTTTATTTCAAAAGACTTTTATCTCTCCTTCTATTCTGAATGACAGGCTTGCTGGATAGAGGATCCTTGGCTACATATTTTTTCTGTTCATCCCACTGAAGATCTCCTGCCATTCCTTTCTGGTCTGCCAAGTGTCAGTAGATATGTCTGTCACCACTCTGATAGGTTTCCCTTTGTATGTTAGGGCCCTTTTATCCCTAGCTGCTTTCAGAATTCTCTCTTTGTCCTTATATTTTGTCAGTTTCACTAGGATATGTCATGCAGAAGATCGATTCAAGTTATGTATGAGGGAAGTTCTCTGTGCCTCTTGGATTTAAATGTGTGCTTCTTGCCCCAGATTGGGGAAGTTCTCTGCTATAATTTGTTCAAGGACTCCTTCACCTTTCCCTCTCTCTTCCTCTTTTGGAATTCCTATGATATGGATATTGTTCCATTTGATTTTATCGCTGAGCTGTTGAACTCTCCTTTCGTGTTCCTGGATCAGTTTATCTCTCTTTTTCTAAGTTTCCTCTTTTTCTATAATTGCTTCTTCTAATTCACCTATTCTCCTCTTTGCCTCTTCAGTCTGTGCATTGGACGCCTCCATTTTATTATGCACTTCATTGATAGCATTTTTTAATTCATCACAATTATTTAAGCTCCATAGTCTTTGTAGCAATAGTTTCTCTGAGGTCTTCCATGCCTTTTTCAAGCTCAGTGATTAATTTTATGACTATTGTTCGAAAGTCTTGTTAAGTTATGTTGCTTATGTCTGTTTTGAGCCATTCTTTTAAAAAAATGTTTTTTTATGTCTTTATTTTATTTTGAAAAAAACAGAGACAGAAAGCAAGGGCGGAGGGGCAGAGAAAGAGGGAGACACAGAATCTGATTCAGGCTCCAGGGTCTGAGCTGTCGGCACAGAGCCCTACACAGGGTTCAAACCCACAGACTCTGAGATCATAACCTGAGTCGAAGTTGGACACTGAACTGACTGAGCCACCCAGGCACCCCTTGAGTAGTTATTTAGCTGTCATTTCTTCCTGGAATTATTCCATTTTGTCATGTTGGTTAGCTTTTTGTCTCTTGTTATTTTTAAAAACTTGTTATACACTCTGCACCTGTGTGTACTGTTGTATTAAAGAAGGCTCTCTGACTGCCCAGGGCCTGTCCATTCAGGAAGTGTTCTTTGAATGGTGTCTCTTGGTCTCTCTTGTTGAGAGTTTGGTTATTTTGTTTTCCTACTCATTGTGGTATTTGGCACTCTCCACCATGTATACTTTGGCTTATTTCTTGAGGTAGCCCTGGAAAAGAAAACAGACAGACACAGAGGGAACAAAGGCACACAAACGCACAGACAAATCCAACAAACATGTAAACCAAAAGTGAAAAAGAAAATGAAAATAAGGAAGGGAAAAAAAGAGGAAGGAGGGAAAACAAATAATAAAAATTTAAAAAAACATTAAAAAAAGAAAAAACCCAAAAGACAAAGGACAGTCTAAAAGCATAAAACCGGAATTCCCAGCTACAAATAAAGAGCAGGGTGTATGCAGTGCTGATGGGAGCGCATATACAAAGAGAGAAATGACAGGGCGGGGAGGAAGCGAAATTGGAAATGAAATGACCAGGCATAGAGACTAAGAGGCTTAATTAAGAGAGAGAAAGAGGAGAATATGGTAGAGGCAAGGAGAAAGAAGTGAAGATAATGTTACTCAGAGAAACTATATAGTCTGATTACTCCAGAGAGAGGGAGAGATAGAAA
>NW_027530019.1:304146-360732 GCF_008692635.1 Crocuta crocuta
TCCCTTTGTATGTTAGGGCCCTTTTATCCCTAGCTGCTTTCAGAATTCTCTCTTTGTCCTTATATTTTGTCAGTTTCACTAGGATATGTCATGCAGAAGATCGATTCAAGTTATGTATGAGGGAAGTTCTCTGTGCCTCTTGGATTTAAATGTGTGCTTCTTGCCCCAGATTGGGGAAGTTCTCTGCTATAATTTGTTCAAGGACTCCTTCACCTTTCCCTCTCTCTTCCTCTTTTGGAATTCCTATGATATGGATATTGTTCCATTTGATTTTATCGCTGAGCTGTTGAACTCTCCTTTCGTGTTCCTGGATCAGTTTATCTCTCTTTTTCTAAGTTTCCTCTTTTTCTATAATTGCTTCTTCTAATTCACCTATTCTCCTCTTTGCCTCTTCAGTCTGTGCATTGGACGCCTCCATTTTATTATGCACTTCATTGATAGCATTTTTTAATTCATCACAATTATTTAAGCTCCATAGTCTTTGTAGCAATAGTTTCTCTGAGGTCTTCCATGCCTTTTTCAAGCTCAGTGATTAATTTTATGACTATTGTTCGAAAGTCTTGTTAAGTTATGTTGCTTATGTCTGTTTTGAGCCATTCTTTTAAAAAAATGTTTTTTTATGTCTTTATTTTATTTTGAAAAAAACAGAGACAGAAAGCAAGGGCGGAGGGGCAGAGAAAGAGGGAGACACAGAATCTGATTCAGGCTCCAGGGTCTGAGCTGTCGGCACAGAGCCCTACACAGGGTTCAAACCCACAGACTCTGAGATCATAACCTGAGTCGAAGTTGGACACTGAACTGACTGAGCCACCCAGGCACCCCTTGAGTAGTTATTTAGCTGTCATTTCTTCCTGGAATTATTCCATTTTGTCATGTTGGTTAGCTTTTTGTCTCTTGTTATTTTTAAAAACTTGTTATACACTCTGCACCTGTGTGTACTGTTGTATTAAAGAAGGCTCTCTGACTGCCCAGGGCCTGTCCATTCAGGAAGTGTTCTTTGAATGGTGTCTCTTGGTCTCTCTTGTTGAGAGTTTGGTTATTTTGTTTTCCTACTCATTGTGGTATTTGGCACTCTCCACCATGTATACTTTGGCTTATTTCTTGAGGTAGCCCTGGAAAAGAAAACAGACAGACACAGAGGGAACAAAGGCACACAAACGCACAGACAAATCCAACAAACATGTAAACCAAAAGTGAAAAAGAAAATGAAAATAAGGAAGGGAAAAAAAGAGGAAGGAGGGAAAACAAATAATAAAAATTTAAAAAAACATTAAAAAAAGAAAAAACCCAAAAGACAAAGGACAGTCTAAAAGCATAAAACCAGAATTCCCAGCTACAAATAAAGAGCAGGGTGTATGCAGTGCTGATGGGAGCGCATATACAAAGAGAGAAATGACAGGGTGGGGAGGAAGCGAAATTGGAAATGAAATGACCAGGCATAGAGACTAAGAGGCTTAATTAAGAGAGAGAAAGAGGAGAATATGGTAGAGGCAAGGAGAAAGAAGTGAAGATAATGTTACTCAGAGAAACTATATAGTCTGATTACTCCAGAGAGAGGGAGAGATAGAAAGGTAGCAATGGAGGTGTAGAATATACATTTAGGGAATGGATTAAATTTGACTGTTTAAGCAAGCCAGTGACCAGAGTGTCCAGTCCAGCTGAGGGCAGAAATACTAATGAGACAAGGGAAAATATGTCTGAATAGAAAGAATTGATCTAGAGTTAATCACGGTAGTGCATCCATGTTGGTCTTGCCCTGGGTTCCAGTTAAAAAAAAAAAAAAAAGCAGCTCTCTAGGGGGATGGGCATGGTTTGGTGTAGGCAGGTCTTAGTCTCCACTGTGTCCTGCATCCTGCTGGTGCTCCCTGAGGTCCCACCCTGATGGTTGTGGTTTGAAAAATGGCGGCGCCCTAGTCCCCTCTCAAACCAAGGATTGCAACTCACTCTTTTGGGTCTGATCTCCCTGTGCTGCAGGCATAGCCAAGGTGGGCTGTGTTCTGTGTTCTAAGCCATGTCTTGTGTCCAGATCTTAGTCCGTGGGCCCCATTGATACTGCCTGAAATATAAACCAGCAGACCAAGTCCCTCCAAGCAGTTTCAAACCTGTTGCCTCCCCACTGGGAATCGAGCCTAACCAGAAGATTGGTGGAGTGGCTTCAGGTGCGTCGCTTCCTCTCCAGGTTGAGCTGGTGAGCAGAGGAGCATTTTCTCCTGGGGTTGCATGGGACCAGTGCGTCCTGCTCAAGATCAGCTGGACAGCTGGAAACCAGATACCTCTGTGTTCTGAGCCGGGGACAGTTTCTCTTCTCCAGGGACAGGGACAGTTTCTTGAGCAGTTTTAGCCACTCTCTCTTTTCACCTCAACTCACCGGGCTCCCCGGAGGGGGGCTCCTTCCCCTCCCTCTGTGTCTCCAGTCCTGGCCCATTTTTATCTTCCCCAGTTCACACTCACGCTATAAGCTTTTCTCAGCAGACTCTGTCTCCTTTTCTTCCTAAACTCCTGGATTCTGTAAGGGTTCCTATGGCTGTCAGGCCTTGTCTGTTTGAGAGATGGGGGTGGGTGAAATGTACGGAGCTCCCTACTTCTCCACCATTTTGCCTCCTCCCTGAAATTAAATGTTTTTTAAACTGAATGTTTTGCCCTTCCACATTGGATCTTCCTTAGTCTTCCCATTCTCAATCTGTCACTGACACCACCAGCCATTCACTTACTCACGCTGCCACCTGACAATTAATATTGCTTCCCTCCATTTCCATTTCAATATCCAACCCATCAGGCAGGTGTATTGATTTTGCATCCAAGTATATTTCAAATCTAATTTTCTGCGTCACTGTAGACAAAGATCACCATCATTTTTTCAAATACGATTTCAGTAGCTGCCTGACCAGTCTTCTGCTCTGGGGATATTCTAGTCCATCTATTCCACACACAGTGCACAGATATTTAAAAAAATAAATTTGGAGGAAGCTGAGTGGTTTAGTCTGTTAAGCGTGTGACTTCAGCTCAGGTCATGATCTCATGGTTTGTGGATTCAAGCCCCACCTCAGGCTCTCTGCTGACAGCTCAGAGCCTGGAGCCTGCTTCAGATTCTATGTCTTTCTCTCTGTCCCTTCCTTGTTCTCTCTCACTCTGTCTGTCTCCCTCTCAAAAATGAATAACAAAAATACTTTTTTAAATTTTGAAAAATTTTGATCTTGTCACTCCTCTTAAGTGGTTTACCATCATACTTAAAATCCAGTTTCTGTATTATATTCTACATAGCCCTAAATGATAGAGTTCCTGTATTTTCCTATAACTAGACACTTTGTCCTACAAACTCTGGCAAAATGGATTTTCTCCCACTGCTGTTTTGAGTGGTCTACTCCCAGCTCTTTCCATTAGAATTAAGTACTTCAAACATGTACTAAGAAGGCTTTATATTCTTTGTATTTCAGTTTAAATATCATAATTATAGAGATATTTTTCTCTGACTACTTCATCTAAAGTATATCTAGATCTCTCCCTCTGGCCTTGCTGTTCATTTGCATTAAATCCTGTGGGGTCTTTTTGGTAACACTTCTATTCTAAGGTTATAAGTTGTTGGGAAGGCTTGTTTTTTTAATTAAAAAATTATTTTAAATTGTCTTCTCATTAGAGTCAGAGAACCATGAAGGCAGGGATTGTATGTCTTGTTAACTATTTTATGCCCAGTATTTAGGATTGTGCCTCATACATAGTAAATGCTTAATAAAAATTTCTTAAATTATTAATTCTGGCTACAAAATTAATTTCTGTAAATATTTAAAGGTCTCTCTTTGGAAAGATACAACTTATGAATTTGGTTCAGAATTCAGAATTAAAGATTTCAGTTCTGTCTCTATCATCAGCAATATAATACTTCATCTCAGATTCTCAACCTCTTCTGTAAATAACAGGCTTGAGTTCTCCATGCATTAGGATCATTCTTCCATTAGCCACCTCCGTTAGGATTTGGAGGTACCACAGCAGGAGAAAAGTTAAAGTAGCTTGAGATTTTTGTTTGTTTCTTTTGTTTTCCTAGATGACTTTTACCATGCAGTGGGAATCAGACTATGTATTGGCCTAAGTCTGTCCTAGAAAGAAGAAATTCCATGCCTATCTTATAAATACAATAATGTAGTATTTCTTATTTCTCAGTTGGATCCATTTCCCAATTCTATTACGATTTTTTTTAATGTTTATTTATTTTTAAGAAAGAGGGAGGCCAAGTGTGAGCAGGGGAGGGCAGAGAGAGGGACACATACAATCTGAAGCTGGTTCTAGGCTTTGAGCTGCCAGCACAGAGCCCAATGCAGGCCTCAAACTCACAAGCTGCGGGATCATGACCTAAGCCAAAGTCAGACACTTAACTGCCTGAGCCACCCAGGTGCCCCTTCCCATTTCCATATTTAACCCATATAGCAAAGGGCAGGAAAAGAAGATCCCGATACCTACTTTTTTTAGAGCTTTATCTTCTTTGATAGTCCACGATTTATGACTTTACTAAATAAATCACAGATGCCTATGTTCTTGTGCCAAGCACCAAAAATCTTAATTTAGGTTTTACACGGTCATATAATACATATTATTTTAGGTCATGTAATACAGTGTTATGTCCATACTTCTGTGCACAAAGGGTTGCCATAGGCCCAGGAAAGGTTGTGTTGCCATGGTATTCTATATCAATTAATAAGTACTATTGAAAAGCTGTCAGCAAATGTATGTCCTGTAACTCTAAAATGCTTTGAGAATATAAAATCAAATACCACATATAGAACAGGCTAAGGGTCAAACTCAAAGATTTTCTGTTTGAGTGTACTTCAGTTTTATTTTAATATTTAAATTCATAATTAATATTTAGACTTGGCATTAAGATGCACTTGAGATTTTAATTGTTGATATACCTACCTTCTAGAGATAGATCTTATAGACCTAATATTCCTTAATTCTGCTATGAAATATACACATCAATTTTAGATATGGAAATCTAAATCTATTTCCTTTGGAAATAAGACAAACTTACATTTGAATTCCATTTCTTTAATATTTAAGTGACTTTGGTATACATAAGTGGCACGTTTTTTTCCCTCTAGCAGATTCCTAGAGATATTACTATTTTATTTATTTACTGAAAGTAACTACTGCTTTTAGTCAATCATTAACAACATTGTATGGCTAAGGGTTAATGGACAGGTTTGTATCATTTTATTGTTTAAATGACTCTAAATCTGTTTATTTGGAGGAATGGCTCCCAAAAATATATTGCATCTCTTAAATTCCCGTTCATTTCCATAAGTTGTCTTTTTTAGGGCAATTATGAATAGGAATAGGGATAGAAGACTCAAATTTATACCCAACACAATATATTTTCATTAAATTCAATAATAATTTGTTACTACTTAGTGGAAGCAGCAGAGCATGATACTTAATAGCCCAGATTCTGGAGTCAGACAGACCAGTGTGAATTCTAGCTCTGCCATTTGTGGGTTTATTTATTTGTTTAGGATGAGGGACATAGTCGAATATGTGTGAAATGGACTGAAGGATGTTAACTTCTTTTTGTTGTTACTGATAGTCTAGAGAGGCTAAGAAGTCTGCCCCTCATCCTATACTTTAAAAAAAAAAAGTAACATATTTACCCACAGGTTACATTGAATGTTAATGACAGAATATCATGAAGGCATTTGAGCATTATAATGGTGTGGTCCTGGTGATCTGGCTCTGTTGATTTCCACCCTAAATCCTGGGCCCCTTAGCATCTCTGTTTCTCAGACAGCACTGTGGAATGTTGTGACCCATATAAGGTGTATTTTGCTCTAATTTTTGTGTTGAAGGAGACTCTTACTGTAACCAGCAGCTTTAGTGGCACCAGCAAGCTGGCCATAGAACATTCCTTGGTGGGGGGGGATTCTAACTTAGTGGCAGGAAAACTAGCCTTGATATGAAAGATGCTTTCCTAAAGGAGTTTCTAAAATGGTGGAAATTAGTCTGTCTTTTTGAAGTGTGCTTTTTGTGCATTTTAACTGAAAAGATGGATTTGACATTCTCCTCCCCCTACTACCTCTTGATCTAGTAAACATTGAATCTAACATGAACTCTAGAGCTTTCTAACTCAGAAATTTCTGAAAAGTTACTGGCTTCTAAGATATTTCTTTAACATTGAAATGTCACACGAAGTACTGAATTTTTTTTCTTATATTATTAAAATTATTTATTTATTGACACAGACAGAGGGCATGAGAAGGGAAGGGGCAGAGAGAGAGAGGGAGAAAGAGAGAATCCCAAGAGGGCTCTATGCTGTCAGTTCAGAGCCCAATGCAGGGCTCAATTTCAGAAACTTGAACTGTGAGATCATGACCTGAGGCAAAACCAAGAGCTGGATGCTTAACCGACTGAGCCACTCAGGAGCCCATTTATTAATTTTAAAATGATGTTCAGAAATTCTGAACATCTACATTCTTTGAGGCATGTAGAATTATACCAGTACACAGTCGATAAATTTATGTGACTATTGTTGTCAATGACTATTTTGTTAATTCACTCACATATTAGGTCCTGAAATCCCTGAGGATTCCAGTACTAATTAACAGTGTCTGATACCAGCAGACTTTCTTTCTCTCATTGTAAATAGCGCTGCTCTTAAATTATCATTTCAATTTAATGTCATTCTGAATTCCATACTTGTTCTGCAAAGGTTTGGTCAGTCACCTAGAAACTGACTTTGCTTGTACTTGAGTATTTCCTACTATAGGAAATGTGCAGGGAGAAACATGCTATCATATCATCTCTCTGCACCACAAGCAAGTCCCCTTCCTGTCTCCTCCAAGCTAAGTAGCTGACAGCCATTGGGGACATTCATGGAAAGAATGCTCTCAAACTAGCCAAAGAAAACACAAGGAATCCCTCAAATATAGATGCAAAAAAACTGAACTCCCACTGTGAGCTCACAACTCTTATGGAGTTCAAGAGTCATGGAAAGTTAATTAACGCTTTTCCATAAAGAGAGAAAGAAAACCTAATGTTTGACTGGCATGTTACCACCTATATACACAGTTACATTCTATATGCACAGCTAATCTAGTCCTGTGAGGCTGAGATTGGTGCTCTCCTAGATGTTTTGTTGGGTAAACAAATACCAGGGTAGGTAGGAATATGGGTATCAGAATCAGGCTAACCCACATCTTAATCCCATCAGGCTGTCCCACTTATTAGATACATGACCATGGACAAGTTAAAAATCTCCGAATCTCATCTGATGGTGGATCACAGTGTGTTTATTTCATGCATCTGTCATGAGAATAATATAAAGTACCTAATTTTTGGTATACGGTACATGCTCCTTAAACAGGAGCAATTATTGTTAGGGAAAGAAAATATCTGTCTTCTAAAAGATTTCCAAGGCTCTATGTTTATAGTAGCTTGTAAAATAATCACAGTCTTCTATCCCAGTAAATGGTGTTGATAGCTGTAAAGAAAATATCTCCCAAATCCCAAATATTTATTTTTTCAAAAGTTGCTAATGTTGATGGGAGTAGTGAATTATTGGAAAAGGGAGTACCCCAAGGTACTAGAGTGACTCCTGGTAGTCAATTAATACCCATCCATATTAAAGAAAATCCTGGGTTGATCAACACTCATTACTGGAAAAAACTTGATTTAGAGCAATTACAAATATACCTCTGCTCATTGCACAGTTGCCCAGTGGCCCCCAGAAAGAAATTTAATTGTTAGTAGTCAGATAGATTAGACATTATACTAGACTAGTCAAGTTTGGCTATCCTCTGGTGTTTTTTTCTGTTGTTAACCCAGAATGAGCTAATACCCCTACAGACTAGAGCTGGGCAGCTTTTAAAGAAAGAGTAAATGTCATTTAAGATTAATTTTCAGATGTGTGTGTCACTCAGCCAGGTTCAATAGGACCCTGAGATCAAGGTCGGGCAGGAAAAATAGATGTTGTTTTTTTGTTTGTTTGTTTTTATGCTAGGGGAAACAGTATTTGTTTGTATTCTCTATCATAGTAAAAAAGACCTATTCATGGAAGTGATCTTATTTTGTTCTTTCACCGCTGGTGACTTCACTGATAAGAATTGGAACTTGGTGCATGGGAATTGATAGTATGCTGTCTCTCCTGAATATTGCCAACATTTCTCAGGGTTTACTCTCCAGCTTCACCTCTGTATTCCAGGAGACTGACCCCTAAGTACTGTATACACCACGCTCTCTTACCCTCAGCTTTTGGTTGGAAAGACCAATGGGAGGAATCAAAAGGAGATTGGAGTATGGGAAGAAAAAAGTTGGAGTGTTTTTTGTTGGTCCCCTCTCTGTGTCTTTCCACCTGAGACTGCAGTTCGGATTGGATGGATGGCCTTTTCTTGGAAGTTTCAGTGGTTTCCATTAGCCAGTCCCAATGTTTGCTTTCTGATATTGCTTCCCTGGGGATGCCTTCCCATCCTTTGTGGTTTCCCTTACCTGTGTCTGCCTATGTGAATAGTTCCTTTATTGCACTCTCAGCAGTCATCCCTTTGAGTGGGCTGTTTGCTGCTGTGACATAGTTTCTAAAAGAGCTGGAGAGGAAGAAAGAGTGGCTTAGCAAAATTATGGATTTCTAGCAGCTTTCACTAAATGGTTGTTAGAAATTGGAATTTAGCAATGTCAGCCTCTATATATCTCTAACTATTGGCTCACAGCCTGAAAGGGTTGAGAACTCACGTATTTGGCAGTGTGCAAAATGTAGACTTGCGAAAGACCATTTATAATTGGATATTAATATATTTCTAAGCAACCCATGGTATAAGAAAGAAAACAGGGAAATTGAGAAAATATCTTAAACTGAATTAAAATGACAACAAAACATAAATATTAGGCTACCATTTTTGCAAGATGCAAGTATAATATATAAAAACAGTTGTATTTCTATATTCTAGGAAAGAACAATTGGAAAAAAATTAAAAGTTGCCATTTAAAGTGGCATCAGCAAACAAGAAACAGGGATATATTTGAAAAATATATGTTTGACCTATATCCTGAAAACTACAAAACATTGTTGAGAGAAATTAAAGACTTATATAAGTGTTCATGAATCAGAAGATACAATATGTTAAGATGTGAGCTCTTCTCCTTAAAATAGAGGTTCACCACAAAGACAATTAGAATGCCTATAGTCTTTTTTTTTTAATTTTTTTTAAGAAATTGAGCTGCTTCCATAACTTACATGGAAATATAAGGAGAAACTATAAGGGAATCAGAATATTCTAAATCATTTCTAAAAAGAAAAACAAAGTTTGAAGACATAGATTACCTGATTTTAAGGATTTATATAATTATAGTAATCAAGACACTGTAGAGTTAGCATAAGAATAAACAAAGAAAACAAAATAGAAATGTCAGTGGCCTGTCCCTATTCTCCTGACCTCTGCCTCTGTTTCTGAGTTATCAGGAGAAAATCCAGAGCCAGACTCTCCAGTGAGCAAGAGTTGAAGACCAATTAAAGGGAATTTAATCAAGGTGGGGCAGTGGGCATCCGCAGAGATGGCAGCTGCACCAAGGGTCAGGTTGTCTTTTCTTTCTCTGTTTACAAGGGATTTGGGTCAGAGGTAGAGCTGTCTCTGACGGGGGTTACCTCCCATCATAAGGGTTTCCTCCAGCAGGTCCAGAGGGTAAGTTTTTGGCTCTGTAGGGTCCTTATTAGAACTGTCATGGCAGCCATTCCTTGCAAGGGGGCTCAAAACTGCAATGTAACTGTATTATAATGAAACTATATGTTACTGTAGGCCAGCGATTATGGGGAAGAACACATGCTTGTGCCCCATGGTTTTTCCTGGCTTTTTGAAATTTGGTTTCTGCTCTTTTTTTATTTTTTAATTTTTCTAATGTTGGTTTATTTTTTGAGAGAGAAAGAAAGAGAGCGAGAGAGCATGAGCAGGGGAGGAGCAGAAAGAGAGAGGGAGACACAGAATCCAAAGCAGGCTCCAGGCTCTGAGTTGTCAGCAGAGCCTGATGCTGCCCTTGAACTCACAAGCTATGAGATTACAACCTGAGCCAAAGTCAAATGCTTAACCACCTGAGCAACCCAGGCTCCCCTGCCATTTTTAACAGTCAGAAAACACCTGTTCCCGGCTCATGTCTGTTTAACTGCCTACTCTATCAGAAACAGAATAGGAAGTCCAGAAATGGATACCCACATTTAAAAAGTACCTTAACTCTTACCTGAAACTATTCACACAACATTAATTCAAAATGTATCAAAGACTTAAACATAAAAGTTAAAATTATAAAATTTCCCAAAGAAAGCATATGATAAAAATAATAAAATCTTTTAACCTTGACAGAGAAGATCTGTCAGGATGCAAAATCTATGAATTATGAAAGAAAAAGGTGATAATTGTACTAGTTTGAAATTTAAAACTTTTGCTCACCAGAAAATAACCTTGAGAAAATGAACAGGCATGACATTGAAGACTAGGGATGGAATTGTGTATGTTTATGTGTATATATCTGTGTGTGTATATTCAACCCTTTATAAGACAACCCAATTAAAAATGGGCAGGGCCACGTGGGTGGCTCAGTTGGCTGAGTGTCCAACTGTAACTCAGGTCATGATCTCCCAGTTCTTGAGTTCGAGCCCCACAGTGAGCTCCATGCTCACAGGTCAGAGTCTGGAGCCTGCTTCAGATTCTTTCTCCTCTCTCTGCTCCTCCCCTGTTTGTTCTTCTCTCTCTGTCTCTCTCAAAAATAAACAAACATTAATAAAACTTAGAAAAATTAAAACGGGCAAACTATTTGTCTAGACCATTCACATATTGGAGTATACAAATGGTTAATACACACATGTAAATATGTTTTCTATAACTTACCATTAGACAAATGTAAATTAAATCTTCAATACCATATGACTACACACGCTTTAGAATGATTGAAATTAGAAATACTGTTGGAAGGGATATGGACCAAGTAGAATGCTCATACATTATTTTTAAAAATGCCAAATGAAACAATCACTTTGGAAAACATTCTGGAAATTCTTAAGACCATTAAATAAATGTACTTCTTTACCATAAACCCCAGTCATTCCACTTTGAGGGACTTATTCAAGAGAGAGGAAAACATGTACATGTGCAAAATGTGGACCCTCTTATTCATAGATGTATGACTTACAGTAGCCAAAAGCTGGAAGTAACTTAAATGTTAGCAGCAAGTGTAGGGATACCAAGTTCCATTTGGTGGAATTACTAGTGAATAATGAAAATGATCAAAGCACTGATACATTCAAAACTGTGGATGAATTTCAAAAATATTGAGTTGAATGGAAAAAATCAACACAAAAGTTACATACTGTATATTCCACTTATGTAAAATTTTAGCAAAGATAAATCTAATTGATCGGTAAAAAGGGCATATAAATAGACTTGGATCCAGAGGCTGGCATGGCAGGATTGATGAAGGAAGGGTACAAGGTAACTTTTGGGTGGATGAAAGTGTTTGATGTCTTTGTTTTGGTCTTGGTTACATGACTGTATACATTTGGTGAAGCTCATCATACTGTACCCTTAAAATGGGTACATTTTACTTAATATAAATTATACGTTAGTAAAATTGATTAAAAAGAAAGATATGGAAGTCCTTCTAATGCTTATTTTGTTACCAGGGAATAAGAAAAGAAACATACAATAAATTTATGTCTAGAGAATAAGCCACATTATGTTGAAAACACACATTTTTCTTTTAAATTGAGAAAGGCTTTGCCTTTCCAAGAAAAATAAACTCTTCGCAGCATTGGTAGATTTTGCTAATTAACAGAGTTTACCTTAAAATGTAGCTTTAGGGTAGTTTAGGGTTTCTGTTTGTTTTCATTTGTGTTTTTTGGGGATACTGAATAGTAAAAACATGGCATATTTTCATGATGTGAAGAGATACCGATAACTTCATATAACTAGATACAGTTCCTCCATAAGATTTCGATGGGCTTTACAGACCAAAGATTTTTTCCTTGCTCATGTGTTCCTGATGCTCAAAATCTTTTGGTTAGCATTTGTTCCTCTCACTTGTGATTCAGGACTCTTTCTTCACCTACGTCACTCAAACATTGCCTTTCTACCAAAAGCATCATTTTCCTATGATGTAACTGTTTTTGCATCCATATTTAAATTTTTTTTTGGAAAAACCATTCTTGATCTGTTTTTACTATAAAAATGATGTGTGCTTATTACAATTAAGAAATAAAAATATGAAAATAAAAAAATGATAGTTTTCCTATTTTCCTTGATGAAGTAAACACCATTAACAGTTTACTATGTATTTTTCCTATGCCTATAGAAACATCAGCACATATATATTGTCCATCTGGTAGGTTAATAGGTAATCATATGGTATGTAGTATTCTGCAATGTGCTTTTTTTATTTAACAATATGAAGTGAACATCTTCTTAACATGTGTATTTGTATGTACAGTGTGTGTATATAATTGTCTCTCATGACTACAGATTATTTAATACTACCCATGAACCACAATTTATTCAAACATCTGCCCATTAATTAGTATTTGATTTGTTTTGGTCTTTTCTATCACATACTATACTGATTTAAACATCTTTCTACATGTAATTTATATACTCATGCTTTCATTTCATTGAGATAGAAATCTAGACCTGAGCTGGGTCCTGAGCACCTTCAGTTGTTTGCTCATGACTTTGAAAAGTCTCTGTGGATAAGGAAACAGAAGTTCTTTTTAAAAAATGCAAATCTTGATTCAGAATCAAGAATCAGAATCAGAATCATTCACCTCTCATGATTCAGAAATGGAACCTAGTACTTTCTACCTTTATTTATTTATTTTTTTCTTTTTAAATTTTTTTTTTTTACCAATAGTTTATTGTCAAATTAGTTTCCACATAANCCTAAAGCACTTTCTACCTTTAAACAAACATCCTCCATGCCTTTAAAACAGATATGCATGGATTCATGCTTTAAAAAACGCTGTTAAAAACTAATTATCCTGGGAAGGTTGTATAGTACTTTTGAGTTTCAATATTCGCCCTTGCTACACTAGAGTGTACAACCTGGGACACCTGGCTGGCTCAGCTGGCACCTGTGACTCTTGACCTCAGGGTCATGAATTCAAGCCTCACATTGGATGTAGAGATTACAAACAAACAAACAATAAAAATAAACAAGCTTTAGAATGTAAAATCTGTCAGGGTGAGTAGCTTATCTGTTCAGTTCACTGATGTAGAGCCTAGAACTTGCCTCTCCCATCAAAAACAGTCAAATATTTGATAAGTGTAAGAATGAATAAATCTGTGAAATAGAACTAATACCTACTGCATAGGTTTCAATACAATAATGCATCTAACATTATACCAAATGCACTCAGTAAAAATGAACTCCTTTTTCCTTTAAAAGTTCAGTCACCATCGTATACAGAATGTCAGCTACACTTGAATGGATGGTGTTATTTGAAACAATAATTATAATAAAACAAGAAGGAAGATGAACTTGGCAATTCAATGGCCCAAACATGATATGCTTTATTTTTTAATGGAAGGGTTATATAGATCTATCCACATTGTGCCCTTTCTTTAGCAAAGAATTCATCAAAATGGGAACATTAACTTATTTCAATAGCTGTGTGAAAATGTGACAAATGTATTACAGAGGACTATACTGATGTTGCCTCCTATCATAAATCAAACTGTGTGCATGTGTGTATGTGTGTGTGTGTGTGTAGAAGCAGAGAGAGTTTTCTGAAAATGATGAGAGATGCATTTAGTTTTTAGAATTCATTAGTCAAAATTTAAGGACTGATTCTTCTAGGTAAAATGGTTTCTAAATGACATTATTTTGGTCCAGGCTTTCAGGACTTCCCTTACCATTGTTTACCATGGAAATACATTGGTTTAAGATGTAGACAAAAATTTGCAATATTTGGGGAATACTAGGTTATGATGCAGAACGTCCATTTCTCATTAGGATTAACTATTTTATTTATTTTTTTAAACTTTATTTTATTTTGAGAGGAAGAAAGTGGGGAGGGGCACAGAGAGAGAGGGAGAGAGAATCCCAGGCAGGCTTCACACTGTCAGCACAGAGCCTGATGGGGGGCTCCATCCTTTGAACAATGAGATCATGACCTGAGCTGAAATCTAAAGTTGGATTCTTAACTGACTGAGCCACTCAGGCTCCCTGGATGAACTTTTTAATTGGGCATTTAACTTCATACTCTGGAAGGTTCTGAGAAACAGAATAGTCATTCAAGAAGTTATGAATCTGATTATTTTGCTGGAAAATTACTGGAATGGTAAGTTTCCAAAATAGAAAATTAGAAAACTTCCAAAATAGAAAATTGCCAAAATAGCATGGTTTACTATAAAAAATTAAAGATCCTACTTATAAAATGTCAACTATTTCTCATTAAAAATAAAACTAAGTTGGAGGTGCCCAGATGGCTCAGTTAGTTAAGCATCTGACCCTGGATTTCAGCTCAGGTCATGATTTCATGGTTTGTGGGTTTGAGGCCCACATTGTTAATATGAAGCCTGCTTGGGATTCTCTGTCTCCCTCTCTCTGCCCCTCCCATGCTTGCTCTCTTTTTCTCTCAAAGTAAATAAATAAACTTAAAAAAAGAGACTAAGATGGTGTTTCTTTTAAATACATGAGCATAATGTTAAGATCATGTCTTTACAGTGAGTTTAAGTGGAATATTATGGAACATCCTTATTAGTCAGACTAGTTAACTGAGTCATTCCAGGTGATTAAGGAAGACTTTTGGAAAGGCAGGACACGTAGGGAGCTTCCATCATGATTTGTGATTGGATATGATTTCATACAGTTGATGTTGGTTAATGTAACAACCTAAGTAAAGAGAAGGAGCAGCATTTTTGTTCCTGGGGGGACTATATCCAGTTGCCATATGTTTCAAGTCAGAGGTGACAGTAAAATTGATGTAGGGAGAAAGTAAATAACTTGCCCAAGGTATACAGCTTCTGAGAAGCATTGCCAGAACAAAAATGTCATTGACATAATAACAAAATAAAAATCCTCCAGATTGTTGACTCCTGTTAGATTTATAAATGAAACTGGTTGCCAAATAACACATTATTTCCTCGTTGGAGAACATTACATTAATCAGCTGAATGTGCTTTCCTGGACAGTCTCCCATGTGAAAAGTAGGCTCGCCTGGGTTTGATCTGACTCCATAGACGGCAGCTGCCAGTTCACAGAAGCAGGGCTGCCTTAGACATTTGTGGTACCCGCTGTCCTAATGACATTGCCTCCTTTCAAACTCATTTCTATCAGTCTGTCTAGGTTTGTAGTATCTGTTCTACATTTGTTTTAGACATCGAGTATTTTGCCCTTTGGCATGAATTGTTACTGTTAGATGAGAATGCAATGTATAGTTTCAAAGTGTTACATGAGGGAGTAAAATTGACTTCTTTCTTTGAATGCCAGAATTACTTTGCACACCCAGGACAGGCAAATCTATCAATGTCCTTTGTGCTCACAGGCACATAGAATATTCTCTGGGCTCTGTTGCAGCTTCTCCAAATTTTCTAACTTTATCCTAGTTACCACTGCTGTGGAATTTGGACACTTGGCCTGAACATGGTTGGATTGGGTTAAGTAGAGTGATTGGGAACTTGATCCAGATAAATAAATGATGTTACCAGCTGAGATAGCATTTTGAACAAAGGCTCAGAGATGGGCCTAAGTGTCATTACTTACAGAGAGTGGTGGAGAATAATGAAATCATCCTCATTAAAGCAAACATTAAATGTTTAAAAACTGGACTTCCAACCAAGGAGTTCCAGAAATCTGTCATCATTGAATTGTAGGCACAGAGTTTCAATACAGAGTTGTAAGTAGTCTCTCAGGATGGAATGGAAATGAAACATAACATATGGAGACTGGTGGAGTCCTATTAGCATATTCTAAGCTAGAAGTAATGAGGATGGGACTTAAGAAAAAGCAAACTTTAAAGCCATTAATAAAAAGAAAAAACAGTAGTTCATATATTACCAAAGTCATAATCAATATTACCATGTACTCCACGTACTCCATTGTATTTATTGGATAGATTTCCCTGTTAATAAGATAGTTATTGCGATTTGGAGATTAAATACCAACATGCTAAATAAATGAGCTGTTATTTGGGAAGTGGCTAGTCCATGCAAGACGGATTATCACACCCTATGCAGCCCACAGACAGGGCAGCCTACATGCAACTTTGAAAAAGGCAGGCAGGCAAGTTTTCCTTTATTTCCCTACTTGTTCCTTCACTCCAGCTGGACTTTAGATGTCAAAGATCTCCTTAGTTCTCAGATTTCTCACTCTGGTGACAGAAATCATCCTGAAAGACTATAGGTCACACTCTTGGAATCAAAATGTTACTAAATTGGCAGCAGGAGATTTGAATGAACTAAACTTGGCTAAGGAACCATGGATGTAATAAAGAGATAAGACTGGAAACATACGACTCATATTAGAGCTTCGTATAACTGGCTGCCAAATAGTCTCAGGACATTTTTCAGAGGACATTTGTCAGGTCACCTCTGGATGCTGGACTTAGACAAGGGCAAGTGTGACTCTCTGGGGCTTTGTGAGTCCTGTCCTTTGTGCAGATATAGGTAAGTGGAGTTTCTGGTTTGTGGATTTGCTGTTTGTTTGCCCTTACATTTAAGAAACTTTGAGCTTTCAAGCCTTCAGGATGTAGAAATAAAGGTTTCATTGTGGAAATAGACAAGTAAACAGATGCATAGGATAGGAAAAGGACATCTGTGTGTTGGGTAGGAAGGGGGATGCAAAGAGGGATACATGCTTATTAAAATGTGACCTCTGGACTTAAGTTAAAGGAAGGCCTGTAGCAGTTTAGCCAGATGATAAAAGGATGAAGGCAAGGGCATTCTAGGCTGAGGACAGAGCTTGACGTCAATTCCTACTTGGACATTTTGTTTTATCACTTCAGAGAGATGTTTACTGTATCATCAGTACACTTGAAATGCATTTTGTTCCCTGAAAGCTTTATTTTTCTTTCATTCAAAAATATGTGAGTTGTGACTTCAGGTGATGGATGACAGTGCCAGAAACTTCCTGAAGGAGAAGAGCTCCTTGAAACACTTAGTGTGACTATGTCCTCCAGGAAATGGGAGGAATTGGTGAATCTGAAGCCTCATTAGGTTCATTAATAATGACGGAGGACTTAATTGAAGGGGGAGGAAAGTCTTACAGAGTGCCTTCTCAGGATCTCTTAAATCAGCTTGGTTTTATCTGTTTGAAAAGAGACAGTGTTTATTTGGTGACGATAAGTGGCATTCGTCACCCAGCAGGGAGGCACAAATGCTGACAGAGAGTTGGCTGTCCAGTGAGAAATACAAGTGATTCTATCTTCTAAACAGAGTATCTTCACTAAGCAATCAGAGTCAGAAAAAGTAATCTTTGATAAAAAAGATACCTATCTTAGGACTTCATATGCTTTTCCTTGTGTAGTGTTGAATTTCAGGGTAACTTCTCCTCTAAGTAATAATTATATGTGAAAAATACCTTGAAGCCACACACTGACAGGCATTTGGAGCCATTAAAAATCAATAAAAAAGTACTTAATATTTCAATATGAGGATATAGGTATGTTTGTATATGTTTAATGACTAACTTACTAGCTGATGGGCTGATAATAATGTATTAATAATTTTATTGGCTGTTTAAGTTTTGTTAAACTTTTTCTTTGTTTAACAGTAAAAGACATGCAAAACTTTGACAGACTGTCTACATGGTACTAAATGAAAAGCCATCTTTAGAGTGTTGTGTGATATTTTCCCCTGAGATGACCGTTAGCGGGTGCCCTTTAGAAGCTGTAGATCTGATTACATCCCACATTCTCCAGGTCTAGCTCCCTGCTAGTAGAGGCATGTCTCCAATCACAGTGTTCTTTAAACAGTGGTCCTATTCCAACATTTCTATTTTGTCATCATCCGTTAGAGTTTAACTCAAAGGTTTTTTTTCATAAAACAAAAACCAGAAACTTATTGGACTCTATACATCTCATAAAATCTTTTATTTAAATGCAATTCAAAGTGTAATGTAGTTTCTGAAAAAGGGGGAAAGGAAGCTAATATTTATTGAGTGACTGTTTTGTGCTGGGCATGATGTGTATTTTTCTTTTCTTTTTTTTTTTAGTTTATTTATTTATTTTGAGAGAGAGAGAGAGAAAGGGAGAGAGTATGCACACAAGTGGGGGAAAGGACAGAGAGGGAGAGGGAGAATCCCAAGCAGGCTCTGAACCACCGGTGCAGAGCCACAGGACTGGAAATCCTGACCCATGAGATCATGACCTGAGCCAAACTCATGACGCAAGTATTAAGGCTATATTTACAAAAGTGAAAGTTGAAATTCAGAGGTAAAGCAGTTGTTGATGGTTACATAGTTAACATTGAGCAAGGATATTAGACAAATTTGCTTGATGCTGCAGTCTTTCCTTATCTCTTATATCTGTCTATAGGAGAGAATCCCAAAATCTTAAGATGTCATGGAACCTCCAAAAGCAAAGAGAAGTGGTAATATATATTTTTCAGGAAAAAACTTAGTATCTAGCACCTCAAAATCACTAAAATCAAAAACAACAAAAAATTGATCCTAACATAAATTCTCATACTTTCTGACAAACTATATGAGCTTTAAAATGTTCTGTGCATTCTTTTAAAATACCAACAAGTGATAGGACTTTACCTAATTTTAGAAACAAAAAGGTGTTTAAACAAATAATACCCACACAAAAGATCCAAAAAGGGAGAGATTTTTTCAAATCAATTAGTTTTCTTTACCATAATTTATATAATGATTGGGCATTACAACATTTCTAGTAACTCACATCATGTTTTATAAGACTCACAAATGAAGGAAATCCTCAAAGTGATTTTGGGCACATAGGAAAGCTAAGCACCCTTGCAGGAATGCTTTTTTCCCCCCCTCTTAAATAATTAAATATTGTACTAATAAGTGCTTGAAAACCATTTACTGAGTATCTAAGATAGGTGATTTTATGGCAAGACCACACTGCAGTTAGTAAGGTGAAGGATAAGAACAGAAAAGCACAGGTCAAAATCAGCCAAAAACATCTTAGCACAAGAGCTCCATATCAGCAAAGAGAAAAGGCTATTTGACTTTAAATGTAGAAGATAGTTTAATGTAAAATAAGAAAATTGCCTGAAGAAGGATTAAGAGGCATTATACTGTACATTTAGATAGGATCTTGAAATACCACTAAGTACTAATTGAAACATTGCATGGTTCTCTTATTTTTGAGAGTCCTTTGTATTTTCTTTTTTCTTTCAATGTTGTTGGATGAAGATAAATTTATGGGGCATGTGTAGATATGGGAAGTCTTGCTTAAGAAAAATCAGAGTTCTCTCTTTCCAGCTAGGGACTAGGCTAAGAGATGTCTTCTTTCCTGGGAAAATAGGTTTTTGTGGACTTTACCAGTCAAGTATTCTGTGAAAGTCTTAGCCTTTGCCCAAACTATGGCTGTAATGGACTAAGAAATAGTGCCACTGATTTAATTAAGAACTCTTACCTACTTGACAAAATCAACTATTTTTAAAAAGTATTTATTTATTTTTAAGAGAGAGAGTGTGTGAGTAGGGGAGGGGCAGAGAGAGAGGGAGACACAGAATCCACAGCAGGCTCCAGGCTCTGAGCTGTCAGCACAGACCCAGATGCCGGGGCTCAAACTCATGAACCATGAGATCATGACCTGAGCAAAGTTGGATACTTAACCAACTGAGCCACCCAGGAGGCCTAAAAATTATTAATACTAGTTGTGGGAAATGAGAATCACAGATGAGTAAAATATGGAAAATATAACCATATCACTCATTGTTAATATTTTAGAGTATTTATTAAGATTTTATAATATCTATGTATTAATTTGTTATATCTATTTTATCTGTATCTCCCTCCACATATACATCTCTATCAATATCTATTTAGTGTGAAGTACTGCATAGGAATGCAATAATGAGTAAAATATAATCCATGCTTTAACAGCATCTAATGTGTACTTTGAGAGGGTAAAAATATTAATCGTATAATCACACAAATATGTAATTGCCACTGATTGAGTGCTGTGGAGAAAAGTATACAACAGAATGAGATATCATAAGAGAAAATAATCAGATAACTAGGAACAAAAATAAATGACACGATGAGGTATAAAGAATCTTATCAGATAAGTTCTCAGGCAAGAGGGAAAGAAATTCCAGGCAAAGGACATCACCAAGACGCTGAGAGGGAACACGGAGGCTACATCTGATGAACATAAAGAAGGTCAGGTGTTAACCTCTTACTAGATATGTCATTTGCAAATATCTTCTTCATTCAGTAGGTTCTCTTTTTGTTTTGTTGATGGTTTCTTCTGCTGTGCAAAAGCCTTTTAGTTCGATGTAGTCCCTATTGTTTGTTTTTGTTTTTGTTGTCTTTGCCTGGGGACAAATATCCAGAAAAATACTGGTAAGGTTGATGTCCAAGAGATTAATGTCTTTGTTTTCTTCTAGAAGTTATATAGTTTAAGGTCTTATATTCAGGTTTTTAATCCATTTTGAATTTATCTTTGTGTATGGTATAAGAAAGTGGCTTACTTTTATTCTTTTGCATATAGCTATCCAGTTTCCCAACACTACTTATTGAAGATGCAGTGTTTTCCCCATTATCTATTATTGCCTCCTTTGTCGTAGATTAAGGACCATATAACTATGAATTTATTTCTGAGCTCTCAGTTCTATTCTGTTGATCTATGTATTTGTTTTTGTGTTAGAACAATACTGTTTTGAGTACTATAGTTTAATAGTATTTCTTGAAATCTGGGATTGTGATACTTCCAGTTTTGTTCCTTTTTATAAAGTTTGTTTTGGTTGTTTGGGGTCTTGTGTGGTTCCAGACAAATTTTAGAATCTTTTGTTCTAGTTCCATGAAAAATACTACTGGTACTTTGATAGGAATTACCTTGAATTTGTAGATTTCTTTGGGTAGTTTGAAGATTTTAACACTATTCTTACAGTCCATGAACATGACATGTCCTTCCATGTGTTTGTGTCATCTTCATTTCTTACATCACTGTCTTATAGTTTTCAGTGTAGGTTGGAGGGGTTTTTTTTGTTTACTTATTTATTTTAGAGAGAGAGAGAGAGAGAGAGAGAGACAGGCAGGCAGGCAGAAAGGGAGGGAGCCAAAGAATTTGAAGCAGGCTCTGTGCTGTCAGCACAAAGCCAGACACGCAGCTTGAACTCCTGCACCGGAGATCATGACATCAGCCAAAATCAAGAGTCAGACGCTCAACTGACTGAGCCACCTACACATCCCATAGTGTAGGTTTTTTTTTTTTTAATTTCATTGATAAATTAAAAATAAACCTACTGAACGGGAGAAGATATTTCCAAGCTATGTATCTGATAGGGTTAATATCCAAAATATATAAAGAACTATACAACTCTGGGAGCCTGGGTGGCTCAGTCGGTTAAGCATCTGACTTCAGCTCAGGTCATGACTCACAGTTCATGGGTTCAAGCCCCGCATCGGGCTCTGTGCTGACAGCCAGCTCAGAGCCTGGAGCCTGTTTCAGATTCTGTGTCTCCCTCTCTCTCTGACCCTCCCCTGCTCATGCTGTCTCTCTCTCTCTCTGTCTCTTTCTCTCAGAAATAAATAAAACATTAAAAAAAAGAACTATACAACTCAACTCTAAACAAACAAAATTGATTTAAAAAAATGACAGTGGACCTGAATAGACAGTTTTCCAAATAAGACATACAGATGTCCAACAGACACATGAAAAGATGCCCAATATCATTAATCATTAGGCAAATGCAAATCAAAACCACAATGAGATATCACCTGACACTAGTCCCAGCAGCTAGTACCAGTATCAAGAAAACAAGAAATACCAATTGTTGACAAGGATGTGGAAAAGAAGTAACACTTATGCATTATTGATGGGGATGTAAATTGGTGCAGCCTCTCTGGAAAATAGTATGGAGGTTCTCCAAAAAGTTAAAAATGAAAGTACCATATGGTCCAGTAATTCCACTTGTATTTGCCTGAGAAAAATGTAAACACTAATTTGATAGGCACCTCCATGTTTATTGCAGTATTATTTACAATAGCCAAGGATTGCGAGCAAGCTAAGTATTTTGATAGGTGAATGGATAAGGAAAATGTGCATATATACATCATGGAATATTACTCAGCCATAAAAAGGATGAAATTTTGCTATTTGGGACAAGAATGATGGACCTAGAGACTATTATTCTAAATAAAATGTTAGAGAAAGACAAATAGCAAAACTAGCAAATGATATCACCTATCTGTGGATTCTTAAAAGCAAATGAACAAAAACCAGATAAAGATTCATAAATACAGAGGACAAATTGTTGGTTGCCAGAGGGGCGGTGGGCAGGGCAATGGGTAAAATAGGTGAAAGGGATTAAGAAGTGCAAATTCACAGTTATATAATAAGTCATGCGGCTGAAAAGAATAGCACAGGGAGTTTAGTCAATAATATCAGAATAATGTAGACTATACTTATGAGCATTGAGTAATCTATAGAATTGTCAAATTATTATGTTACATATCTGAAACTAATATATGCCAACTACACTTGATTTATTTAAAAAAAATGAAAGGGCAGAGAAACTGGAGCATAGAACATGATGTTGAAGTACCAGGGGCTAGACAATAGTTTCTTTTAGATTGCAATTAATTTTTATCTTTATCATAAAGACAATGGGGAACCATTATATTATTTTAAGCAAAGAACTGGTATGATGAGATTAACTTTTTAAAGAGTCACACTGGTTCCAAAGAGATTAAGGGGGGGGGGGGTCAAAACAGATTCAGGTAGAAAGGTTTGGTGGTTGTGATGGCAGAATATAATAGCTATGATAGCTGTGTAGACCTGGGCACAATGAAGAAAAACAAGAGGCAGACAAATCTGAGAAATACCTAGGAGCTTAAACAGATAGTACTTGCTCATGAATCGGGTGTAGGAATTTAGGGAGATCATTTAAGTTGACTCCTAAGTTATGGCTGGCATAACTCAATAGAGGTTAGTCACTGAGATTGGAAAGAGTCAAGGTATCCAGGTTTGAATGGAAGTTTCTGAAATCAGCTTTGACTATGTTGAGTTTAGTGCTTCAGACGCTTATGTTGAAATATCAGTAAGCAATGGGTATGGATGTTTAGGATCCACAGGCGTGGTCTGTGTTGATAAAATGTATTTGATGGCTTGAGGTCAAATGGTAGTTGAAGCTATGGGTATAGCTGAATGTTGGGGATTTTTCTTCTTTATTTTAAAAAGTGAATTCCTCAAAGTGATGTGCCATCTTCCATAATTCATGTCTAATGAATGTCTAATGAGCTTATGATCAGATGAAGTTTAATTTTTTTTTCTTAGGCGTTTTGAAGACCTATAACTCTTCCTCAAACACTAAAGTTTAGGTATAGGACCAAAGGGATTAAGGTTGTTTTAAGTATTTTAAAATACTTTCATCCTATGCTTACTCTTAAATTTGATTCTCTCTCCTGTGGTGTAGAGGAAATACCATGTATTAGCGATTTGTTACTCTATAACAATCTTAAACCTAAGGGACTCTTTTTCTTCATGCTGTCTGGGAGCCAGTGTATTGGCTCCACAGTCATCAGGATTCCAGTCTTAGAACATGAGTTAGGACCTTAAAGCTGCCTTTTGATCCATGATGGCTGCTACATTGCTAATCCTTAAACCTGTATTACTGAAGCAAATATAAGGCTGAAAAGAAGGGCACTATGTTCACCTACAGCTACAAGAGAAACTGAGAAATGTCCTGTTTTAACAGGGCACTTTACCACTTGAATGATATCTTTTCTCTTCCTCTCTTAGTGAGGAAGAAAGGGAGAAAGAATATGGGCAGGAAACTAGATCCCTCTGCCATAGAATGTGTGAATATTGAGTCTAATTCCAAGCCTTACTGTTAATGGGTTTTGCTACCTTAAAAACCCTTCTGTGAAGAATAAATGTTGAATTGCTATATTGTCCACCTGAAACTAATATTACACTGTATGTTAACTAGCTAGAATTTAAATAAAAACTTGAAAACAAAAAATTTGTGAAGAACAAACGATATATTGTATGTGAAAAAGGTGTTTTGTAAATGTTAAACAATGTTAGCTATTGTTGGTATTTCTAATGTGATTAATTAGCTCTGGGTACTTGAAAAGTAGCTCAATTTTTGTTATATACTATTGAAAGACTACTTGGATTTCAAAATTATGACTCCAGAAATAAAAGTTACGCTTTTAGATGTATGAGTATTCCTTTTGTATAGCACTACTAAAATATAATTTTATATCTTGCTTTCCTATTAACATTACATTCTAGGAATTGTCCCATGTTCTCATTTAATACTCATAACCATCAATTTTAGTGGCTGTATAAAACAACAAAAAAAAACCCTTATTTTGTAAACCTCCTATTTCAGTAATTTTTATGAGGGTAGCAGAAAGCTTGCTTTTCTTGTTTTGATTCATGCATTATTGAATTACTTTAAAATTTTAGAAAAGTGTTAAATAATTTTTTCTTTACCCTCATTTTTCAAGCAGTAGTTTCTTATGATGAGAGTTATTTATNTGTTTGTTAAATTTTAGTTTGTAGCATCTAAAGAGAGGATTTAAGTGTTATGGAACAATGGAACATTTTATTCATGGATTTTGTAATGTTAGATACTTATATTCCTAGAAGAAATTGACCCTGTTAATTTCTTATAATGTTAATGAATACAGTTTGAAATAATTTTACTTAGACTTGATATTTTATTTAAACTGGAGATTGATGTATTATTTACTTGTGGTGTAGTAAGAAGAACATACATATTTTACCATGTGCCATCTTCCATAATTCATTTAATCATCTAAATAACTTCAACATTGGGAATATTATTATTATTATTTTAAAAAATGTTTTATTTATTTCTAGGAGAGGGAGAGAGAGAGAGAGACAGCATGAGCAGGGAAGGGTCAGAGAGAGAGGGGGAGATACAGACTCTGAAATAGGCTCCAGGCTCTGAGCTGGCAGTCAGCACAGAGCCCGATGCGGGGCTCGAACCCACGAACCGCGAGATCATGACCTAAGCGAAAGTCGGACGCTTAACCGACTAAGCCACCCAGGCGCCCCAACATTGGGAATATTATTATCCCTACTTTGCAGATGAGCTACATAAGACAGTATTTGTATCACACTGGAAATTAGTGTTAAGTTAGCTTCATAAACCAAACTGAGTGGCTTCTAAAAAATGTTTTTTAGTAGTTTTTTAAAAAAATATGCTTTTATACTTGAGAGTGAGAGAGACAGAGTGTGAGGGGGGAGGGGCAGAGAGAGGGAGACAGAATCTGAAGCAGGCTGACAGCTCAGAGCCTGATGTGGGGCTTGGACCCACAGACTGGGAGATCATGGCCTGAGCTGAAGTAGGAAGCTTAACGGACTGAGCCACACAGGTGCCCCTAGAAGTTTCTTTCTTTAATACTTTGTAACATTTCATAGGGTATAGAGATGAATTGCTTCCTGAATATTTCAATGAATTCACCAGTAAAATCAAATTCCTTCAGAACTTTTAGGGAGAAGATTCTCTATAGTAATTTTAATGTATTCATAGTTATAGCTCATCTTTACTCCTTCATTTTGAGTCAATGTTGATATGGCAGAAATTGGCTACACTCTCAATGATGCTGGTTTTCTTTCAGGCAACACAGGATGCCTTAGTCTCTGTTCCTCAACCTGCCATGCACTTAGGCGGCCTTGCAATGAGGCCAGTGGAATCTGAATGTGGAAATGACGTATGCAGCTTCCTAGACTGCCTTAAAATGGCCCATGTGATTTCGATGGTTATCTTCTCTTTTGTCTAGATGGCTGAAGTAGAGGAAGAATGCCAATTACTGCTTAAAGAAGAGTTATCCAGGAGTAACCAATCTACATCGGGTTTGCAGTGAGTAAGAAATCAAGCTTTCTTGTTTTGAACCACTGAGATTGCTTGCTACAAAAGCTAACATATTTACCAACTAATATATTTAGTAAATGAAAGTTTGCCAGAAAGATAGGCATTTTATTCACACTTTAATTTTATTAGTGTGGGGTTATACATTTCTTAAAATTTTGTCCTTCTTTTGTTTTTCTTTAAAAAATACCTTTTTAATTCCCAATTTTGCCTATATTTTCATCCTTCACTTTGCTAAAGGTGAGTTAACTTCATTATTTATTTTACTACCTTTTAGTGTGGGTCTAGTTTGGCTTGTACTTTTTTTCCTCCTTCCCTCCCTTCCTACCTATTTAATATTTCCTTCATGGCAGCATATTTGATTAATATGTTTAAATGTTCTATATAAACTTGAGAAAATACATCCATTGTTTAAAATACATAAAAATTTCAAGAGTGACTTAAAAATTATTTCTAATTAAGTATATTATTCAACTGATTATGTATTTTCCATTCTATTTGGTGTGCCAATATGTTTTTAAATTTCATCTAGTGTTTGCTTTGAGTCCTTACTCTTGTGTCTTGGATTTCCTCAAATAATATATATTCACTCAAATAATACATATTTTTAAAAGTTGGTTTATTTATTGTAAGAGGGAGAGACAGATAGAGTGGGACAGGCAGGCAGAAAAGAGGGAGGGAGAGAATCCCAATCAGGATCTTCGCTGTCAGCACAGAGCCTGATGTGGAGCTCAATCTCATGAACCATGAGATCATGACCTGAGCTGAAAGCAAGAATCAGAAGCTTAATCAATGGATCACCCAGGTGCCCCTCAAATAGCATTTTTAATTGACATGTATTTGACATACAATGTGTTAGTCGAAGGTGTACAACATGTTGGTTTGATACATCTGTATATCGCAGTATGTTTGTCATTGTAGCATTAGTTAGTGCCTCTATCATGTAATTATCATTTCCCTTTTGTGGTGGGAATAATTAAGACCTAGTCTTTCAGCAAGTTTGATGTGTATAATACAATATCTTGTCTATAATCACTATACCACACAATAAATCTCCAGAACTTATTTGCCTATTGGTGGAACCAATATCCTTAAATAGCAATTCCATTCTCCCATTCTCCAGCTCCTATTAACTACCTTTTCATTCTATATTTTTATGAGTTCAGCATTTTTTAGATTTCAAATAAAATGTAAGTGATACCTTACAGTATTCATTTTTTTCTCATTTAGCATAGTGTTCTTTCTCAAGGTCCATCCATGTTGTTGTAAATGGCAGGAATTCCTCCTTGCTCATGGTCAAATAATACTTCTGTGTGTGTGTGTGTGTGTGTGTGTGTGTTATGTATACATATACATGTCTTCTCTATCTGTTCATCTGCTGTTGAGCATTTAGGCTATTTTCTTATCTGGGCTATTGTAAGTAATGCTGTAGTATACATGGAAATGTATATCTCTTTTCAGTATCTTGTTTTCTGTGCTTTGGGTATATATCCAGAAGAAGAATTGTTTGGTCATATAGTAGTCCTATTTTTAACTTTTTGAAGAACTTGCACATTGTTTTCCTTAGTTGCTGTACCAATTACATTCCTACCAGTAGTGAACAAGGTTTTCCTTTTCTCCACATCCTTGCCTGCACTTGTTATCTCTTGTCTTTTTGAGGATAGTCATTCTAACCAGTATGAAGTGGTATCTCATACTTGAGATTTGTATTACACTGATGATTACTAATACTGAGCACCTTTTAATGTATCTGTTGGCCATTTGGATGTTTCACCTGAAAAAATGTCTGTTTACTTTCTCTGCCTGTTTTTTATTGGATTGTTTTTTTCTTTTTTATTGAGTTGAACGAGTACTTTATATATTTTGGATGTTAACTCCTTATCTGACTGATGATTTGCAAATATTTTCTTCTTTCAGTAGGTTGCCTTCTCATTTTGTTGTTTCTTTTTCAATACAGAAGCTTTCATGTTTGATACAGTCCTATTTGTGAATTTTACGTTTGTTGATTTGTGTTCTGTTGTCATATCCAAACAATCAACTTTGAGATCAATTTTAAGAGGCTTCTTCCTACATTTTCTTCTTGGAATTTTATGGTATTAGGTTTATGTTTAGGTCTTTGATCCATTTCAAGTTAAATTTTGCAAGTAGTGTAAGATACGGGTCCAATGTCATTTTTCTTTGTGTGCTTCTCCAGTTTTTTTCAGCCACTATTTAAGAGACAAATTCAGGGGCGCCTGGGTGGCTTAGTTAAGTGTCCAACTTTCGCTTAGGTCATGATCTCGCGGTTCGTGGGTTCGAGCCCCGCGTCGGGCTCTGTGCTGACTCCCAGCTCGGAGCCTGGAGCCTATTTCAGAGTCTGTATCTCCCTCTCTCTCTGACCCTCCCCTGCTCACGCTGTCTCTCTCTATCTCTCTCTCCTAGAAATAAATAAAAATATTTAAAAAAAAAAGACAAATTCTGCCTATATTGGATGTTCTTGGCTTTCTTGTTAATTATTAGTTGGCTATATATGCAGGGCTTTAACTATCTCTTCTGTTCCACTGATCTATATAACTATTTTTATCCCTATACCATACTGTTTAAAATTTTTTATTTATTTTTGAGAGAGAGAGAGACAGACAGAGCATGAATGGGAGAGGGAGGAGAGGAGAGAGAAAGACAGTACCATACTGTTTTAGATGCTATACGCTTGTAGTATAGTTTGAAATCGTGAGGTATGATGCTTGTGGCTTTGTTCTTTCTCGTAATTGCTTTGGCTAAATCTGCAGTTGGCAGAAGGAAAGAAATAAAGATCAGAGTGAAAATAAAGAGAGACCAGAAGAGCAACAGTTTAGTTGTGTAAACTAAATATATTATTCTTTCATGAACAAACAACAATAAAAAAATACCCAATTTCTTTAATGATATTTGATTCAAAAATAAATTTAAAAGTAATATAAGGTAATAATACTGATCTCCAACATGGTAGCTATTGTAATAGTAAGAACTGCAGTAATAGCAGTGAAATAATTGTGTGCCTAGACATTTTTGCATTTTAAAGGAGGGTTGCATGGGGTAGGAACAGGGAGAACTCTGAACTCCAGTAATATACTTTTCATGACATTTGAAAATTATCCAAAATAACGAAAATGTGGTTAGGGAAGCCATTAACATTTATGTTGCTTAGAATTGATTAACGTTTGAGAGCATAATTATTTGCAGATATAAAAGTAATAGCATTTTACCAAAATTAAAGCATTTTTTCAAGAGCATTAACCCTAAAATTTAAATACTGGTATAACTTGACTTTTCTTTTAATGAGGATTTCATATCTAGAATATATGTTATTATTCAAATAGAAATAAATGGTTAGAAAGAAGAATCTCTTTAAATTTTTCCCCAAACATGTTTACCTTCTAAAAGATTGAAAAAGTTTCCTCTTCATCCTGAATCCCCATTCCCATTATGGATCCATATCCCCTGGATTGCAACCATCTTAAGATAATTGTATTTTTACCCCCCACATGTGCTATTTTAAAATACATATTTTTCATGAACTGTATGTATTTCTTGATTAATATAAATAACAAGCTCTAGGGGTGCTTGGGTGGCTCAGTTGGTTAAACACCTGACTGGATCTAGGCTGAGGTCATGATTTCATGGGTTTGTGGGATCCAGCCCCGTGTCAGGCTCTGCCCTGAGAGTACAGAGCCTACTTGGGACTCTCTCCTACTCTCTCTGCCCCTGCCCCTCTCTCTCTCTGTTTCTCTCAAAATAAATAACTAAACATTTAAATAATAAGCTCTAGATTTTGTTGTTTCATACTTTAAAAAAAAACCATAATGCATTTTAGGCTTTGTCCCTGTGCCACATGTTTGTATAATTCATCTCAAATATTTAAACCTGTGTGAGAGCTTCTTTGGGATATAAAGCCCATGGAGTAGGACCACTCAGTGCTGCTGTATTGCTTTCCAGAGGGGCTGTGCAAATTTAAACACTCACTGGCATTTTGGACAGGTGAACATCTTGAGAAATTTTTCACAAATATTAAATGCTTAAGAGTTTGAGGTTTTATATATGTTTAAGCCACTTTTGGGATTTTATATTTTTCTAGGAATTTGCTTCATCTATGTATTAGACTTTTCATTTTAGCTTTATTATTACTATACTTATATTATGTCTATATTTCCCCTCTTCATTCTGTATTTCACACAGTAATATCTTCTCTCTTATTTTCTTGGTTAGTCTTGTCAGAGATTTATCTATCCTATAAATCTCGGGGAACTAGACTTTGATAAACCTAGGTTTTGTTAAAGTGTATGGGGTTTTCTTTTGTAGGATACCTCTTGGGTCTCATTTTTTTTTAAACCTTAGTTTTGGTACTTTCTTTTTTATTATGTCTTTGGACTACTCCTCTGCTTATACTCCAGCTTCTTGAGATGGATACTAATATGTTCTATCATTTCTTGTTTTTAGAATAAATATATTTAAGGCTATTGCTTTCACATACAGTCTAACTTGTATTTATATGGTAATTCACATTCAAGTATTTCTTAATGTATTATTATTGTTATTATCATCTCTTCCATAGGCATAGGTAGGTTATTTGATAATACACTAGTTTTCATAAATGTAATTTTCAGCATTCTTTGTTAATAATTTATTCCTACATTTTTATGATTAGGAAATATAGTCATTGTGTTATTGATCCTTTGGAATGTATTAAGTTTGCCTTTGTATCCTGTTACCTATTTTTGTAAATATTCTTCTGCTGAAGAGCAACTTCTATTTCCCACTTGTAGAATATAGGATTATATACATACATATATATTTAATATCACAGACTCATTAATTACGTTGTTGAGATCATTAATGTCTAAGACTATTTTGGAAGGCTTTATGAATTTCTGAGATGGTATCATATTAAATTCCCCAGCCATATTTTCTGGTTTCTGTTTTTTTCCTCTAGATTTTGTAGGTTGTTGCTTAAATATATTTTGATAAAAATAGGCACTTCTAATGAATGTTCATGATAGGTATGTCATTGTCCCTCTTTTTTCTTAGAGATTTTTTTTTTCCTTGAATTTAAAATTGGAATTGCACTGAGTTTAAATCTTGTTTTCTGAATAGCTTCATAACATAGAGGAATTTACTAAATCTAAGCCACAATATTCTTATCTTTACAATGGTTATTGTAATGCCAACCTCTTAATAATACTGTGAAGATTAAATACGTTGATGGATATAAAGCATTTAGAATAGTTACTGGCATATTCTAACACTGAGTGAATGGTACTGATTAGTTATTAAGTATTGAGATCAAGAGAGCACAAAAGAAAATTGAATACTGAATCATTCACAAAAGAAATATTGATACAGCAAATATAAGTAATTGATTCAGTAGGATTATAATGATAAGTATAAAAATATTTTGACCTGAAAGATTTCATATTTTAAATAAAAGGATTCATTACTCCAGAAAAAAAGGAAGTCTTAGAAAGATCAGTAAACTGAACTTTGAATAAATAAACCAAAGGAAACAAACCAACAAACAAAACAAACTCCCCAAGAAATAAATGTGTTAAATTTCTTGACTGGTAGCTCTAAAATAGAAGTTACTTTATGCATATATAAGGATAATGACTATATTTGTGAAAAGAACTATAAATTAATCAGTAGTGAAATTTTAAGTTGAGTATTTTTCTTGCAAATTATCACAGAAGATGAACTCTAGCAACACATAGTCAGTACTTCCCTGTGTGTTAAAAAAGGGAGAGATGAGCCCCAGGGCAGAGTCTTTGGCACAAAAGAGACCCCATTACCAAGTTCTACAGAGACTGCATTACTAGGAAACACCTGCTTTTTAGAGTGCTATCTCTAAACTCTCATAAAGAAGCAGCCCTGGAGAGACACAATTGGCTTAGGTTGCAATTTTTAAGCCCTGAGAGTTTAGAAGGGTAGAAGAAAGAGGAGAGAATTGTTACACAGCCAACCTGTTTGTGCAGGGTTTAACAGTGCTGAGTGGTTTTTGCTGTTATCTAAGGTGAAGGCCATAATTATACTGACTTAGGGTAGAGGCCACTGATGCTGCTAAACATTCTACAATGTACAGGACTGCTCCCTACAACAAAGGATTCTCCTGCCCACATGCAATATTTTTTGCCATTATTTAGTTCTCTTTCCTGCCATCAATATTAAAATGTATGCTATTTATTGCCTCTTATGCATATTTTATTTTGGTTTTGGCTCATAAAGTTCAGATATGCAGTATCTTCTAAGATCTTGTTTAATGACATTGATGAGGTATTGTTCAAAATATTATGTTGGTTCTTTTTTGTCAACTTGATGAGTGAGAAATACTTTGCAATCTTATTATTTCTAGGGAAAGTAAGCATTTCTAAATGTATTTCTTGTCATTCATTAGTGAATTCTCTTCTGTGGATTACTCATTGATAATTTCCCCACTTTTTTTATTGGGGCTTTTAATGATTTGTTTGTATGAGCCAAAATGTGGTTGAATCCATTATTGCGTAATCATATTAAAATAGATCTTCTCTGTATGGCTATTCATTTAACTTGTTCCTTCCATCATAGAAAAATTTTAAATTTTAATATGTTTAAATTTATTAATCATTTATTCTCTCTTCTCTTTCATGCTTTCTAATTCCTGCTTAAGAAATCATTTCTCAATTCTATGTTCTTCTAAAATATTACTGCTTGACTTTTAATTATTAGATGTGAAATTCACCTTAATTTGAGTTTGTTTTTGTTGTGTTGTGTATTGAGACTTGGTTGTATCTATTTCTATATGATATAGAATATATAAATTTATTGAATATATCTGAATGTCTACATTTATTAAAAGCCTAGTCTATCCCACATGATAGCAGTTTCTCACATATTCATAGATATATTTCTTTTTTTTATTTTTTTAAACTTTATTTTTGAGAGAGAGTGTGAGCAGGGGAGGGGCAGAGAGAGGGAGACATGCAATCTGAAGCAGGTTGAAGTCTGATTCTTAACTGACTGAGCCACCCAGGTGCCCCTTGTAGATATATTTCTAAGAAACTTAGAAATAGATAAAGAGACCATGAAATAAACTATGTAAGATCTACACTATTTTATTTACTACGGTTTTATGACAAACCTTGATGTCTGATGGAGATGTGCAACTGGTGGAATGCTTGATTATTCTTCAAAATAGACTTGGCTCTTATTTCACATTTACGAATTTTTATATGAGCTTATAATATATTACCAAAAAAACTGTTGGGTTTTTCATTGGACATAACAAAACTTGTAGATTAATCAGGAAAAAATTGCCATCATTATATTGAGCTTTGTCATCCATAAAGAAAACCTTATTTTCTTTGTGTTATCTTCTAAGCCCTTCTAAGTTTTTGAATTTCCTTAAATAGTCTTATGCCTTGTGTATTAGATTTCTTCCTTGGTTTCTTAGAATTTTGTTGCTGTTATGAATAGGATATATTTTTTATTTTTTCTTATTATATTTTCTAATTGGTTATGAATATGTCCAACCCTCTTTATATGAGGATAAACAAATAAGAATGTGTATGAATCTGGCCAAATCATTTCAACTCTTCAAAGCTCAGTTTTCTTAAATATAAAATTGACAATAAAAACCTATTTCACAGAATATGAATCTTTAGAATTTATCCAAGTGTAGGGTCATGTAGGTGGCTCAGTGAGTTAAGTGTCTGACTTTGGTTCAGGTCATGATCTCATGGTTCATGAGTTCAAGCCCCACATTGGGCTCAGTGCTGACAGCTCAGAATCTGGAGCCTGCTTTGGATTCTGTGTCTTCCTCTCTGTCTTTCCCTTCCCTCTTCTCACTCTGTCTCTTTCTGTCTCTCAAAAGATGAATAATAAAAATAATAAAAAGAATTTATTGAAGTACATAAATAAAGAAAATGATTAGCATGTGGCAATACTTTTAACCTTTTCTACAGTGCTAAATTTTGGGGGTGAATAGCTGGCACACAATGTTACATTAGTATCAGGTATACAGCATATTGATTCAATAGCTCTATATGTTATGCTACACTCACCACAAGTGTAGCTACCATCTGTTACCACACAATGCTATTCCAGTACTATTGACTATATTTCCTATGCTGTACCTTTATTCCTGTTAGTTATTCATTCCATACCTGGAAGCCTGTGTCTCCAGCTCCCCATCACCCATTTTTCTCACTGTCTCACCTCTCTTCCTTCTAACAACCATCAGTTTTCTCACTGCATTTATAAATCTGATTCTAGTTTTTGTTTGTTCATTTGTTTATTTAGATTACATATTTAATACAATCATATGGTGTTGTCTTTCTCAATCTGACTTATTTCACTTAGTATAATACCCTTTAGGTCCTTTCATATTGTTTGAAATGGCAAGATTTCTTTGTTTTTTATGGTTGAGTAATATTTGTGTGTGTGTACACTTTATCTGTATCTATTCATCTATCGATGGACGCTTGAGCTGCTGCCATATCTTGGCTATTGTAAATAATGCTGCAATAAACATAGGGGTGCATGTACCTTTTCAAATTAATGTTTTCATTTTCTTTGGATAAATCTCTGGTAGATAAACAAAGATGTATTACAATTCTAGGTTTCAAGATAGACTGCAAAACTGTAGTAATCAAAACAGTATGGTACTGCCACAAAAAAGGACTCATGGGTCAATGGAAAAAATAGAGGGCCCAGAAATAAACCAGTGCTTATAACAGTCAATTAGTCTTTGACAAAGCAGGCAAGAATATACAATAGGGAAAAGACAGTCTCTTCAAATAGTGCTGGGAAAACTGGACAGCCACATGCAAAAGAATGAAACCGGACCACTTTCTTACACTATCCACAGAATTAAGCCCCAAATTAAGACCCAAATATGAGACCTAAAACCATAAAACTCCTAGAACATGTGTGGTAATTTCTCTGACACTGGCTATAAGATTTTTCTAGATATGTCTCCTGAGGTGAGGAGAACAAATGCAAACATAAACTATTGGTGCTACATCAAAATAAAATGCTTTTACACAGCAAAATGGAAGAAGATATTTGCAAAGGATATACCTGATAAGGGATTAATATAAAAAATATAGAAAGAATTTATACAACTCCACACCAAAGAAACAGATTATCCAATTAGAAATGGGCAAAGTACCTGAAGAGACATTTATCTAAAGAAGGCATACTGATGGCAAATAGACAAGTGAAAAGTCTGCAACATCAGTATTCATCAGGGAAATACAAATCAAGACAACAATGAAGTAACACCTTATACCTGTCACAATGGTTAAAATCAAAAGCCAAGAAATGGCAAGTGCTCATGAGAATGTGGAGAAAAGAGAACCATCATACACTGTTGGCAGGAATGTAACTTGGTATAGTCACTGTGGAAAACAAGAGGTTCCTCAAAAAATTAAAAATAGAAGTACCATATGATCCTATAACATTACATTAAAATTTTTTTAATGTTCATTTTTGAGAGAGAGAGAGAGAGAGCATGAGAAGGGGAGTGGCCAAGGGAGATGGAGACACAGAATCCAAAGCAGGCTCCAGCCTCTGAGGCGTCAGCACACATCCAGATACAGGGCTTAAACTCAAGAACTGTGAGATCATGACCTGAGCCAAAGTTGGATGCTCAACCAACTGAGCTACCCAGGCACCCCATAATATTAGATTTTAATAGACTACTCATCCATCTATTACCATAGCTACAAAAAAATATGAGAATTAACTTAGATACCCCTTTGGTATATAATCATAATATGGCCCAAATTGATCTCTTTGCTTTCTGAGGAGCAGGCATGAGGACCAGTCTTAGAGTAATAAAAAGTGCTCCAGACAATCTATTGGGGTGGGGTAGAAAAAATAGCTTTAGGAGAATGAGCTCCTCTGTATTCTGGGTATTATTAGCTGGCTGATATTAGCCTAGTCATTGCATCTCTGAGTTTCATTTGCTTAATCTTAAGTGAAGAATTTTGATTAAATGATCTGTACATTCCTCTTAGCTCTTAAACTTTATGATCTGTCATATCTTTTCCAGGAAATATCAGTGTAGATGCTTTAATGTATGATAATCTTTCAAACTTGTAGCCTAACTGCCTTTCTGTAAAGGAGGCAAAAGACCGATGTACCATGAGTCTTTTTATTTTACTTTCTCAGCTCAGGAGTTTTGCAGTTTAAAAAACCCAATTACTTAGCTTTGTAAAGTGGTAAATACACCAATTAATAGAGATTGTCAATTGGATTAAAAAATGATGCACATTATATGCTGTCTATAAGTGCCACACTTTAAATATTGTGATATTGGTAGTTTAGGAGAAAAACAGTGGAAAAAAGGTGTACCACTTATGCCCTAATTAAAATAAAGCTACCCGAATATCAGTTATTGTAGACTTTAGATCAAGGAAAACTACCAGGAGAAAAGAGTGACATTACATAATAGAGTTTCAAGAAGACATCACAACAGGGTTTCAGAATATACAGACCAAAACAAAAATGAAAAGATGAATAGAAAAATTCATAATTATATTTGAGACTTCACTTTTTCACAGTAATTAATAGAACAAAGAGAGATGAAATCAGTAGAATATTGAAGATTTGAAGAACACTACCAATAAATTTGACTTGATGGTAGAACTTCCTCCCAGTAGCAGCAAAATACATTCTTTTCTAATGCATTTGGAATACTCACCACGCGTATCTTGGGTCATAAAATAAATACTATTAAATTTTAAAGAAGTGAAATCATAAAAGTATTTTTTAACTAGTAGAATCAAACTAGAATGAATAACAGAAAATATATATGGAAAATTTCCCAAATATTTGGAAATTTAATAAGACACTTAATATGTAACCCATGGATCAAAGAAGATATAAGGGAAATTAGGAAATATTTTTAAACTTAAAAAAATAAAATACAACATATCAACATTTGTGAAATAAATCTAAAGCAGTGCTTAGAAGCAGTATGTAGTATTATTGCTTGCATTTTAAAAGACACATGGTACAAGATCAGAAATATAAGATCTCGTTTTAATTAGAAGAAAAAATGCTCATTAAGCAGATGTAGGAAAATAATAAAGATAAAAACAGAAGACATTGACATTCAAAACAGAAAAAAAATTAATGAATTCAAAGCTGTTTCTATTAAAAGATGAATGAAATAGGTAAATCCGTAGCCAGATTGAACAAGAAATTAAGAGACAAAACATAAAATATCAATATAAAGATTTAAAGAGGAAAAATCAGTATACATATTAAATAATATTAAAGGATAATTAAAGAATACTACAGAAACTTCATTTATAAATTTGATAACGCGAGTGAAATGGAGCAGTTCTTTAAAAGGCACAAATTTAAACTCAAGAAAAAATAGATAACTTTAAAAGTTTTATATCCATTAAGGTAGTTGAATTTGTTGTTGAAAACTTCATAATAAAGAAGAAACCCAGATTGACATATTTTTAGTGTTGAATTGTATCAAATTTTAAGGGAGCATTTAAATCAGTTCTGTATAATCTCTCCAGGAAGTAGAAATGGAACAATTCCCAGCTCATTTTAGCCCATAAATAGCCTGATACCAAATCAAGACATAAACTCTACAAGAAAAGATAACTGAAGATTAATATAGCTCCTGAATATAAATGGAAAAATACTCAACAAGCATGATTCAATGAATTTGTCAAAACACAAATGTTTACCCACAGAGTATATGCAATTTGAAACAGACACGGTGTGTTTTTTAATCAGTAACTAACCATTACTTTCTTTTCCTCCATTTATAAATCTTTGTAAATATACTTCCTGTTTCTAAAAAGTTATTCCTCACATTATGGATTATTTTATAAACTATTAAAGGAGAAAACATCAAGTGAAATATAATGTGCCAATGTTTATAAAATGTATGTTGATTTCAGAGTTGTCATAATGTGGAATTTGTCTCCCATTAAGCCATATATCCTAGTTTTTGATTTTAAGAAAACAAACAGCAGAAGCCTCAAACAGAGAGATCATCGGTCTGTGGAGGGCTGGGAGTCAGAGAGCAAGAGCCAACTATTTCCGACAAAGAACAGGAGTGAAGATGAATGCAGGTAGCACCAGGCAAGACCGTCTCTTCCTGGTGTGTCCAAGAGTACTGCATGTGGTTAATGGGGAAATCAGACAGCCATTCAGGGATGGCTGCTGAGTCCCATACAAATGATTGTTTTTATTATTATTTAAGTGTAAAGATTAAACTTACTCCATTACTTCATGAAAAAGATGGTGTACTAATGCCTTTGTATAAGTGAGAGAAATGGAAAGGAGAAAATCATGGTCGCATCAAACATTTTTTTTAAAAGACCAGATGAAAAACATTAAGCTAGAATTGTCATTTATAAATGTGGTTCATTTAAGGGAAATTCAATATTTAAATTATCCTATAAAGATGAATTAGAGGAGGTTGTGATGGGGACATCTGATTACTTAAATGATCATTCATCAGAGCTCCTTTAAATAGTAAGTGCTCCTCTGTGTTTTAAAGTACTTCATTTTGGCCAAATGTGATTTTCATGTTTCTTTAAGAATTTCTAATATGGGGCGCCTGGGTGGCTTAGTCGGTTAAGCATCCGACTTTCGCTTAGGTCATGATCTCGCCGTTCGTGGGTTCGAGCCCCGCGCCGGGCTCTGTGCTGACTGCCAGCTCAGAGCCTGGAGCCTGTTTCGGTCTGTGACTCCGTCTCTCTCTGACCCTCCCCTGCTCACGCTCTCTCTCTCTCCTAGAAATAAATAAAAAATATATTTAAAAAAAAAAAGAATTTCTAATGTGAAGTCTATCTGTAGATGAGTAACAGAGCTTTGTCTCTGTGCACCTTATCTAGAATAAGAAAAATAAATTACCACACATTTAAAGGATCCTACAGTTTACAGTGATCACTGAGAACTTCAGAGTGATTACTAATTTGGGTATGTAAATACAACAGGAGTTGTGTTTCTGGAGAAACCGTAAAACCTGCAGAATTTAGAAGTATTTCTAAATTACTATCTGAACTTTGTGATGTTAATAAATACACTCACTCAATTCACAACACTACCATTAGCATTTCATATATATATATTTTAAAAGACAAAATTAATAGATCCAATTAAACAAATACTAGAAAAAATTAGCTCATAATCTTTTAAAGTGATCCATATGAACCCAAACTACCATTTCTTCAGATATATCATGCTTCATACCGATGTGCTCCTAAAAAGCTCAAGTCAGTATTTTGTAAAATCACTGTAAGATAAATCTAGAATTAATCATTCAATAAGATAATAAAATCATTTCTAATATTTAGGTTTTATTTAAGAATGTTGCTTGTTTATATGTTGGATATTGTATTTTCCTCGTGGGTCTTAACAATATTTAGAGACATGGAGGTATATAGATACCTTACTGCTTCCTTATTTTCAGTGTCATGATCTTGTAATATGGAGCTGTTTCCGTGAATACAACTCCTGGAAAAAGTTACTGAAATTTTAATGAGACAGTAGAACCATATAATGTGAAAAGCTTTATATCCAGTAAAGAGAGTCTGGGGTTTTTCTTCCTAAGGAATGAAATTATGTTGTATAAATGAAATAAAAAGGCAGAAAATACAATAAAGCGTTGGTTGTGTTCAATAAACATCCATTTATTAATGCATATGCCAGAGGATAGTATTGTACTATGCATTTGGAGAAGTCATTAACAGAGCAGTTGCCTAACAATTTAACATGAAGTAGTGGATGTCACTGCTATGTGTTTTAACACCCAGTAACAGAATGGTTCTGAGAGTCATGATACTATTCACTTCTGTTCTTAACATAGACCGGCTTGTTCACAAAACACAATCATTGTAAGATTCTTGTATCTGCATGTGTATGTTGTCCACTAACAGTTATGACCATAAATTACAATTACAAAGTACTGTTCTACAACCAAGTAATAGATACAGACTTTAAAAACTCAAACCATATAGTTACAGAAAATGCAAAGATCCAAAAACCATTTCATAATCAAAATCCAATCTAGTTATATCTTTATGTACCAAGCTGTATTAAGTTGTTTTCCTATTGTATCTGATGCATTTTGGGCTTACAAATAACATAAATTATAAAATTATAAGCAATTTCTTTAGATCTTATTTTACATTTTTCATTAAATAGATGAAGACATGTCTTTTTGCTCCAGTGCAATATATAGTAATGCTGCATTCAGTATAAATTGTTAAATATTTTTAAAAAGAAAAAAGCATTTAAATGATTGTAGTGCTAAATAAATAAGGAGATAGATAGTCATAACTGTCAGAGGGAAAACACTAACAGTATAGTTTCTTATTATAGGTAAATTTGAAGATACAAACCTTCCATTGCATCTCTAAACCCTCTACCCAAAGACTTTCTAAAGAATGAAATTTGGTAAAGCCAAGACAGTATTAGATGGCAAATGCATCAACTTACCATTTTTACAAATGTGATGTGACCTTGGCAGTTTTAAAGAACAAAGTTTTGTCAATATATCAAACGTTGTTAACAAACTCTATTTAGCATTGCTTTGTATAAGTAAGTTTGCTTTAATAGCATTTCTTCACAGTGATATTTCAGAAAGGTTGGAAACTGGTCAGCATAAAATATTTCCCACCTTTTCTATTTTAATTTGTATGCAAAAATCATCACAATAGATCTGCAACTATAAAATTACAAACTTTTTCTAGAAGTGACTGTATTTCTAGTTATGATAGAAAAAGTTCTTTGTATGACATCTACAATGAAGTAAGTCTAAATAAAACAATTTGGGTAACAAATGCTTTGTAATCTATGGGCAATATAAGCTAATTTAACAAAGACAATGGATGAATCAAAATAACCACCCAAAACCAAAACCTAATTGTGTTTTCAGTACATTTAAAGGATGAGAATTAGTAATGAAATGAAACATTTTAAAACATATTCTGAATATTTCACTTTACATCATAATTTTGGCACTTCATGGAACATTTATTTCTCAAAGACCAGAATTGGTATAAAAGTTCAGCAAGTTTTCCACATACTTTGTGGACACTGAGTACTGGCAAACACTGAAACACAGTGAACTATGAAACATTCCCATGTATTTGCACATGCATGCAGTAGTCAAACAGTTAGTTATAGTTTATGAATTTTTGAAGATGATATCTTGCAGTATTTGTTTCAAGCACTCTCTTCAGCAGATCTTGTTTCAGATTTCAGTCTTACAAATTCTTTAGCCACGTCATCGTTGGTCCTCTGAGAGAGTATTCTAAGGATAGTCAAACCAGTTTCATCCAGGGAGACATTTTTCAGAAGGGGATACCATGCCCCATAGCTTCCCTTTTCTGCTATGTTCTGTAGCCGAATTACCGTCATTCCGATAATTCTATCTTCTCGGGCAAAGCAGTAATCTTTAACTGATAGATGAAGTTCATAGGCTCCTGGCCGATTTTCATTACCCAGAATGCTGTGCGGATTAAAAATGAGAATTCTGAGCAAAAATTTTACTTCACCTAGGGATCAATAAGGTTCTAAAATACTGGTGAAAATTTTATACATTTCTCAGAATACTGTTTGGCAAATAGAGCATCATTGTATTTTAACTCTGATGCAAATGTCATTTACATTTTATTTAGATTGTTTTTACAGATATTACTTAGCAATCTAATTGAAAAATGTCTTTGCCTATATAGAAATAGGAAATCAGTCTGAATACGCTTTACTATCTTGATATTGAGCATATTAATATGGTCTTCCTACTGATACAGGGGTTGGATTAGGGTACTGGGGGCTTGGCCAAGGTAAGAGGTAGTTCTCGCAAGAATTTCTATGCCATTTCAACATCAGTTATTACATTTTCTTTACCTCAGACTTCTAGATACACTATTATGTCCAGGAGCCTTTTCTCTGGGGAATAAACAACACAGACTATCAAGCTAACACAAACAACAAGATTATTCACAAGATGCCAAATGAGATACAAATCCCCAGAGTAAATCAGTTCCAGTGGAGCATGATGCTTCAATGCCAGTTCTTTCTGATGGCAACAGTTAGACACCTGTCAAGTGTGGGGCTGAGGATGTCCTCCACTAATAACAACTTGGCAGTGCAGAACTGAACATAATGAAGAGGGCTGAGAGGTAATACATGGAGAATAATCCCCCCCTGCCCCTTATTTTACTTCATTTTCAGATATCCTTGACTTTGTAATGCATGCACATCTGTTTGTCAGCAGTACAAGCTTCCAAATCCTTTCCTTTTCTGAGTGACTTTTTTTTGTTAGATCACATATTTGCAGAGTCAAACTTTTGTTTCTGGGCAACACTGGTAACTGAAGTGTGTACTTATTTTAGAAACAACCTGAGATAATGTGAAAGAAAATGGAAGACTGATGAGTAAGTATAGAAGAGCAAAAGAAAATAGGAGCCAGATCTTCTTATGAATTAAAATGCATCAAAATGCTGCCTTTTCCCCAGAATCATGGTCTTGGTACCTCACAGTGTCACAGCTGAATGTTGCATGATTCAAGTAATTCCTAGAAAGTTAACATTTTATATAATTTAGAGAGACCGATCTGTGGAATCTTGTGAGCTGGTTTATTAGGAAGTATTGTGGATATGATTAATCTATTAGAGCCATTTTAATAGATGTGGTAGGAAGGCTAAGTTTAATGAGTGGTAACAAAATTTAGTATTTAGAACTCAGTGTGCTGAAAAGTCTCTGGGAAACTCAGAAAGTGAAACAAACCAGCAAAGAACCAAACCAGTGAGAAAGTGTTTTGGTAAGCATGTGTAAACCCCAAGGGTTTGGTGCAGTGTCCTTTCTTCTATGATTGTAGGTCAGCTTGTCTAGATTTATGCAATTACATCTACATGCAGATGATTCTCAAGTTATACCCAACAATATATTTGATACCTCTTCTGGAATGTACCACAGGCATTTCCAAATTAATAGACTTAAAACAGTACTTGATCTCCTCGTCTCTTGTCCCCGCTCCCCCATCTCAATAAATCACTATCTACCCAACTGCTTATGCCAAAAACGTAGACGTCATTTTTTACTTCATTTAGAGCCAGATAATTTACATTTGTCTCAACTGGATATACTTTCCATCCTTCTCCTTGTACTCTGAAGTAGAATGATGACCTGTAAGGATTATATCAGTGAAGTTTCTTCATACTGCGGCTTCTAGTTGGTTTTGGCCAAAAGGGAGGCACTTCAGGAAATCAGAAGTAACGATGAGAATGAGGTCAGAGTCTATTACTCTGGCTTCTTTTGTGTGATGCTACTTCTAGAATACTGTCCCTCCCTGGAAGGCCATTGCTCTTTTTGAGGTGACTGAGGACATTTGAAGTTTTTGTTTTCCCAATTTTAGTAACCAGTCTTCCTCTCCTTCATGTATAGTATAGGTAATAACCTGGCCACTACTGGCCCCAGATTACTATTGCTTATAGTCCTTCCATTCTCATATCCTAGTAAATTCCTTTGCAAATAAGACTGTCCTGAATTATCCTCAATTTAATGTTTTCAGAAACCTAACTTAAATATTCTTTCTTTCATGTGCTATCTCCAGTCGACAGGAAGTTCTATAGATTGTATCTATTTCCAGTGCATACCTAGAATCTTTCCACTTCTTTCCATCTCTCTGCTACTTACTTCCACTTCCCTACTACCATCTGGTGAGTCAGTATTCCCTCTTGCCTGAACTACCACAATAGACTTCTAACTTTTCTTTATGTTTGGTCTTGTTTCCCTATAATTATTATTTTTACACAGCAAACAGAATAATCATTTAAAGATATAAATCAGATCATTTTCTTATCTGAAAATTCTTCAAGGCCTCCTGTTAAACTTGTAATGTAATCTAGTCTCCTTTACTCTGACTGCAAAGTCCTCTGTCCCTGTACTCTGGTCACCTCTTCAAACTCATTTTATCACACTCCCTTGCCCATTGTATACTGTTTCTTAAATATGCCAGGTGTGCTCCCACCTTAGACTCTGCACTAGCAATTATGCTTGGCCTGAGATGCTCTCAACCCACATCCTTGCATGACTGGTTCTCCGCCCCCCCCCCTACAAGTTTTAATTTAAAAGACACATGCTCAGAGAGCCTTTCCAAATACCTAATCTAAGCAGCCAATCAACCAGTCTATTAGATCAGCCTGTTTCAATTCTTTATGTAGTATTCAATATCAAGTGATAACTTTTTATTTGTGATTTGTTTATCATATGTTGCTCACTTCTAGAAAGTAACTTCCATGAGAGCAGAGACCTCCTGTTACACATACCAAACTCTCAGAATAGTGCCTGATGCATGGTAGACACTGAACAGCTGTTGAGCACTGGAAGGGAAGTAAAATCATACCTGTCTTAATTTGCATGGGATGAGGGACGAACAGGAATACTTAAAAACTATAGGTTTTGTTTTCCTTAGCAAAGCCCAGTGCCATTCCTACCCTAAACCCCTCAATAAGTTTTAGACATAAACGGCCATTGTCTGATTGAATAGATGAGTCTGGTGATGACTTACAATTGAAATGTTTCATTGTACTTGGGTGACCACGTGTTGCTTTTTGTCTTTGTGCCTTGTTTTCTCTTCTTGTCTCCTAGGTTGGGTCCCAGTATACAAACTTCCACAAAGGGCCGGAACATTGCAGTGGTCTGCCAGTTTAGATCATTAATAGCAATCACTAAAAATCAAAAAAGGAAAGGAATGCTAAATGTTAGCAAGCAAATGTGTGGAATTACTTTGATCCTCAGAGTAAATTTTTTAAAAATGATGTATCAAACCATAATTTGCACTTGATAGTGCCCTTACTCCATTGATAAGAACATATCCTTGAAGAAAAAACAATTTACTCTCTGGAATGTATTCAGTTTAGCTTTTACCTCTAAGTTGTGTGGCATTGGTATGGTAAAAAGCTAGTTGTAATTCAAATGACTTTTGTTACAAATGAAAAGTTATCATTCCTCTTGGTTAATTAGGCTCTATTGGTTAAGTAAAAATGTGATGTTTTTCATTTGAAAAATGAAGATATGTTCATGAAATATCTACAAAATATACAGAAAATATAAAATAGATTAAGATTAAATCTATAAGTTTATCAGTAAATGTCTTAATACATTGATATATATGCTTTCAATAATTACTTTATATACAGAATGGCATCAATGTGTTGTAGTCTTATATAGTTATATTTTTAAATCTATCGTGGGTAGCTTTCTAATTAATTATATATGTTCCAATTGCAAATATTCTACTATATGGATATGCCATTCTGTATTTAACCAATCACTTATTGTAAATGTTATGGCTGTTTCCTAATTTCAGACATCGTAAATAATTCTTCAGTGTACATTCTCATATGTTTACTTTTGTTCATCCTTTGAAAATCTTAAAAAAGTATACTATGATTAAAATAGTTAATGTAGAGGGTTCAAAAATTTTGGGCACTTGATATATAGTGTCAAAATATTTTTGAAAAATATTTAAAGACTGGCATATGTAGGTAGGCATTCCCATGTGCCAATACTTTACATAATCTTTTATAGACTATAGTAGTGTTACTTTTATAAATCAAACATACACTAGGTAATGCAATTTTAGAATGTGTTACAAGGATATGGTTGTTAGTAAGGTGGATACTGTGACTAAAGTCTTTAATAATATAAAATAGAGAATATGGTTTTATTGAGCAAAATAATAACCATTAAATTTTCACCTTCAAAATGACCCCCGCATTCAGATTTTATTTTTGTAATGTAAAACCAATAGATTGAACTAGTTATTAAAAAAAAAAAAAGTCAGTTTTGGAAATCAAATAGAAAAAGAAGTAAATACATAAGTAACATGAATAGTAATGATAAGGGAGCTTGAGGCAAGCTGAGGGCAAAGTGCAGGCTAACAGCATCTCCTACCCCAGATGGGACCTGTGTGATATTCCTTGGACACTCCCAGCTACCCCAAAACATGAAAGGACAAAAGCAAAACAAAAACTCCACAAGGGTTAAAGGGGTGAGAGTCTCCATGAATTTACCAGAAAAATGCAATCAATAGGCCAGGGTTCCGGAACTCTCCACTGTCTTAATGCTAATGACTTGCTAGAGGGAAAACAACCTTACCTTGACAATAGCTAAGCCTCCAGTAAGTCCCTTAGCATGTGAAAGTCTCTTTGGAAACTCCCTCTTGAGTTTATCTCCCCCAGCTCCATAAAAAGATCACCCACCACGCTTACAGTGCAGTTCCTTCTGCCCATAGGCCCTGTCCTAGTACTTTAATAAAATCAACTTTGTGCATTAGAGACCTCTTTAAGAATTCTTTCTTGGTCATTGCCTCTGGAACCCACGAACCCTCCATCACCCCAAAATCTCATCGGTAAGAACATACTGACCTAACATAAAATTTGACGAGAAGCCAACCATGGCAGTAATGTTGAATGTATATCCTAGCATCTCCCAGAGAACATGTTCAATGTATATAGTTTTGACATATAATACCAGTGTATTTAAACCATTTAGATCTTTCAGATAATGTAGGCTAAATATCTATGTCACTGATTTTTTTTCAGTTTTAGATAAAAAGTTCTGGTTTCATGAAAAAATTGTGAGCATGCCTTAAAATCATCAAATATTTTTAAAAAGAAATCTCAGAAAAATTTTATCATATTATCACAAAGGTTAAAGTCTACTAGACTGTTTGGTGTATCTGGACTCTATATATACCTTTTACAGTGACTTTATGCTCTCCAGTTCCTGGGGTAGTGGTGATGTCCACGTGAACAGAAATCTGACCCACTGAATCTTTGGAGGGGCGACCTGCAAATAAGCAGATATTTACTGGCTCGAACTTTCAGGCTACTTTAATAATAGACATGCACATTTTCTTCATTAGAGACTTTAAAGTGTGTTCATGGAAATGATTGGTTCTTTTCAGTAATAGCACATAATAGGTACTGATAAATGTTCACTAATTTGCTATGTAGATTTGTGGCTTTGGTATAATCATATTTAGCCCACTGAGCTAAAATTTCATATGATCCACAGATCTCATGAGACACTCTGTTAGTAGTATTACCATTAAAACAACTTGCATTTGCCTTACTAGGCACTTAATTAAGCTCTATTTGTTGCTTATGGACAAAGATGTATTATTCCTTTTCATTCCTGTAAGAACTTTTCTACAACATGCCATGCCAAAGCACTGGGGCCACAAAGATGGCTCTGTAGAACTTCATTCACCTGCTTTCATGAAGTCTGCAGTAGTCCAGGAGAGACCAACTTATGAACACACTGCTGCAATACAGTGTGATAAGTTCTATAATGTATATTTGCAAGGTCTATTGATGGAATAAAAAGGCGTAGTCAATCTCCCCTAGTAAAAGTTAGTCAAGGGTAAAATGCTATACTGGAAAGTGCCTGTCATTTGGGGTCAGATAAATTTGAATTCAAATCAGTTATACCTCTGCCAGTTCTCTGATCAGAATTTGCCATTTTCTCTGGTCTGTTTTCTTATTTGTAAAATAGGGTTAATAACAGCAACCTCTTAATATATACACATATATTAACACCTATGAACATATGTATTTTTTCCCACAAATAGGAGCACATGTTCTATCCTTTAGCTTATCTCTATTTTTTCACCTAAAATTATATGAAGATCATTCTATTTCAGTGATGTATAAAGCTATCCCTCATTCTTTAATATGCCCTAGGAAATCACAGCACTAACTACAAAGTAATTGTTCAATGAGTACTTGTCTGAAAATGAATCACTGAAAAATTTACAAATAATTAAAACATTAAAATATTTAAAACATTTAAAATAATGTTTGGCCTTTCCATTATATGAATATTTCCTAATTTATTAAACCATATTTTGGTTTCCAGTCTTTTGCTATTGTAAACAAACTATAAGAATACTTATATTCATATTTATAAGTTGATATGTCTTCTTTGGAGAAATGTCTCCATGTCTTCTGCACATTTTTAATTGGATTGGATTGTTATTATTATATTTTAGTATTGAGTTGCGTAAATTCTTTAAAAAATTTTTGATGTTTTACTTATTTCTGAGAGAGAGAGAGAGAATGAATAAATGAACGGGGGGGGGGGGGGCAGAAAGAGAGGGAGATACAGAATCCGAAACAGGCTCCAGGCTCTGAGCTAACTGTCAGCACAGAGCTGGATGCGGGGCTGGAACCCATGAACCATGAGATCATGACCTGAGCTGAAGTTGGACAATTAACCAACTGAGCCACCCAGGTGCCCCTGTAAATTCTTTATATATTTTGGATATACTAACCCTTTATCAGCTATGTCATTTGCAAATATCTTTCCCCATTCTCTAGGTTGCTCTTGCATTTTATTGATTGTTTCCTTCACTCTGAAGAAGCTTTTTATTATGATGTAGTCCCAATAGTTTATTTTTGCTTTGTTTCCCTGGTCTTAGGAGACATATTTGGAAAAACGTTATTAGAGTCAATATCATAGAAATTACTGCTTGTGCTCTCTTGTAAGATATTTACAGTTTCAAGTCTCACATTTAGGTCTTTAATCCATTTTCAGTTTATTGTTGTATATGGTGTAAGAAAGTGGTCTGGTTTCATTCCTTTTGCATGTAGCTGTCCAGTTTTTCCAACACCATTGTTGAAGCAACTGTCTTTTTCCCATTGGATAGTCTTGCTGCTTTGTCGAAGACTAGTTGACCATATAATTGTGGTTTATTTCTGGGCTTTCTATTCTGTTCTGTTGACCTAGGTGTCTATTTTTGTTCCAGGGCCATACTGTTAGGATGACTATAGCTTTGTAGTATATCTTGAAATCTGGGATTGGGATACCTCCAGTTTTGTTCTTCTTTTCAAGACTGTTTGACTCTTCAGGTCTTTGATAATTCCATATAAATTTTAGGATCATTTTATTTCTGTGAACTGTTGGTATTTTGATGGTAATTGCATTAAATCTGTAGATTGCTTTGGGTAGTATGCATATTTTAACAATATTTGTTCTTCCAATCCATGAACTATCCCATGGAGATCTTAACAATTTATCTTCTCATAAGCAACATATGAGATTAACAAGAATCTTACATTTTGTAAAATACATGGCTAATGACCAAAGCTGAAAATAAAAGTTTTAAGAGATTCCAAATTTATACCTTCAGAGAATCACTGATTTGGGCCAGAACCTCTCAACAAGACCTGTTAAGAGTTAGTTCACCACAAGGACTTCACCCCGAACCCATGCCCATTCCATTCATTTGACAAGAAAAGAATTGAAAGATAGAACGTGAGAGGAGGATAGGAAATGCTTTCTTTACCTGAGGTAAAGGGAAGAAAACTCCAAGAGAAATACTCCTAAACCTAGGAAGTGCCAGCAAGCTGGTCATTTCATTTTTTAACTGGTGGCTTACTTAGCAGACAGTATGACCTGAGCCAAATGGGGGACAACCAGCCACAGAGTGTGCCAGGACTACCTCTTTAAATTCATGGTTCCATGACAGTGTTAAAAGTAGATGTGCTTGTTAACCTCCATTTGACTCTCCAAATTCATTTCCCCCGCCTTCTCCACTCTGCCCTCAGCTGTCAGCCCTCAGCAGCTGACAATTTCAGTGGTATCTCTACACTCTAGTGTCTATTTGGGTCTGGCCAATGAGAAGCCCTGGCAAGACATGGGGAGGGGGGAAGAGAATCAGGTCAGGTATTTATTTCTTTAGTTTCCTGTGGACTCACCGTGTGCTGATAAAATCCTGTAACCAAATATCACAACTCCCCTCAAGCAGCCCTCCCTAGATGACAATATTTTTCCTGGTTCTAGGTGCTTCTTCCTCCTTTGTTACTGTTAATGCAAGGAGTAGTTCAGTAGTTCATTCTTCATTCTGGTTTCTTTATGTCCCCTGCTCATACCTTTCTATATACCTTCTTTATTAAACCCTTTCCAAATAATCTATATTTGGGTGTGTCATTTGATACCTGCTGGGACTTTGCTTAACAGAGTTAATATTTTGCTCATAACTTTAATGAAAATGCTTTGAGTGTTTTCCCAATAGTTTGTTTTGGGGAACAATGAGACTGTCTTTGGGGGGAGGAATAGAGCTTAAAATATAGACATTAACTACTTAACAACTATTATTAGGGATTTTACGGGGGACAAAATCCTGAAGAAGGCCCCTGAAGGCTGAGTTAGAATTCGTCTTTTATTCAAAGGGGCTGAAGGAGATAGCATGAGCACACATGTGTAAGCATAAGATAAGATAGTATGTCCTGGAAACTGTAGGTAGTTCAGTAAGGATGGAGCATAGATGAAGGAGTAGTAAGAGGAAATCTTAGATAAAATCCTGGTATCTTGCATGCCATTTAGAAGTATTTAGACATTATCCCAGAGCTGCTGAGAAGTCTCTTAAGTTTTTGGCCATGAGTGGCACAGTCATATTTATTTTTAGAAATAATTCCTTTCATTTGAGTAAAAGATGGATCATTCTCATCACTCCATTCTCTTCTGGAAAGACTCACACTTGCATCTCACTGTACCATGTATGGAGTCCTAAAAACCCACTGCTTTCCTAGGATGCCTCCCTCCCTTTTTTAAAATTTATTTTGAGAGAAAGAGTACGTATGATCAGGAGTGGGGGAGGGAGAGGAAGAGAGAGAAACTGAATCAGGTCCTGCACTAAGAGTGCAGAGCCCGATGTGGGGTCTGAACTCACAAACCATAAGCTCATGACCTGAGCTGAAATCAAGAGTCAGACGCTTAATTGACTGAGCTACGTAGGCACCCCTCCTAGGATGCTTCTGATGACCTTTTAGTTAATCTGTGTTGTTGGTCCATGCTGTTCTCATTAGCCTAATTCTTGAAAACTTTCTTCATGTTTTCACCAAGACAAACTACATGTTGGGAACACCCTTTACCCATTATCCTATGAAGCCCTGTCCAAACACGTCTAGTATAAAAATATTTTCATTTTTTGTCCTACAAATAATCTTCAGTTATATTATTGATTTCCTCAAATACCATAAAATCCTGGGCAATGGAATCAGACAGCTTTGATATGAAGATGCTCTCAGTCATTGAGATAACACTTAATTAAAATTCCATGAGCTTTCATTTTCTTATTTTTAAAGTAAGGATAAAACCACCTACCTGGAAGCATTGTGGTGAGGTTAAAAAGAGATAATTAAAAACAATATATAGACTATTTTGAGCCTTGCATTGAAAAGCTGCTAGTAAATGATTTCAAGTTTATTATAATAATTCAATTCTTAGCAAGAGAATATTTCGAAGTTATTAAATTCCTTGAAGATTCATGCATAATTCCCAAATACAAAAATTATGGGAAAAAATCTATGAATATTATGGTTATCTAGATCAAGGACTATAAGTAAAGAACTCCAGTATGGACATTCCACTCCAAACCTTGGGATTCTCCTTTCTTCACTAATACTTTCTGGGCTGAATAGAGTAGAGATGACAGACACTTAGAGCCCTCACGTGTCTAATAGGGAAAACTCTCTCTTTATAATGTGAAATGTTTTATTAACTGAGACTCTGGTGAAATGAGTTTTCTTGATTAATAAAAATATTCGGTTTGTTTTTTCAACTACTGTTGAAATCACAGTTGATGAGAAAAGGCCTCTGAGCAACACTGAAAATGCATCCAGGTTTAATGTTTGCCTCTGGTTTCACTAAGGATCACAGCCGGATCAGTGCCTGGATTTGTGGTTCAAACTCTGACAGGTCGTCTTAGATGTATTCCCTGAGCAGTGATGCAGCAGTGGCTGGTTTCTGCCCTGGGTAAATATCATGAAATGATAGTCAGGCAAGTTATTGATTTAATGTATTTGTAAGTGACCGAAACCTTCCATCAAAGCACTCAACAGGACGTGTCATTTCTTTGAGTTTCTAATCACCAAGGGAATTTAAAGTCTTTAATTGTGTTATAGAATTTGAGATATTTCTATGGTGGAAAATATAAAAGTCTAGTGAGGAAGTTTTGGGTTTCTGTCTGATGCCCTTATTTGGAGGAAAAATTTTATACCCTTTTAAAGCAACAGCTTAAGAAACTTGCCTAGAACCTTTTAAAAGATACTGTTTAAATGCACAGATAGAAGTTTTCCCCTTTTACAAACTGGTTTTCTTCATTCTTCTACTGGTACATGCTGTGTATGTGTGTGTTTGCTAAGGAAATACAGACAGTTGCATTGGGAAGGAAAAACAATGAAAATCATACTTAAGTACTCAGCAATTCCTGAACACTTTTGTGAAACTGCCTAGGTGGAAACATTTACTAGACTCTAAAAATAAACATTTCTTTTTCTTACACAAAATGTGACATTTACTGCTCAATCAAGTCAAACACAGGCTTGAGAAATGCAAGTGTCACATTAGTGTCACAACCCTAAAGAAGTGGAATTAGGAAGGAACTAGTTTAAAAAGGTTTTTCATTATTGCCATTATTGCTTTAATAGTTACGCTATTCACGATTGCCACTTAAGGACTCCAGGTCCTGAATTCATGGCCAGGTGTTGATACCACTCCCTAGCAACCAGGTTATGCCTGGTAATGTAGTTAATTATGCAGATTTTTTTCCTTCTTAGCTACATTCCATAAGGGGTTTCCACTTCAGGAATGAGTACAGCTTATGTGAATAAACATTGGCAAATGATGGAGGATGAAAGAACTGGTTGCTTTATTTGAAGTCCTTTTTAGAAGAGCAGCTTTTGAGGATAGAAGATCCTAAGTACTATCAGATTATGATATACCGTTATCTAATAGATAAATAACTCTAATAGAGTTAGTTTCTCATCTTCCATAGTTTTAGCATATTCTGGGAGGGAATAAATAATATTATAAATATTTAGTAATGATTATTCATGTGATAGTCCAAGTTGATAATTACCCCACATCCCCAATAAGCATCCTGTAAAATATTATATGAAAAATATTACAGCTTCTCAGGGGACCCCTACATGTTAGCTAACCTGCCTAAGCATCTCAGAAGGGGGTTAGAATTTGTTCCCATGAATCTTTGCTGGAACTCTCAAAGAAGGGGGATGAGGACTTCAAACGGGACAACGTTCTGGCAGTGTCACAGTCGAATATCAGAGCTGGCAGGTCTGTGACTCCAGGTGGGAGTAGCCTACATACTTTGAGTTAAATTGTTAGACATTATCAGAGATGGTTGGGTTGAATAAACCAGGAAGTGGCTTATTGACTTGAATCCCTATCTTCCTCTTATCCCTTCTTGGGCTCTCCTGTTCATTCCTTGTTCTTTGCTCATTAACTCCACAGTGTTTAATATACATTTGGAGAAACTCATGGTAATTATAATGGCTATAAGTTTTGACCATTTATGTGTGGCAGACACTGTACTAAGTGCTTTAGGTATAAGATTTTGCTTTGATATTAGATAATGTGTACATTTAACATACAGTGAAACTGGGGCCTAGATGTTTCCTGTCCAAATCACTAAATGGAAAAACATGGGTTTGATTTAAGATCTCTGGTTTATTGGGTACAATATATTCCATGCTGTGATGTTTATTAAATAGCTTCTTCCCTCCCTGCCCCTTTCCCACATCAAACAGGAAACAGCGTGTCTTGGTGTTTTGTTTTGTTTTGTTTTGTTTTGTTTTACGACATTTAAAATCTCAGTGAACTAAAATGCAGTAAAGATGTGAAATCAAAGATAAACACCATACTACATAGATGAATAGTATCTGGATATCTTAAAATTATTATGTTTTTATGTGATAGAATTTAGCTTGCATTTGTAACTTTTTATATTAAACACCCTAGTATTTTACCCATTAAACTCCACAGTAATCATTCAAATGTATATCTAAGTTAATTTTGCTTCCTGGAACAATATGGTTTCTTACATCTCTGTGCTCTATGTTTAAACTTAGATTGAAACATCTTATATTTCTGCTTTACATCAGTGAGTTTCCATAGCTATAGCATGAAGTGTGTTGCTGCAAAATTTATCAGTGATTAATAAGATTTGAGATTAGTGTCAAATCTTTGAACTAAGTCACTGTGTTAGTTGGGTAGCCTTTTAGAATTGTTTTGGAAAGTTTAGTTAACTTGAAATATTTTAGACTGTGCTGAGTGTAGAGCCTGCTTGAGATTCTCTCCCTCTGCCCCTCTTCCACTTGCTCGCATGCATGCTGTATCTCTCTCTCTCTCTCTCGATTTTAATGAAATCTCAGTATCAGTATGTATTAGTAACCAAATATTGTTGAGAAGTGGGTATTTATCTTATGGGTTTACCTAGATGTGTTATCCGAATAGACCATCATCTTTGAGGATCAATAAACTCATAAAACTCAATAAGGGGCTTCTGAAAAAATCTATAATACAAGAAAACAGTAACAATATCTCAAGGGCTTTTTCAAAGAAAAAAGCCTATTGCTAGAAATGATGTTTCTGAAGAAACCAGAATAAAAAATGGAGCCATAATAAAAAGTAAACTTTAGGAGCTAAAAGATTCTAAATTTTTAAACAATTGAGTTGGATTCAGAAAAATGAATAAAGCACAAAATATATATAGATGAAAAAAGGAGACAAAGAGGAGTAAAAAGAGGGGAAGGAAAGCAAGAAAAAGGAGGAAGAGAGGGAGAAGAAAAATATCCAAGAAGAAATGGGAGAGAATTTCAGCTGGCCTTTATTTTTCCTCACAAAATAAAATTCAGAAGGAAATGGAAGAATGCCTACAAAGTTATGAGGGAGTCTATGATCCTAGAATTTTAAATGTAGCCAAGTTGTTTTTCATGTGTGAAAGAAACAAAGTAATGTCCAAAAATTCAAGAGCTGAGAACATTTTTATATTTTATGTATAGATACATATTTTTTTCAGAGAAGACTGGAGAAGTTGTGTTGTATAAAGCATGGCAATGAATATTGGCACCATTTAAATACAAGAATGTCTTTTATTATAACTATCAGATGGATATCAAATGGATACATATCCCTTATTATTAGATTTGAATTTATGAGGGCAGGCACAATCTTCTTAGTTTTATATTCCCAGTGCCTATCTGTGTGCCTCACACAATGAAGAAGCTCCATAAAGAGGTGAAAGAACAGAAGTCTGGACGATGTGTGGACTGAACAGGAGGGTAGATAGTAAGAAGGGGTGAATTGGAAGGGGGAGGGTGTGCTGGGGTGGCTCAGTTGATTGAGTGTTGGACTTTGGCTCAGGTAGTGATCTCAGGTTCTTGAGATCAAGCCCCAAATCAGGCTTGCTGCCATCAGCATGGAGCCCGCATCAGCAGGGAGCCCACTTCGGATCCTCTATCCCCTTCTCTCGGCCCCTCCCCCACTTCCCCACTTGTACATGTGCTTGCACGCTCTCTCTCTCTCTCTCTCTCAAAAATAAACGTTTGAAAAAAAAAGAAATGAACTCTTTAATGGGAATGTAAGTTTCAAAGATTTGTCTCTTGGTTCTAATGTTGGAATATTGGGTAAGTGAGTCAGTGGTGAAATAATGAAATTATGGGCATACTCAATGGAGATTTTCCTTATCAAACTAAATAGGTATTGATCTATGCCTGACTTCTACTACACAGAAATACTCTCTTCTTGTAATGTAATAGCTACAGAGTCAAGTTGCCATCTTTCCAGGAAAAATGTGAATTCAAACAGTTAAAACTATTGTTTGAATAGGTGATTCTGAAAAATTTGCTTTGTAGCAACTTAAAGATGCTCATGGCAGTTTAATTATAAAGATTCTGGGAGTTTGGAGTTGTGTGTATTAGCAATGGCACAAGTTCTATTCAATGTTGTGTTAAAATGACATCACACTATCTATGATGACATAAGAATAAAAAGATAAATCCTGGGGAGAAACAATTAAAATTATAGAGAAAGTCTACAAAACGAGATCTGAAGTTCACCTGAGGTTTTTATACTATGTGAAGATTCATAACAGGAAAAACAAGATTATTAAATAAAAGAAATAAACAAGAAGAGCAACATGAAATTAGTTACCAACCTTTCCCACCAAGTCCCTCTGGGGAACTGCTTTCATTGTTAAAACAGATGGATCACTAAGAAATGGTGATGGCATTCTTACCCTTTTTATTTTTCTCACAGCACTTCTTTGATGTTGCATTACGTTATTTATGTGCTTCTAGTCTGTCTTGCCCACCAAAAATAAGTTCTGTGAAGAAAAGATCCTGCCCATGGTCACAAATGTTTAGTGCTGAATACAATGCTTAATATGTAGGAGGTACTCAATAGATTTTTGCCAAATATATAAAGTTACAAAATGTTAAAGAAAGGTTAAGAATAATACTTCAAGTATTCCTTAAGGGGGCCTGGGTGGCTCCGTTAATGGGTTTGTGTCCTGCCTCGGACTCTGGGCTGACAGCTCAGAGCCTGGAGACTGCTTCAGATTCTCCCCCTCTGCCCCTCCTGTGCTCACATTCTTTGTGTCTTAAAATGAATAGAAGTTAAAAATAATTAAGAACTTATTCCTTAAATGTTTTATATTTTTATTGGTCAGTACAAATATTATGCATTTATATATTATATAAATTAATAGACTTTAAAAATATTTATAAATGGTGTTATCAGTATG
>NW_027530019.1:360792-376608 GCF_008692635.1 Crocuta crocuta
TACTACTATGTAACTTTACGAATAATTATTCATGCTCTCCCCTATTAATGATAATAAACAAGTAGTTATATAATTTTGGATGACAATATATATCATTGTCACAACAGTAAAATGTGGATATATATTTATATATATATATATATGTATCTCCTGAAATAAACATAATTAAAGCTATGATAAACATNGTTATAGATTTATTATAATTCTAATCAGAATCGCAAAGGCTTAAAAAATTTTTTTTTAAAGAAGTCCAAAGCCCATTTGGAAATGCGATTCTAATTGAAATTAAGAACTTATTAAAAGCAGAACTTATTAAAGGGAAATAAGATCACAACTTTTTAATGAATAGTAACTAAGAACATATTTAAAAAGAAAAATGAAAATTTATTCTAATAAAGTATTATGAATTTTATTAAGGATTAGTAATTAAATTGGTCTAATTCTGGCCTGTAAATGGTCAGAGAGAAAGAGATAAAAGGCCCCAAAACAGAATTCCAATATAATTAAGATATCAATGGCAAAGTGATCATTAATAGGAAAGGGAAAGATTACTTAATAATTGCCAGAAAAAATGGCTACTGATTGGATAAAAAGTTTACATTTTAATCCTATATCACATATTAAAGATAACTTCTGATATATTAAAAAGTTATAATTAAAAAAATTAAACTAAAAGAAGAATATAATATAGACAAATTTTAATTTGATATTTGCATGTGGAAAGACTCCTTGGACTTAAAGAAATAAATCACAAATGAAAATATGTTGAGCATTTGACAAAATACAGCATCNTCATCATTAAGACAATATGGTATTGGCAGAAAAACAGACATGTAGACCAATGGAATAGAATTGAGAACTGAGAGCTGGACCCAAAAGTGTACAGCCAACTAATCTTTGACAAAGCAGGAAAGGGTATCCAATGGAAAAAAGACAGCCTCTTTAACAGACGGTGCTGGGAGAAGTGGACAGCAACATGCAGAAGAATCAAACTAGATCAATTTCTCACACCATACACAAAAATAAACTCAAAATGGATAAATGACCTGAACGTGAGACAGGAAACCATCAAAACCCAAGAGGAGAAAGCAGCAAACAACCTCCTTGACCTCAACCACTGCAATTTCTTACTTGACACATCCCCAAAGGCAAGCTAATCAAGAGCAACAATGAACTGTTGGATCCTCAGCAAGATTAAAAGCTTCTGCATGGCAAAGTAAACAGTCCATAAAACTGATAGGCAACTGACAGAATGGGAAAAGATAGTTGCAAATNCTTGGGCATTTGACAACCAAGAAAATGCTTGCAGCAATGTTATAGAGAGTTACTATCTCTAATTTATACAGCAATCATACAAACCAATAAACTCTAAGATGCCAGTAAATAAATGAGTATAGGTCATAACCAGATAATTCACTAAGAGAAATTCAACTAGTTAATATTGAGAATGTTTAACTTTTTTGTAATCATTTAATATACATTGAAATATCTAGTATTATCTATTTACACTAGCAAATATGTTAAATACAACCACCTAATGCTAGAGATTTAGTGAAAAAATCTAAAGTTTGAATCTAATTTTGATGGGACTGGAAGTTGGAACAAACTTTTTTTGGAAAAATACTTGGCTTTTACATGCTTTATGGATATTCCCAACTTTGGGTTTAGTTTTTCCATAATGGAATCTATTCAAAATGTAATTCTAAATGCATAAGCATTTACATTTACAAAAAACTTAACTATTTAAAATATTAATTGAAATTTGAAAAACAATTATTTTGTAATTGGAGAATAAACAATAATTATGATATATCTGTGGGATTAGATACAAGCATGAAATAGTGACAAAGCTGATAATATTATGGAAAATCCTTAGTTTCAAATACTATATGAAAGGGATGCATAAGTGCATATAAAGCTTTTGAAGTATTTAAAATATAAGATGAATATCAAACTTTAATAATTTCTAAGTAATCTTTTCTTTTTTATACTGTTTCATATTTTTTAAGACATTATTTTAAATGTTTATTTTTTAGAGAGAGTGAGAGAGGCATCGCATGAATGGGAGATGGGCAGAGAGAGAGGGAGACAGAATCTGGAGTATTCTCCAGGCTCTGAGCTGTCAGCGTAGAGCCCAAGGCAGAACTTGAACTCATGACTTGAGCCAAAGTCGGATGCTCAAAAGACTGAGACACTCAGGAGCCTCTATTGTTTTGTATTTTCTGTAGTCTTCCATTACACATATGTTACCTTTATAATAAAAATAAAACAAGCTTAGTTAAAACAAGTTTTTAAAATTTGTGTCAAGGGAATATGATTTAATACTGATTGAAACACAAAGTTTTTCCACAAGTAGGAATTTTAAACTCCTAATTATAGGGGTTTGAAATAATACATCCATCTATTTTTGCAGAAAAGTTTGATAAAGATTATAAATAGCTGAGTCAGTATTCCTATAAGTTCCTCCAGAAATTCACAGATATTTTAAAAAACTCAACCAGCCTTTATACTGGCCTTCTGGCTTCTTAAGATGTTATCTTATTTCTCACATTTTATTCTCAAATTTCTTGACTGTACTGTCCATTTTCTCACTTATTTCTCATTTAGTTTCCTGTCCTCTCATCTTGCTGCATAATTCCACAGAAATTTTGGGAATCTTAACAATCTCTTTATTAACCATATATATATATACTTATTTATATATTAATATAAATATATATATATATTTCCATTTCCTTGCTCTTTGCTATGTCTTTGATCTTGATATGATTGGCTACCTCTTTGCAGTCCTTTCCCACTTGTCCTTCTTCACTGTCTACTTTTTTGGTTCACTGTTTACCTCTGGTTTACTCTCTCTCTCATCTTTGGAGCCTTTTACTTTTTTCAGGAAATTGTATCATATTCCCCATATCAATCCTTGGCTCTCTCCTCTCTTGTCCTAATACTTCGTTTTATAGCTTCAACTATAATCTCTTTTAAAAATATTTCTTTATGTATTGAGAGAGAAAGGGAGGGGGGAGAGAGAGAGAGAGTGATTGTGAGCAGAGGAGGGGGAGAGAGAATCCCAAGCAGGCTCTGCACTGTCAGCACAGAGCCCAGCATGAGGCTTGGTCTTATGACTGCAAGATCATGCCTGAGCTGAAATCAACAGTCAGACACTTAACTGACTGAGCCACACAGGTGTCCCTTCCCCCAGCTGTATTCTTCTGTATTAATTTTTAAATCTACATTTCCAGTCCTTATCCTGAGCTTTCAGCTGATTTCCTTTGCCAATTGTTGAATGAATCTCCTGCTTGATGTTTTCTCCTTCACTTAACCTCATTAAACCCAAAAATTAACTTAAGGTGTTATCATACCTCTCCAGTTAGCAACTTGTCCATTTCCCACCAACCTTGATAACACCATTCTTCTTGCCATCCAAGCTGAAGTCATTGATAGCCCTATGGAACTTTCCCTCTGCTTTATTTGCTGATCTTAATAACAACTAAATGTTGTGCATTATTGTTTACATAGTTGATTTGATTCACTTTCTACTTCAACATTCTACTGTTAGTTTAGGACCTTATCACCATATCTAGATAGCTATGTCACTTTCCAAGAAGTCACTTTGCTTTCATGTACTTCTACTATAGTTTATATGTTAGTAGGACTAAGCATCTCCAGATACAAATTCTATCCTGTTACTCTACTTCTCCAAAATCAAGGGCTTTTGGTGCCTTGACAGGAAATTCCAAATTCCCTAGGTAACTCTTGGATTTAGAAATTCTGCCTTTATTAATTATCAAATTTATCTCTCACTACACTCAGCAATATCCTTTTTCACAAGCCTTTATTCCATATATTCAATACTACCCCCTCCAAACTCTGCTATCCCTCCATGGATGTCTGAGGGCCAAAAGCTTTTTGTGGCTTTTCTGTGCTGTTTACTGTCACTTGAAGCCACTTATACATTCTTATTCATACTACCCATTTTGGTGATTAATAATATTCTTCCTCATCATGTATTTCTGTATTTTCTCCTATCAGTCAAACTTTATTTCATCATAAAGTTACACCAATATTAAAACAGTTTCAATGTTAAATTAAGAAAACTATAATTGTCTAAAATGTTTGACAATGTTCACTATTTGCAAAGCAGGTAGGATAACTGATGTAAAAATTAAATATTTGGAAAGTAAGTTTTGGAGAGGCAACATTGTTATGAGGCAGTGTGCCCAGAAAGTAAGATCTTAGTCTCTGGGCCATATTACCTGGGTTTGGATGCAGCCTCAACCACCTATTAGCCAGGTGACCTTGGGCAAGTTACTTAGTTTCCCTGTGCTTTAACTACCTCATTTGTAAAACAGAAATGATAGCAATACTTTTCTCATTCAAATGTTATAAATGATGTGTTTATTACCTGTAAGACACTTAACAAATGTATGTGGCATATAGAAAGTCTTTCCTATTATTGTGGTTGTGTCTTAAAATATTACACTAGTCATCTCCATTTTCTATGAACCTGTTGTACAGAATTACTTGCATAAATATAGAAAGACGTGTACGACTAACGATGTTAATGGCAACATTTTTATAATGGTTAAAAAAATTAGATATAGGGGCGCCTGGGTGGCACAGCCGGGTTAGTGTCCACCTTTGGCTCAGGTCAGGATCTCACGGTTCATGGGTTTGGGCCCTGCGTCGGGCTCTGTGCTGACAGCTCAGAGCCTGGAGCCTGCTTTGGATTCTGTGTCTCCCTCTCTCTCTTCCCCTCCCCTACTTGCTCAAGTGTGGACTCTCCCTCTTGTTCAAAAAAAATAAACATTTAAAAAATTAGATATATTTATAAATAGTAAAATAGGGAGTACATCATCACATATTTTATTATGAAATATGAAGCCACACTAAAAGAGGGAAATAAGTCTGTATATAAGTTATGAAAATACGTGTATGAGAAATCAAATAGCCTCACAGGGTGCACATTATCCAATTATGGGGGGAAGAAAGAAGAATGTAAGTTTTTTATATGTATGACTGAAAGTCTCGGAGAATAAGCATAAAAGTACCCACAGTAGGAATGGAATCAGTTAAGTATATTAGCTTTTCCGTCATATACTTTCATATTACCTGATTTGTTTTAGTAAGCATCTACCACTTGTTAACTAAAGGGTTTCCTTATATTAAAAAGAACCGGAAGCTTAGAGTAGGAAAATGCACATGATACATTCAGTTCACAGACTTAGAATCCTATGCTTTCCCTAACAATGAGAGTACACACTTTATGGACATGGCTATCATTTTGACTAGGATGTTATCCACCCCACCAAGTAGACATCATGAACAAATTGCTGAATGCAGCATGTGAGCAAGTAATTGAACAGTGTTGAGAGGAAAATTAGTAATGTGCATTGATGGGTAGACAGACTGTGTTCACAGTGATCTGGTAATAGATACCTGAATGACAGCAGAAGACAGAGCTCACTTCCTCAGGGTAATCAGTCAAGAATGCTCAACCAGCAGAATATTCTCAAGCAGCAGTAAAAGCCATTAAAAATAAGCTTTGTTAGGTATAACAGTGCAAAGATATAAGAAATGACCATAGTTACCAATATGTTCGTTTCATATTGAAGACTATTGCAAGCCAAAAATGGAAGAAATAGAGACTAGTGTTGAAATAGTAAAACATAAATTCACCAGTACTTTGGAGCAGCTATGCTGCAGAAGGTGTGCATACAAAAATTAACTCCTCTGCAGAGAAGGCGACACGACTTGGTAATGCATGGCTCTGACCTTTTCATTAAGAAGTGGTCTCATCTAATGCAATGCAGCAAGGATCACATAACAAGACAGAGGGATGTAATGGACAGAATAAATGACATTTGTCAGAAGAGAAACAGAGAATACATATGGTTTTACTTTCAGAAGATAGAGTGAACACATGGAACTTAATGCAAGAGCCCCCTGTGATTTCTCTTCTCCTCCTCCTCTTTTTCTTCTTTTTCTGTTTTTGCTTATTGATCATTACACAGCACTGAAGAAGACTTTGAAATCTGGATTATGTAAAAACTGGGTTACTGTACAGATTTTAAAAATAAATAATTTCTTCATTTGGTAATATATAAAACCTGCCACTCTGCTTGCCAATACATATAAATAAAATACATATAAATCTACAACATAAAAAATACTCATATAAAATGAATACCATATGATACAAAATAATAAAATACAAAATATAAAGAAAAAGAAGTTAATCTGCATTTACCTTTGAAAACCTTTGTGTTTGGTGTGAGGGAGACAAGAGAGAGGAGGGTTATTGTATAGGACGACTTCCACTATCACTAACAGAATCACTGCTATCTATTGGCTCAATGTAATCTTTTCTGCATGGGGATTATTGTTTACACTTGTATAGATGTTGATTATGGTACAGTATTAATAAACTCTTGTTATATACTGTATTTAATGTAAGAGGCAATAAGGCAGCAAAGGAAAGGGTCTATTTCTGCAAGCAGCCTGACCCATAATGAAGCAAAGCATTCCTAAGCTTACTCTTTTATGGAAAAAGCAAAGGACTGTCTATAGGTACTCTGAAGTGACAAAATATATACTAGTGCCAGTTGTGGGCACCTTCCAACATTCTGAAAAAATCACTGATTTCTTGCCAATTACCACAACCTGAGACCAAGCATCTAAGCTTGGGAGACAATCACCAACAATCCCACAGGGAGAGACAGAAAGAAGAATCATTGGCTCAGTTGTGATCATGTGACATTTGGTGTCACGTACTACTTGTATTGCAAGACATTGCTCATTTATTTATTAGAAATGTTTGCTCCTAACCATGAGAGACTCTTGAATGCTGACAAAAACTGAGGACTGATGGATGCGGGGGGGAGGAGGGATGGGCATGGAGGAGGACACTTGTGGGGATGAGCACTGTGTGTTATGTGGAAACTAATTTCACAATAAACTATTTGTAAAAAAAAAAAAAACTAAGAGAGAAAAACCAAAAAAACAAAAAAAAGAAAGAAATGTTTGCTCCTCTTGTGGAACATTCGCAAAAAAATTACTCTCAATCCAAGATTTTACTGTATCTGGAATATATTGATTTTAGCTTTTTAGCTTTAAGTCTTAGATTTGTTTAAGCAGAATTATTTAAACATCTAATCTTCAGTAATGCTTATTTTCTTGCAAAAAATTTGAACCTCATCTGACAAGTGAAGAGAATTTTTTCTAAAGAATGGAGAATACATATTTTTGAAGAGACTTTAGATTTTGAAATAAATATACATATAACTACAAAATCAACTCTTTGTCTGAAGCTATCANGAACTAAGAGAGAAAAACCAAAAAAAAAAAAAAAAGAAAGAAAGAAATGTTTGCTCCTCTTGTGGAACATTCACAAAAACATTACTCTCAATCCAAGATTTTACTGTATCTGGAATATATTGATTTTAGCTTTTTAGCTTTAAGTCTTAGATTTGTTTAAGCAGAATTATTTAAACATCTAATCTTCAGTAATGCTTATTTTCTTGCAAAAAATTTGAACCTCATCTGACAAGTGAAGAGAATTTTTTCTAAAGAATGGAGAATACATATTTTTTAAGAGACTTTAGATTTTGAAATAAATATACATAGAACTACAAAATCAACTCTTTGTCTGAAGCTATCAGGAAAAAAAGTGAAGGGCCTCAGAAATAATTCCCCCAAACTGTGTTCTTTACAACTATATCACTCTAAAAACTTTCTAAGTTCAAACAATGCTGAGTAACTCCCAGGCTGGGCACAATATTAAAAATTATTTTTCTTTCTAAGGAAAACATTAAATCTGACTCTGATGAAGGGCAAGCATGCATGGAGGAACACAGATAAGAGATAGTGTTCTGAAGAAGTTTAAATACTGCCTTCTGGTAAATTCCATGACCCAGTACATCCCAATACTCTGTGGCTTGGTTCTATCTTGAGACTTGCCAGCATTCTTAAAATTCATTCCCATTTTTGTTTAAACTATTTAGGATTCAGCCTCTGTCAGAGCCAACCAATGGTTGCATTCATAATGCAGAATTAGCCCTAAAACTGGATACCATTGCCCTAAAAATCCATCCATCTATCCATCCATCCATCCATCCATCCATCCATCCAGCATCTGAGGCTGAAGTCATATGCCATCTTCTGAATGAGGCCCTCCCTAACCCCTTCACCAGAAAAGTCTCTCCCCTGACACAACTTCATTTATAATTCTTTTAAAGCTCTTAATATGTTTTACTTTAAAATTATTTGCATATAAAATGCTTACATTTTCAATTTAGTAAACTATAAACTTCTAAAGACAAAGGACTTGAATAGATTCCACTTTATAACTGTGATGCCTGTCTCAGTGCCATGAACATAGTAGGGGCTCAGTAATGGAATACAGAGAAAGTGCAAAAACACAGGGTCTGGAGTCAGATGCCAGAGCAATCCAGCTCCTAACTCAGGGTGTGAATCAGAGCAGTTCCTTAATCTCTCTATCCTTGGTTCCTTATCTGAAAAAATGGCATAATACTAGAATTTACTTCATAGTTTTATTTCTAAGGTTGAACAATGTAAAGCACTTAGTAGAGTACCTAGCACTTACTAAATGCTCAATAAATGCTAGTGGTTAATATCTCTAAAGTAGTCTCTCCAAAAAGCACATGCATTCATAAGTCACTCTGGGTCTAGGTAAGGCATTTGAGTAAAGTTTACTTTTACTTAAAGATGACAAAATGACAAGAGTGACTCTCTAGGTTCCCCGGAGGAATCCACAAATAGTTGCTAAGATTCCTAAGGTAATACCTTTGGTAATATTTGAGTGACATGCAAACTTGGACATGATCTACTGACCAAATATAGAGTATACACAGTCTTAAATTTGTAAACAGATTCTTTCAAATTGTAATGTCTCTTGTGAATTCTTGTAAAACTTTATAAGGATCGTCATAATATACTCTGATTCTGAATAAAACTCTAAGCGTTAAATCCTTGCTCAAATCTGTGCTGAAAAGCAAGATGATTCAACCACACTATAAGAGCATCAGAGAAATATAATCTGTTAAAATTTCCATTACAATACAAAATAACAATAGAATGAATGTATTTGCTTATCTTTTATAGTAAAATAAAATTTAAAAAATATCTGAACAGGGGAAACAGGTAGCCCAGCAATGACATGCAGTGGTCTTATAGGCAGATGCTCTTTGCTTTCCAAAGAAGAGAGAGACCACTCTCTGCCCACGGTTTGGCAACCAGCTCTGGCTTATTCTATCTGCGAAAACTTTAAATTAGCAGTTTTAGTCAACAGTGATCCAGTGTCCATGAATAATGTTTACACTCAGCAGAAATGTTTGCCAGGAGCCGCACCGGCCTCTCTGGATGGCAGTCACAGCAAGGAAATGGCAGTGTTTGCAGCTCCTGCCATGAGAAATGAAAACTGGTATCTCCTTCTGCTACTGCTGGCTCATGTTGGATATAAGCCTGCTGGTATTGACCAGGCCTCACAATATTCCATATCAGACCCATATTCTGAATACAGATACCTCATAAGGAAAAGCATATTCCTGCCTTTACAAAAGAGATTTTAGATGAAAGCTCTGTTGGGTGATTGTCAAAAGGCTCTTCCTATGGGCCTTGCAGACCCAAGACTTAGATAATAAAGGGGGTTAAGAAAACAAGAGTTACAATTGAGTCTGGTCCCATGTCAGAAGAACCTAATTTATAGTTAAGGTACAAATAGGGCAGAACATAACTTAGTAACTGGTGATGTATGGCAGTCCCTTCCTCAAGGCCTACATTCCACAAACACCCTCCCTTACACTGGCTACAGGGATGAGGATAGATAAGAGTAGCTAAAACATAAACCCAGGTGCAAAGACTGACACATTTAGGGCCCCCATGATAGTTTCCACACACAAACCAATTCAGAAACATTCATCCTCTTGAGAGCCAGACAGAATGACTCCTAGCTTATCTATATACAATTTAACCTATATATTATCCTGTTTTTCACTAAGAGCATCCTGTTAATTCCTTGGTTGTAAATTCACTATGACTGGGATAATTCTGCAGAATATCAAAAACTTGTTATTGCAAAAGGCCTCCCATTGTAGAAATTCCTTTCTTTGACTTCATGTTGTTGCTGAACCTTTAAATAAAGACACCAAAACCGACAGGACAGAGATGCCTGCCTGGTGATCAGAAAGAATCTCGGGGCTCTCTCACTCTCTCTCTTGCCAACACCGTCCATCCTTCAGGGACCTCTGGACCTCCCGGAGCCGGCTCGGCCTCCAGCAAATGTTCCTGACTTTTACCCCTTAATCAGGAGAAAGAAGGAGCATGCTGCTTGCAAAATACTTAAGCCTTGGAGTTACATGGGTCAGACCAGTTCCTGCCCTTGTTCTAGTTACATACTAACTGAATGAAACTGGCATTGAGTCATTCATTTATCCATCCATTCAGGAATCCATCAAACATTTATTGGGCACCTATATCTTAGACACTGAAAGTGGTTTAAGTCTGTGATTCCCAACCCTCATGTTGTACATTAGAAACGTCTGAGGACTTTAATGCATAGACGTGGACTTCATTCCAAGCCAGTAGAATCTGTGAGGTAGAGCTCCAACATTTGTATTTTTTAACAGTTGTAGGGAGGGAGGCAAACCATGAGAGACTCTTGAATACTGAGAACAAAGTGAGGGCTGAATGGGGGGAGAGGGGAAAGGGGGTGATGAGCATGGAGGAGGGCACTTGTTGGGATGAGCACTGGGTGTTATATGGAAACCAACTTGACAATAAACTATGTAAAAAAAAAAAAAGTTCTGCAGGTGGTTTAGGTTTGCCACGGTTGGAAACTGCAGATATAGTGGCTCCTAAGTGAGACAAAAAACCTTTGTAGGACATCAGAGGCTCAAGGAGAGATGGAAAAGTAGACAGGCACTCACAAACTAGTGGGATTTTTATGATGATAGGGAAGATAGAGGACTTGGGGAGTACACATAAAGTGTGCTCCAAGAGGGAAGGCTTTCTCTAGTGCTTGGTTTGGAACCCAATCCTTGAAGCCCAATTTCAATGATCCTACTGTGTACTATTCAGCTGTCCTTTTCCTAACAGTGGTCCATCTTAGATCTCAGGCATCTTATCCAGCCTAGGGATGGAATATGATGCCTTCCTGAAAGACACTGGAGGCAGATTGTTTGACCCTTCCTTGGGAACCACTGTTGACCTGTGTCTCTACTCCTGTCCTGCCCCTCCAGCTTCACTACCTAGCAGGTATTGTGGCCTGTGTCTCATTCAGTGAGTCCTCACCTCTGACAAGTGTCCCTGCTGATGCAGCATCTTTTGAAGAGGAGGGCATTATTCATCTCAACATAGAGAACAAAGCTCTTTTATATTTAGGTAGGGCTTGAGTTTGGATCATTTGTTAGGCTTTAGCCTCTACTTTTTCTTAAGGCATGGGGAAGGCTCCATTTTAAAAATATATTTTGCATGTTATTATACTGATACTCCTATTTTATGGCTTCTCAAAATAATATCATCTGTGTGCAGCAACTCATTGTCCTCCAGGACACTGGTGCCATAGGACTGCCCTCTGTTGGCACTGGAAGAGGTGGTTTTAAATGAGAAATCATGTGTTCTAAGGAGGGCTTTAGAGATGAAAGATCAGAAAGAAGACTGCTCTCACAAGAATGGCTTCTTATTTTCTGGGGTCAAGATTTACAACCAAAGCTTCCAGAGAATCAGAAAGTCAGGGGAACTCCTTTAGGATAGAGACAGTAGTGATCCCAAAAGACTTATACTGCCCCAGTCAAAATAAGGTGTCTGCAAGACACGGAGGTCCAGCCTCGCCTCTGGGCACAGTGGCCAGTTTTCAGGAACACAGGAGGATAAACTGAATCACATTTCACATCCTCAGTATGGAAAATCCAGACTGGGAAATTCTACAGTCTAGCAATCCATATTCTTCAGAAGATAAATTGTTAAGGCAAGAAAGAGATGGAGGAGGAACTTAAAAATTAAAGGGACTTAAAATATCCTCAAATCAAAAGGAATGACAATGACAAGATGCAATTACCATGTCTAAAGATACTGTTGTGTACAAGACTATAAAGACACGTAAGAATGATTAGAAAAGGACAGTGGTTGCCTTTGGAAGGATGAAGAGGGGTAATCAAGACAAGGCGTATGGAGAAGCTATGCAGTGTCTGGCAAATTCTTTGTTGATTTTGATCTTGTCCTTATATTTTTTATGAAGTTCTCTATATCTATTTTACAGTGAGAAGGTAAAAAAATACTTAAAAACTATGAAATCCACTGGTAAAAAATCTAAAAATTAAGATATTAAAATACTCTACCTCGTTTACGTTAGAATGGTGGTGGCCACTTAAACTATACACTTGTGTCTCATTTCTATGAGACAGCCTTGGGGTGGTAGGATTCTCTTCCTACTCTTAATCTACTTCTTACTCTTAACCTTCTCCCTCTCAGCCCAGTGAAATTAATCAGTTCTCATAAAACTCTAGAAACAATTGTATTTATTATTCTGAGTAGTGTGTTAAAGGGCTATTACGATAATTAAGGTGTTTAAGAAATGAAGCTATCACCTGTACTTCCAGGCTGCAGAGCTCCATGGAAACCACTTAGAGCTTCGCTTCCTTTGGATGCTTTCTTGGTCCCCTGAAGGCAGTTAAGAAGCTGATCCCTCCTCAGCAGCTGTTAATTGATGGAAAAAGGGTTTCCTGTTGACTCTAAGCCAGGATGAACCAATGAAGGAAGATGCTAGTGAGGAGGGCAAAAATAGAAGAGTGGGAGGCTGGCTAGGGGATCACAAGAGGAGTGAAGTGGGGGGAGTGTGCAAGCCACCCTTCTTGTTCTTCTCAGGTGGGACAGTGAGAGCGGGAGGACTAGAAATCACTGCAATAGACTGTAAAGACTAGGCCATTCTCACCCTCACTCTTCTCTTGCCTTTTTCTATGTCTACTTGTTCATTTTGAGGGCAACCGAAGTCTTACGTAGATGAATGGTGGAGGCCCAAGGCTGACACCTGGGTGATTTTATTTCCTCATGCCTATTGTTAAATTCAGCAGCGCTGACAAAACTCCTTTAGGGAGTAGAAGTAGGAGGGAAGAGAGATGAATGTCTGGATCATTCACCCATGCCCCCAGAAAGAAAGCACATACTGGTAATGATCAGGGGGATGTCTCATTCTCTCTGTGATCACTAAAAACTTAAACACTTTTACCCATTGACTTAGTCAATGAAAGTCAAGGTAACTTTTTATGAGATGCCTGTTCAAAACACTGATGCAAAGAAGACTGTTGCTATACCACTGTGCCTGCTTTTTGTGTTTATTTTCTTCCTGTCCCATAATGATCTGCTAAGCCTGGGTGCGGACTATCCAGTAATTTTGTTTGTGTCCAGTTCTCCCAGGAGATTTTCTTCTTGACGTCAGAAACCCAATTATACTACCCTTTGGATTCTCTGTAGAATCTAGCAGGGTTTCTGGCATAGAAATCATCAAGTATGTTTGTTACTTATTTGACTGATTTTACTCCTGTCTATTGCATGACATGCCAAGTGTTCTATGGAATTGAAGAATTAATTGCTAGAAAGAAAGCAGTAATTCAGTCTAATCTAACCTATTAGACTGTAGATTACCTGCGAGTAGGGGCTGAAGTATTCAATGGTGTGTCACCAACATCTAGTACAGTGCTTGGTCCATGATGAAAACTTAGCTTACATTAGTCCCAAGAATAAATGATCAAACTATGAATTCTTTTAGAGTATAAAATAGTTGATTTTTAAGAGAAAAAATACTTCTCTTATATAATAAATAGATAAAAACCTGATTAGATAAGAAGAATGTTCCATAACTCAGGTTATTTTTATTCTTCATCAATAAACACCTGAAAAAATAAGCCACCAAAAAAGTGAATTGTAGTGAGTATTCAGGTATTATAATTACTCTGTATTCAGCAATATGAATTACTATATGGACAAAGAAATGTAAAGGGCCTATTATGTGATTTCATCTACCTGAGCTCTCCAAATAGACCTTCTTCTCCAGCCTATCTGGCCTGCTGCCTCTTACCCAGAATACAGTCTGCTTGTTCCTCTCTCTTTGCCTTTGGTGATACCATTTTGTGTTCACAGAAGATTGTTTTTGCTTCTTTAAATCAGAGGCCTCCGTGAATATCCCTCCTTACACTTTGCTTTACCACGCAGTGTTCCTTGGATAATATGTGGATAATAATATGTGCTACTTTGAAATTACACTTTTATAGTCCCATGCTTACCTATTCTCTGGTGAATTAGGTCAAGACCACTTTGAATTTGGAATGGTACCCATTTTTCTTTTTGGCTAAGCATTTAGTAGAGCAAGGGGTTAATAAATGACCATGCGCTTGCCAGGTTACACCTATGAAATCTCTTTTAAAACAAAAATCACACAAGGGGGACCTGGGTGGTTCAGTCAGTTAAGCATCTGACTTAAGCTCAGGTCACAATCTCATGTCTCTTGGGTTCAAACTCTGCGCTGGACTCTGTGCTGACAGCTCAGAGCATGGGACCTGCTTCAGATTCTGTCTCTGTCTCTCTCTGCCCCTCCCACACTTAAGCTCTGTCTCTCTCTCTCAAATAAACATTAAAGACTTTTTTTTTATATACATTAAAAAAATCATGTAAAAAGCAGGAGAGGAAGTTAATCCTTTCAGTGTTATTAATTTAAATAGTATAGCTAATTGTACTCTTCAGATTTATTTGCAATGGTTAGGGAGAGTCAAGAAAGAAAGAACGAATGAGAACAAGACAGTATTTTCCCTTAATTTATAGGTAATACTCAGGAAGAAAAGACCAGATGTCCTTCATTTTCAAAGAGGGCAGAAACATAGATAAAACAGAGTTAACACATGCCCAGAGAATTTGACTAGAAATAGGGAAGAAGTTCTTACTGTCTAAGTGATTAAACACTGGCCGCCTAAAGGAGATTTTTAAAAGTAGTATATATAACTGTGTGTTTTAGGTGGGTTAACCATTTGACTACTGTAGGGACAACTGCTCTCTTGAGATTCTGCCCGTATCCTGGATCCACAGTTGTCAAATATAATAGGAGAATCTTATTTTTCTTTCATTCATTAAAAACTTTTTTTAATGTTTATTTTTTGAGAGAGGGACAGAGTGGGAGCAGGGGAGGGGCAGAAAGAGAGGGAGACACAGAATCTGGAGCAGGCTCCAGGCTCTGAGCTGTCAGCACAGAGCCCAACTCAGGGCTCAAACTCATAAACCGTGAGATCATGACCTGAGCCAAAGTTGGACACTTAACTGATTGAGCAACCCAGGCACCTCAAGATATTCTTATTTTTCAAAACTTGGACAGTGTTACCAGAGTTAGAGGCAAGGTTCTTACCTTTTATACCATTATAGATAAAAATAGTAACAATGCTTGCAAGGAGATACTGAGGAAACATAAATTACATCACAGATTTATAAAAGATACAAAGTCAAAGCAAAGTCAAATGTAAAGGAAACTGCTCAGGCTTTATCTTTTCTTGATTTTAACATGAAGCTTGCATGAATGCTTATGTTTTGTATAGAATGTCCTGGACATGGAATCTTGAATCAGGGATTTGAGTTCTAGTCAGTAGTGACTAGACCTTGAGTGAATCTTTAACCTCTCTGAACCTCTATTTTCTCTATTGATAAGATAGGAATAATATTTCTCTACATGTGTTTCTGTGAGGATCAAGTAAGATCATGGAAACAGATAAATTTGATAACTGCTAAAATCTATTACTGTAAGGTCTAATGATTATTATGAGGGAG
>NW_027530019.1:376751-480460 GCF_008692635.1 Crocuta crocuta
TATATATATATATATATATTTATTCTGCACAATTGCTGATTTTTTTAATTCATTAAATATTTTTGAGCAACATGCACCAAGGGTGCAGAAATGAACAAAACAGGCAAATACTCCTACTATCCTTTTCAAAGTAAACAAACTCTTCTGTATATATGTTTTTGCACTAATCAATACTTATACAGGGCATTATGACTCCTCTATACCAAAGGGGTTTTATAAATAAGTGATTTCCATGAACAAATATATGTGGAAATATTGTACACTATGTCCGCCTCACAAAGCACATTAGAAAATTAAAAATTAGAGGAAACTGCTTAACTGCCAATTTTAAGCCCAAGGTCCCTAAATGAATTTGACCTCAGGGGCTATATTTTGGTTCCATATTTTCCCCCCTGATATCCTAGATCATCACCCACAAGAACAACTAGGAAACAATGACCTCTTCTTTACCTGGTACCTCTTAAGTAGAATGACCCTGCCATTCTATTTAGCCTAATAGTCACTAACCTCTGGTTATATATGGACATACATCTTGGTGTCTTCTCAAAGGCTGGCCACACTACGATTAAGTAAACATTTACTGAGTGTTTCATGACAAATGCTACATGAATGTTTTGACATGAACTTTAGGGGCTTGATCTTGAGGTTTAAAGTAGTGTCTGGCAGGGAAGTGGCCAAATCTTTCTAAAAAGAGAGGGGAGAATTTAGGAAATACAGGTAAAATTATTTCAAGTCAACAAAAGCTCCATTTTTAGAACTTGAACTTGACAGTTCTTGGGCTAAATCAGCATAAATTAAACAAATTATTTTGGGAAAACTTTAATAAACCTTTCTTAATGCTGCTTCCTTCTGCTTGATTCAATGGAATTTGAATCCATCTAAACCATACATAGTGTACATGCACATGTCTCCAGGTAGAATAAAACTGTAGGATTATACTCAGGACTTTGATGAGGTTTTTACTATGAATTTCTAGAATCCTAAAGCAATGCCATCGACTCTTAGAATTGAAAAGGACCTTAGAAGTAAAAATCTTCCACTCATTGCAGGAGTCCTTTCTACAACAAGCCTGGAAAGTTTTGATCAGTCTCTGCTTAACTGCTTTCTACCATGTGGACATCACTCTCTAAAAAGGGATCCTTTTTCTTTACTGGATAGCTCCCATGATTCATACTTTTTCCTACTCTTATGCCAAACTCTCTCTGGAATATATCTAACATCTCATTTTTTTTAAAGCCACTGTGCTCCATGAAAATTAGATATGGTGGAAAATGACTTTATTATTAGCTGGACATAACAGTATTTTTATATAGTCAGAACAAAAATTTTATATAAAGTATTTGCATTTCTAAAACCTGATATCATCTCCCTGTGATATCTGATACTATGTATTAATACTTTATTCACTAATTTACTCAAATAATGCCTTTTTTTAAAGCTTATTTTTATTATTTTGAGAGAGAGAGAGAGAGAGCAAGAGCAAGGGCATGGCAGAGACAGGGGCAGACAGAATCCCAAGCAGGCTCTGAGCTGTCAAAGCCTGATGCAGGGTTCGAACTTAGCAACTGTGAGATCATGACCTAAGCTGAAACCAAGAGTCCAACACTTAATTGACTGAGCCACCCAGGCACCACTATACCCCTCAGATAATATTCTGAGTTCCTATGTTTTAGGCAATAGGTTATCAGTTCTGAGAAGACTGAAGTCCAATATTTTGTCATTATTACATTTCACACACCTGGGGTTCTGCCTCAGGGATGAGATGATTCTCCAGGCTTAACAGTTCTCGCTCCCCTTCCATATCATATGTCTTCTCCCTGATTTATCTGTAGGATCCATAAACACAGGGCCCCAAGCCCTGGGCTAAGATAACCTTGTAAGTATGGAGAGGCTGATGCAGCAGCAACTGTGGCCTGGAGGTACCATGGGGTGTCTTTTTACCAGAGGATCCTGGGTCCTAAAGGTGGAGGAGGGTTTGTCCTCTAGCCAGTATCTCATACTTCTGTGCCATTAAAAACATAACTTTTGGTAAATATAATCTGTAAAGTGGAACTTACAAGTATTTTTTATTTTAACTTTTAGACTAAGTAGCTCAAATCCTGTCCAATTCAGCTAGACTTAGTCATATGGGATGTTTGGCTAACATTATCTGTTAATTTAGACAAAATATTCAAACTACACCCTAAACAGACAGTTATAACTGGTATTGAAAGAATTTTATTCATTGAAAGTTCTTAGTCATTTTCATATTGAACATTCATTGTACTGTGAGGAAATCTCTTAGCTACTTCATTTAGCTTTATTTTTCAAGTGATTGGGTGATTAATAAAATGAGTAAAAGATTATTTTTCAATTAGTTGGCTACATTTCTGTACAATATCAAGTAAGTCATTCAAAAAGTGAGTCTGTTCAAATGAGCCAAAGAATGAATCAAATAGAAGCTGGCCAAGAATTTTAAATTATTTCTGGAGAACAGTGTTATTTGCTTACATCACTAAAACTACTCTTAGCTTGAATGGTTGGAAATATATTTCCATGTAGTCTTCATAGCAAAATAAGAGATGAAAACACAGTTACCTTAGTTAATGTAAAAATAAATAAATAAATAAAATATCAATAATTCCATAAACAAGAATTCTAAAATACTTACCAGGTACCATGCATTGTATAGACTTTGCATGTATGTTCATTTAATCTTCCCATGCACACTTGGGGCTACTATTGTCCTCATTTTACAGATGAGGAAATTGAGGCATACAGAAGTAAATACCATACTCAATGTTACATAGTTAATAAGTGGCAGACTCAGGATTTGTGAAAATCAGTAATATGACCATATTTATACAAATTAAAGTTCAATTTGTTAAAAAAAAACCCACATTTCAAATATATTACATTTCCTTTGTATTTGAACACATAAGGTTTTGGATTCTAGGGCATTTGGGTGATCCATCATATCTAGAGATCTTTACTTTCTACATTTTGATTCAGCCTCATCCAGGAATTGGTACAAAAGTCCATTTTTCTGAGATTAAAGTGTATTTCTCAAAGTCAGGCTCAGGACCAATTTTATTGCCTCCTGAAACTTAGTATAACAAATGCACAATGAATCATAGTTTTTTTCATAAAAAGATGACTGAGTCATGAAAACATGTCCAATTGGACTCTCCTTTTAGGATTTTATTATTAAATATATTAATATTTTACATGAAGTGGTCTACTTTTTTACCTGACTAAAATAAAAAGACGCTTTCCATTGCACATATAGGGGTTGTAGAAGTAGAAGGTGGTAAGACTTAGGGAGGAGGCTTAGTATCATCTTACCTTTACTTACCCTCCCTCAAAGCTTGATTGTCTGAGGAGAGGGGCAGGGTATCATCGACTCCAAGGATGACCTCACTCTAACACAAATGCCTATAAATTGAGAAAAGGGGTGGTACAGAAGCCTTGGGGACTGATGCCAACCTCCTTATTTATGGAAGTTGTGTTCCTTAAATGTAGATGTTATAAAACTACATAATCACTAAAAATAGTGTAAAATCATACTCTGTCTAGATGGCCTTTTATAGCATTTTGATTAAGTTATATTAATTGCTTGGGGGTGGTTTTTAAGAATTGGGAAGGGATGTAGAAAATTCTGTTTCCCATAATAGGCTCTGAGCATGAAGGAAGCTTTAGGCCTTATAAATGTTTCATGGGATTTCAAATTGTACTAGGAGGAAAAGTCTGCCATCTGATGTTCTGTCACATCACTTCATAGATACTTGTGTCAAATCAACATGATGCAACAGTCTGAAATTGAAATCCAAGTCTGAATTCCAATCAGTAGACTTAGAAATCTATAATGGTAGTAAATGATTTCTGGAGGGATATACATTATCTGGGTAGCCTTTAGCCATGCTTGTTTGTAAAATGAATCTATGAATGACTAAGTGCTGAGTGAATGAATAAGTGAATTAAGGAATGAGTAACTGGGCTGCTGGTGGATTATTATTGATTGATGACTTTAATAGTCTGTACAACCTAGTTATATCTCTGAGTATCTATGTGATTCTATTTCTATACATCCACCTTTGCAATTCCTTTCTTCCCAAAGATCAAGAAGAAATACTGTTAGCTGCATTTTCCAAACATTCCCCAGTGCTAGGGCAAATATTAAGCAATATATAAACAACTATTGAATTAGTATTCTTAGTTTCCTATCTCTGTTACTAATGTATCCACACAAAGAATAAGAGGTTCTATTAGACTTTATTATATCTTAATTCTGCTACTCATATCAAATAACCAGCCGCAGGCTGCTGAGAAAGAATAACAACTACAGACCAAAATTGGTTTTACTCACGTGTCCACACAGAATTGGCCTAAATGTTTGGAAAATTAGCTTTCTGATGATGACATAGTAGAAAATGTCCTGTGTTTGTGCTTGGAAGAATTTAGATTTGAGCCCAATTCCAACCCTATCAATGTGGCTCTTATACGTCACCAATCTCATCCTGAACCCTGTCTACTCATCTGGAAATGGGTATAGTCTCATGTTCCTCATAGGGTCACTGAGAAGACCAAGTGGACTACCCAGGTGTGTTTTATATAACGGAAATTTACACCATGTTTGCCTAGAATTCACTAACATTGCCATCTAAATAGCTGTAACACTCACCTGCTAATTTCCAAATTGGCTTACTCCAAAAGACAAGCAAAACTGACTTCATTTTCCATTTCCAGTGCATCTGGCTAATCTTCCCCTTTTGAATTTCTTCATAGTGACTTTCCTGCCTTTCAACAACACTATTTTCTTTCCTTTCTTTAATGATATAGGGCATGTTGCTTATAGTTTTGCTCTGTTTAATTTGGTTCTGCCTTGGGGGTTATTACTGCTGAGGGGGATGTTCTATCAAGTTACCTTGCCTTTTCAGTTAAAGAGATTTTAAGGTGTTTATAAACCAAGGGAATGAAATGACCTCAAGTGGAAAATAAAATGAAACGAGGCATAACTGAATCCTACAAGACAGTAATGCAATTTAGAGTTAAAATGGATGTAATGTGTTCAAAATCATAAACTTTTACATTGTAAACATACATGTAAACTATCAAGCTGTCCCACAAAACTGGCTTGAAATCACTTACATAATATTGTTTATGAACAAAAATTAAACTGAAAGTTATTAAAATAACCTTTTTTTGGGGAGATAACAGGCAGGGATCAAATCTTCAGGTCCTTCTATTATAGGTAAAAAGGCAAAAGTCATTTTAACTGAAAGCTAAAATATGAGAAAAACCTGAGGAAAATATGTAGGCCTGAACATCAACTTTGGCAAGCATAAAAGTGCTTTTGTTTTCTTTCATAAAGAGTTTTCTTTATTTTTAGTTTTCAGTTTTGTTTGGCTTTGGTGCAGTCTACATGAAGATCTTCCTTAAGGATGTAAAACTCATGCTTTCATTTGGAAAAGAACATTTTTATTGACTCCATACTTTGCTCTAATGCTTCTGAAGTACTCCTTTTATCTAGAGGTTTCAGCCTGGAAACACATTACTACCAGAAAAAATGCCTGCAATTATAGTTTATAGCCAGCACCATGAATTGGCTACACATAGCTCTTATCATAGGATGTGCCCCTGTGTGAGACTTAACAGTGGTTCTCAAAGTGTGGGTCCTGGCCCAGCAGCATCGGCAGCTCCTGGTACTTGCTATAAATGAAAATTCTCAGACTCTATCCACCCCAGACCTAATGAATGAGCACCTCTGAGTGGGGTCCACAGGTGATTATGATGTGCACTAAAGTTTGAGAACCACAAGTTTGTGGTTATGGAAACCCTAAATGAGGTGACACATTTCTTGCCCCACCCCCAGTTTCATGGAGATAATCGACATAATACTGTATAAGTTTAAGGTGTACAGTATGATGACTTGATTTATATATAATATGAAACGAGACTACAATAGGTTCAGCTAACACCCCTCATCATATAGATACAATATAAAGAAAAGAAAAAAATGAAAAAAAAGTTCATCCTGGTGATGAGAACTCTTAGGATCTTCTACTCTTGTAACACCTTTCCTTTGTATCTTACAGCAGTGTTAGCTATTGCCAAAATGTTGTGGATTACATTGCCAGTATTTATCTCATAACTGACGTTTGTGCCTTTGACTACCTACCTCAGTTTCCCCCATGAGCCTCTGATAGCCACAAGTCTGATCTCTTTTTCTAAGAGTTTTGTTTTAAATTCCACATGTAAATACATCATATAGTATTTGTCTTTTTCTTAGTTTACTTAGCATTAAGTGCCTTCGTGATCCATCCATATTGTTCCAAATGGTAGTATTTCCTAATTTTTATGATTGCATTATATTCCATTGTATTCACAAGTTCTTTATCCATTCATTCATAGATAGACATCTTGGTTGCTTCCATGCTTTGACTATTATAAATAATGTTATGAAAATGGGGGTGTGTATATCTTTTCAACTTTGTGTTTTTGTTTTCTTTGATGGTATTCCCAGAAGTGGAACTGCTGGATCATATGGTATTTCTATTTTTAATTTTTTGAGGATCCTCCATACTGTTTCCCATAGTTGCTGTACCGACTTACAGTCCTGCCAAGAGTACACAGAGATTCTCTTTTCTCCACATCTATGCCAGAATTTGTTTCCTTTTGTATTTTTTGATGATAGCCATTCTAATAGGCCTGAGGTAATATTCATTGTGATTTCAATTTGGGTTTCCCTAATCATGTTGAGCATTTTTTCATGTATCTGTTGCCCTTACCATCTTTGGAAAAATGTTTATTCAAGTCCTTTGCCCAGTTTTTTGTTTTTGTTTTGTTACTGTACCGTATGAGTTCTTTACACATTATGGATGTTAACTTCTTATCAGATATATAGTTTGCAAATACTTTTTCCCCATTCTGTAGGTTGTCTTTTCACTTTGTTAATGGTTTCTTTTGTTGTTCAGGAGCTTTTTAGTTTGATGTAGTCTACTTATTTCTTCCCACTTTGTTGTCTGTGGTTTAGGTATCATGTTTCTTTTCAAGGCCTATGTCAAGAATTTTTATTCCTAAATTTCCTTTAGGCATTTCATGGTTTCAGGTTTTACATTTTAGTCTCTAATACATTTTGAGTTAATTTTTGAATTGTGTAAGAAAGGGCTTCACTTTTATTTTTTTTCATGTGAATATCCAATTATCCTAGAATCATTTATTAAAGAGACTATCTTTTCTCCAATGGGTATTTTTTGGCCCTCTTACCAAGTATTAGCTGACTGTACATGCTTGGATTCATTTCTGGGTTCTTGATTATATATTCTATATATCATTGGTCTATATATCTGTTTTTGTGCCAGTGCCATACTGTTTTGATTACTATGGGTTTATAGTATCAGCTTGAAACTGGGGAGTGTGATGCCCTCTCTTTTATTTTTGATCAGGATTTCCTTGGCCATTGAAAGTCTTTTGTGGTTCCATATAAATTTTAGGAGTGTTTTTTTTTTAATTCTGTAAAAAAAATGCTACTGGAATCATGATAGAGACTGCATTGATCTTAAGATGGCTTTTGGTAGGATTGGCATTTTAACAATTAGTTCTTCCAATCCATGAACATGACATACTCTTCCATTTATGTTTGTCTTCAATTTCTTTCATTAGTGTCTTAGATTTTCAGAGTGAAAGTCTTTCATGAGGGGACACATTTCTTACATACACATAAATTGTTAACATCTTTAGATCTTCCAGATGGTGCCAATGGCCATTGCCCTGTTTAACAATAGGTCAGGCTAATAGAAGTGACAGTCATTCACATTTTTCCTAGTTGGCCCAATTCACAAGCATGATAATTTATCCAGAGGACTCGCAATGAGTTATAAACATACAACTTCTGAAATGCTCACACTCCATTAGAGACCTCTGAAGTGGCTGGTAGCAAAAATGACTTAGTGGTTTTGATATTTACCTTGCTTTGATATTCAGCCTGTATTTGCAGGCTATTCTTTCTTTTGAATGGTGGCTTGCTCCATGACTTTGCCCATTTCTTCTTGTTCTGTGCCTTTTCTAAGAGCTTGTACCTACTCCCAAGGATTCAATAATTACCTCCTGAATGTAGTTACAGAACTGACTGCTCTCTTCACCATATCTTCCATCTTCCCAGTGAATAAAGTCACCTTATGTCCTATTATTAATTCTTACAGAAATAAATATAGTGGAATTTATCATATGATTCGAAACAGCTCTCCACCTCCACTTTCACATTTTGGTGGGTGGTGGGTGGCACAGAACTACATTACCTAAGTTTACCACTCTTTGTCCTTTGCTTGCTTTATGGTGTAATGACTTACAGATTCTTCCTTCGTGGTATTTCTCATATTCATCCTTCATCTATTTCTGCTGTTGATATATTTAGATTGTTAAGTATTTAAAGTACAAAACTGTTTTTCTAAAGATTTCCTTATTTTCTTTCCTTTCTTCATTCTTTCCCCTCCCTTCCCCTGCCTTCCCCTTTCCTTTTCCCCTGTATGCAAAAGCAGATAGCATAGCATGAGTGTTCTAAATTAACCTATTTGACCTCTCCTCCTTTGGTACCTCCCACTGACTAGAGTCTGGGCCTAACATTCACAGTTGTGTAAGTTCTGATCACAATCAACTTCTTTCATCTCTCCTTCATTCATTCCTTCCTACATACTCTTTCCTCTGGTGGTTCTTTTTTTTTGTTTGTTTGTTTGTTTTTGTTTATTTATTTTTGAAAGAGAAAGAGCACAAGCAGTGGAGGGACAGAGAGAGAGGGAGACAGAGAATCTGAAGCAGGCTCTGCTCTGTCAGCACAAAGCCTGACATGGGGCTCAAACCTATGAACTGTGAGATCATGACCTGAGCTGAAGTCAGAGACTCAAACAGCTGAGCCACCCAGCATCCCATACTCTGATGTCTCTTAAAGTCAGCTGGAGGGCTGGTTAAAACACAGATTTTTGGACCCTACCCCTTAACTCAGTAGGCTGGGTTAAGGCCCAAGATTTTGCATTACTAATAAGTTCTCAAGTATTAATGGATAAACTGCTTATGCCCCCCCCTCAAATACTCATTTATTGAAACCCTAACTTCCAAGATGACTCTATTTGGAGGGGCACCTGGATGGCTCAGTCAGTTAAGCGTCCAACTTCAGCCCAGGTCATGATCTCACGGTTTGTGGGTTTGAGCCCTGCATCCAGCTCTGTGCTGACAGCTAGCTTAGAGCTTGGAGCCTGCTTCAGATTCTGTATCTCCCTCTCTCTCTGATCCTCCTCTGCTCATGCGGTCTCTCTCTCTCAGAAATTAAAAAAAAAAGAAAAAAATTGTTAAAAAAAATATGACTCTCTTTGGAGATGGGGCCTCTGAGGAAGTAATCAAGGTCAAATGAGGTCATAAGTGTTGGGTCCTGGCCCAATAGGATGTGTGCCTATAAAACAGCCACCAGAGAGTTCCCTCTATACTATGTGAGGACATCATGAGATGGCAGCCACCTGTAAGCTAGGAAGAGGGCTTTCACCAGAAACTGAATCCATTGGTATCTCCAGCCTCCAGACTATAAGAGAATAAATTTCTGTTATTTATGCCACACAGTCTTTGGTATTCTGTTCTAGTGATCTGAGCTTACCAACATACCAGAAGATTCTGATACTCCTGCTCCAGGTACTACAGTTTAAGAAGCACTTCTCTAGTCCTCCTGATGGGTCCCCTTGTCAACCTGGTTTCTGTGCCTTCCTAACCTACTTTCCTCTTCTTCCTTAACTCACACCTCACACATCCTTCAAAGCCCACCATGGGCCACGCTTGTTCTCTGAATCCTCTCAGCTCTCCTGACTGTAGTTATGTTCCCCTCTTTAGATTCATCTCATGTTTAACATAATCTACCTTGTATGATTATTTTTCCCTTTACATAGTTGTTATACCTTCACTGTAAGCTCCTTGGAGCAGATAATTTTTCCCATGTCTCACACCAAGCATTGTGCTTTGTGATAGCAAGAAGGAGACATGTTATTTGACAACCAGAGTGTGAATGGAAAAGACGGTTCATAAAAACTGCAGGTGTGATTCCTTCAGGTGTCAGTGTCATAGGTTTCTCTATCAATCTGAAAGCCTCTTGGTATTGTGAAGCTAGTTTACAGGTAAATATGATAGTTGGTTTCCTTGCTTAGCTACATTTGAAGAGAGTTCTTCATGTTTGTAGAAGAAAGGGGTACTTTCTAGATATTGCATCATCATCATTATTAGATATACTAAGAATTGACATTGAGAGATTACTGTGCACTGTTTCACATGTATTACTACTTGTGAACCTCCCAGCAACCCAATGGACTTAGGAATGCTATGTTAGCCACTTTACAGGTGGGAAAACTGAAGCTTAGAGAAGGTAAGTGATTGATCCCAAGGTCACACAGCAAGGCAGAGGTAGAGGAGATGTTTGGGCTGTAACTGCATGGTTACCAGCTCCCCTGTCAACCAAAATNCTGTAGAAGAAAGGGTACTTTCTAGATAGTATATCTAATAATGATGATGATGCAATAAGAATTGACATTGAGAGATTACTGTGCACTGTTTCACATGTATTACTACTTGTGAACCTCCCAGCAACCCAATGGACTTAGGAATGCTATGTTAGCCACTTTACAGGTGGGAAAACTGAAGCTTAGAGAAGGTAAGTGATTGATCCCAAGGTCACACAGCAAGGCAGAGGTAGAGGAGATGTTTGGGCTGTAACTGCATGGTTACCAGCTCCCCTGTCAACCAAAATTTCAGTTCCATGTCCCTTCTCCTACATGAGAGCATGTTATACCAGAGGTTTACTTTACCAAGATTAATTTCACTAGTCCATGCCTTTTGTATTGCTAAACTACGTTGTGAGTCTACCCCACATCTCTCCATCACTGTTGCCAGCCCAGCTGCCAAAGTATCTGCCTGTGCCCTTTTATCTCCCTTCAGTCTTTTTCTGAGATGTCAGATAAACATTCTACTTTTTCACCCTGCACCCTTGGCTCAAATCACTTCGATGGCATCTATTGCTTTTAGGTGAAATGACTGTCTCAAAAGAACACCCAGAGGCAGTGTGGAATATCAGACCAAAAATTGGAAGACCTCTGTCTGACTTTCCAATGTTGTTCTGAGACTCAAGTGAGAAACACATATTTGAAGATGCCTAATCTGTAGTAAATTCCAAGTGTGAGTACTTATTTTGATCTTTAAATGTAATGCCAAGCGTCAAGTGTTTTCTTTCTTTACTTTCTAAAAAAAATTTTAATGTATTTATTTTTGAAAGAGAGAGACAGACACAATGTGAGCACGGGAGAAGAGTGAGATGGAGACACAGAATCCAAAGCAGGCTCCAGGCTCTGAGCTGTCAGCAGAGAGCCCAAGATGGTTCTCGAACTCACAAACTGTGAGATCATGACCTGAGCTGAGGTCAGACATTTAACGGACTAAGCCACCCAGGTGCTCCCAAATGTTTTGTTTCTAATAGCAAAACAAACATTTAATTTTAGAAAAATATACATTACTTCCAGATTTATATTAAATAATATTAGCCAGTGAGAGGCAAGTAACAGAGAACACTTTTAATATTAGAAAACAAGGTTCTAATACCACTGATATTCTTCATGGCTTCAGAATGAGATATGGTCTTCATATCTCAACTGAGAAATGAAAAGATGGACCACTTACACACACGAACACAGTTGCTGATTTTATATGAATAGTGTTAGGAAAAAATCTTTCAAATATTTACATTTAAAAATGGAAAAAATGTAAAAGTATATCTGTTCTTACCTACAAATAAGTATGTACACTTAGTGCACTAAGAATCATAACTTCCCCCTTGCATGACATACAACAAATACCTGCTTATTCTGTGCTGTGAGGACTCTATTTTTGCAAATGATTTTACTAATGACTCCCAGTTGTCTCAATTTGACTTCAGGGTTCCAGAGAAGTTGAGATGCTGAGCAAGATAAATTGCATTAGGAGAACAGAGATCAGGGATTTTGATGCTCTGGCCGGAGTGTAATGGAAATAATTCTGTGAATGAAAAGCTAATCAATTTTTTTTCCCACTCATTCTGGACAGCTCAGTCATCAAAATATGATGTTTTACCTCACTCCAAAGAGAATTGTTCTGGTGCCTGACTTATTTTAATGTCTTAACCTTTGATGACCCAAATTAGAGTCAGTATGAAAGAAAAACCTAGCAAAGGTATGAAGATTTGCCTTTGCACCAGTCAGGGTATCAATAGCAAACAGAAACTCAAATTGCAGTAATTTTGGATGCTTTAATAAAGTGTCTGTGAAGTTTTAGATGGGACTTTAGGGAAAAACAGAAGTGGTAGTGGATCTGTTAATACCCATAGTCTATAAAATATGAGGGGCAGAAGTAGCTACTGGGATTCAGAAGGAGAAAGTTCTCTAGGGAAAGGTACTGTGAAAGGACAGTCAGCGTGAATGGACCAAGGCCAGAGGGAGCCTGGAGAATGGATACCTGACCTAGTCTTTCCTCCCGTGGAGCTTCAGAGGAACCCTCCACTGGCTGACCCAATAGGAAATAAGGAGTAAGAGAGTCCATAGCTGGAATCTATACAGCCTAGCATCTTGGGAAGAAAAGGGTCCATTAGGAGGGACAAATGGAAGACATTAAGCCACCCTTTCATTGTAGCTTATCTAGCATCTAGCACAGAGGCTGACACCTGGTAAATCCACCTAAAAATGAATCAAATGAAAGCATGTATGAATCACACAATGGCCTAAACTGAAAACAGTCATGTATTTCAATTTTTTCCTTATTGCTTTTGAGTTTTATGTAATAGATTAAATAAAACATGATTTTAAGGGCTTGATAAAAAATTAGTAATCCTATTCTTTCCATCTAACTTTCTACATCCCTTTGTATTTCTCCAACTGCCATTTCTCCAGTGGCATCCAGTATCTTTTACCTTGTACAAAAACTACTAAATAGTATCAGCCATCAAATTGTACACTTTTTCCCTAAGGGAAGACACACACACACACACACACACACTTTGGGTGCTCTGCAGTGTCTAGCACAGGGCTATGAACATACTTTAAACAAAGGTTAGTCGAAGGGTTTGTAAGTGTATAAATTCAAGCATAAGGACTATGGTCATATTGCACAATTTTTAATTTCCTGCATTTAATTTTCTACCATTCATTTGTTCTAAAATTCACTGATCATCTACTCTGTATCTAGCACATGGATTTCAAAGATGAGTAAGCAAGATCTCTGTCCTCCTACAGCTTACATTGGGATAGGAGAGAAATATAAACTAGCAATCATTATATGACTCAATGTGCTAGGGAGTGTTGCAGAATGATATTTCTGCTGGTGAGGGACAAAGGTGATGAAGAGTAGAATAGGCGGGAGAGTCCAAAGCAGCAATATCCTACACACAGACACAAGAGATTCTAGAGGAATGAAATCAGGCTATATTAGAAAAGGCTTTCTGAAGGCAGTATGCATTTCCTTATATTCGACTTGAATTTTTACAGTGTAACTATTTTCAATAATTTTTTTAAATGTTTATTTTTTAGAGATGGGGAGCGGTCGTGCATATACATGCTCAAAGGGGGAGGGGCAGAGAGAGAGAGAGAGAGAGAGAGAGACACACACACACACACAGACTCTGAAACAGACTCCAGGATCTAAGCTGTTAGCACAGAGCTTGGTGCAGGGCTCACACTCCGAACAGGGAGATCATGACCTCAGCTAAAGTCAGATGCTTAACTGACTGAGCTACCTAGTTGCCTCATTCCCAGTTAATATTTAAAAGATATCCTGGACACTGAGCATGCCCAGTCACTGCAGTCAGAGTGAGGGGAAAGTGGAGGAAGAACTTGGAAGTTTGGGGATACAGTTTGTTGCTGACATGAAAAAAAACTAAAAGATTATTTCCTGAAGAGAAGGGAGATTTAGTCATACTAAAATGAAAAGTAAGGAACCTGAAGTAAACCCAGTTATTCAATCTCAAGAGAAGAAAGCATGGGCTGTAGGAAATAAGAATACATTCTAATTTCTTTTCTGATTAAAATAAGTATGAGATAGGGGCACGTGGGTGGCTCAGTCAGTTGAGCATCCAACTTTGGCTCAGGTCCAACTTTTATCTCATGGTTCCTGAGTTCGAGCCTCACATCAGGCTCACTGTCATCATCACAGAGCTCACTCCAGATCCTCTGACCTCTTCTCTCTCTGCCCCCCTCCCCCTGCTTGCAGTCTCTTTCTCTCTCAAAAATAAATAAACTTTAAAAAGTAAGTATGAGTTAGTGGCACGGGCATTGTCTCTACCACTTCCCTACATGACTTTGGCATATTTCTTAATCTATTTGTGACTCCATTTCTTTTTCTTTATTTTGAGAGAGATAGCACAAGTGGGGGTAGGGCAGAGAGAGAGGCAGAGAGAGAATTCCAAGGAGGTTCTGCACTGGCAGTGCAGAGCCCAACAGGGGTAGGGGCTGGACTTGGGGCTTGAGTTGAGATCATGACCTGAACTGAAACCGAGTCAGATGCTTAACCAACTGAGCCACCAGGTGCCCCATGTGACTCCATTTCTTAATCTGAGAGGTATGGCTAATGTAACTGGGTTCACAGGATTATTGGAAGGCACTGCATCATGGTATACAAACAACTTTGCTCAGCATTATAGTAACCTTGTCTGACACCTGCCATTTCTACTTTGGGAAAGGAGTCAGCAAACTCAGAACCATATCACATCACCACTCCTATTAAAGTTATTATTGACTGACTGAAGAGCCTCATCCAGCTTTAAATATTATCAGACCAACTCTAACATTTGAAGAGCCAAATATCATAAATTCTCCGTTTTCCCCCTGCACTGCTACAACATTCTAATGTCTCTCTTGGAAGGCAGTGCTAGCTAGTTGAATTTCACTGTCCCAGGGATAAAACAGTGGCATAAATCTTTTGGATGGGATTCCGGATCTCTGGTTACCTCTGACAGGCTTATCAGCTAAAATAAGAAACCACTTCTGACTGTGCTTTCCAATCAGTATTAAACTGAAGATAACCAAGTGGATTTTAATATTATTTCCCCATGTAAGCTGAGAATATTCCTTGGTATTTTCACCCATTAGTGACATCCAGTAAGTTATTTATGTATTTTGATGTCAGTTCTTTTGTCAAGTAAATATTATTAATGTAAGTTCTCCTACATTTCTGATGAGATCCTTGGGATGCCCAGGTGGCTTTGTTGGGTAAGCGTCCGACTTTGGCTCAGGTCACGATCTCACGGTTTGTGAGTTTGAGTGCTGCAATGGGCTCTGTGCTGACAGCTCAAAGCCTAGAGCCAGCTTCAGATTCTGTGTCTCCTTCTCTCTCTGCCCCTCCCTTGCTCACCTCTCTCTCTCTCTCCCTCTCTCTCTCTCAAAAATAAACATTAAACATTAAAAAAAATTAAGAAGAGATCCTTGATACAGTGAGCCATTTCAGAAGGGTTTCTTTTCTACTTATGGACATAACTTATATAGCTTGAAGAACCTAATTAGAGATAATTAATGCTTTGTACATAATGTATATGGTAAAGTATATTCACAGATTCCAAATGTGAATGAGTAGTGCTCTGATTTCCATTTCAAATTAAAATAAATTATTCTCTACTTTAGTAGGAAACGAGTCATTAAAATGACCAAAAGTATCTTTTTTTTTTTTTTTTTAATAAGAAAAGTCTCAAAGATATTCCTCAAAGTTAGTAAGAGGACAGATCACAGAATAAAACATTTTATCTCATGATTTTAATTCACATACTCATTAAATATATATACTTCTTTATGAGTCATTTGTAACTTAGACATAAATATCCCTTTGTCTGTAAAGCTTTTGAGATTCAGGTTCCTCAAGCACTTATAAAACCTCAGATAAGGAAACAATACGACACAGAGTAGCTCAGCAATTAATCATTCTCTGCCTCATTCCAAATTGTGTTATTCTCTGAAAAAAAATTCTACTTAATATGTTAAACTTTTACACATTTTTCACTGTCTGCTACTCCATGAAATATTCAAAAAGCCCTTGATATAATGAAACAGCGGTTATAAAGGTTTTTAATGAATATTGTAATCAAAATGCAAGAAAGGAATTTTGGACCAGCCTCTAAAAGTATAATACATTCCTGAAAAACAACAACAAAAGTGTAATTTTTATTTTTTATTTTTATTTATTTATTTATTTAATATTTGTATTTATTTCTAGGAGAGAGAGAGAGAGAGAGAGACAGCGTGAGCAGGGGAGGGTCAGAGAGAGAGAGAGAGACACAGACTCTGAAATAGGCTCCAGGCTCTGAGCTGGCAGTCAGCACAGAGCCCGATGCGGGGCTCGAACCCACGAACCGTGAGATCATGACCCAAGCGAAAGTCGGACGCTTAACCGACTAAGCCACCCAGGCGCCCCAAAAGTATAATTTTTAAAGCAAACTACCCAATCTAAACCATTAGATCAGCTATAAGGAAGAATAGGTGATAATTATTACAAATGTTAAAATAATTTTTAATATTATTACACAAACCCTACAGTATTTATGTATATTTTAATGGTGCATAGAAATCTAAGACACCTGCAACTAGGGCTATTAATCAAAAATAGGTGGTGATGTGAATTTTGTTTTAAAAGCAAAACAAAATTTTTCCCTAAAAAATAAACTGTGGATATACTTGACATAGTGGGAGTTTTTAGAGCACAGGTATATACTTTCCTGGAAAGTTTGTATATCCAGAATTCCTTCTTCTTTCTACCACCCCATGACTCAGTTTGCCCACTGGACTTTTCTACTTTTTCTGTCTTCTCAAGTCAAAATTTTCCCTCCTCTGGGGCACTGGGGTGGCTCAATCAGTTAAGCATTTGATTCTTGATTTCAGTGCAGATCATGATCTCACTGGCTTGTGGAATTGAACCCTCCATTGGATTCTCTGCTGACACCATGGAGGCTACTTGGGATTCTCTTTCTCTCTCTGCCCCTTTCCTGCTTACATTCTTTCTCTCTCAAAATAAACAAACTTGAATATTTTTCCTTCTTCTGACATGACCTATGCTACAATACTTACCAGTTTTTAGTCTAATAAGAGATGAGTGTCCCAATCTCAGCATTACTGTGATTTGGAGACAGAAATCTGTGCACCATAAAATATTTAACACCTCTCCTTGTCTCCACTCACTAGATACCAGTAACATGACCTCCACTCCCAGATGTTACAACCAAAACTCTCCAGATAGTGCCAAATGTCCTTAGGGGAACTGAATTACCCGTAGTGTGGAACCGCCTTATTAGAGCAACTGGTGTATATAACGTCATGTTCTGTTTTGAATATATGCCTTAATACATGAAACTTCATTCAGAGGTGATGGTAATTATTTGTAAAGTGAATGCAGAATAAGATGGTGTTTTATTACTGTAGTTTATGGCTAGAATAATAAACATGTTCTTATAAAATGAACTATCAGTTTTCCTTGAGGACTTAATACGTCTACATTTGTTTTGGATTGGTTGATTTCCAATAATTGGAATAGAAAAAAGACAAGGCTTTTCCAAACAGATAATTCTCACTTAAACTCTGTGGTTCACAAATTCCTAATGGGACTCCGTCCCCAGCAGGTTTTTCTTTTTCTCTCTTTTTTACTACTAGAGAAAGATGATATCTAAACATATTCCAAAACAAAGTAATCAAGATGAAAATGGGAGAGAAAGGAGTAAAGAAAAAAAAATAAGACAAAACATGAGGAAAAGAAATAGGTGAGCAAGAAAATTACAGTATGCTTTTTTTCTTTTTTTAAAAAATGTTTAATGTTTATTTATTTTTGAGAGAGACAGAGCATGAGCTGGGGAGGAGCAGAGAGTGGGAAACACAGAAGTAGGCTCCAGGCTCTGAGCTGTCAGCACAGAGCCTGACATAAGGCTCAAACCCACAAACTGTAAGATCATGACCTGAGCCGAAGTTGGACGCTTTACCAACTGAGCCAACCCAGGTGCCCCTATAGTATGTTTTTCTACACTTATAACCTATTTATGAAAAAGAAGAATGAAAATAAACAATTTTAGGGGTGCACAGGTGGCTCAGTCAGTTAAATGTCTGTATTTTTGCTCAGGTGGTGATCTCATGGTTTGCAGTTCAAGCCCGGGTCTAGCTCTGTGCTGACAGGGCAGACACTATTTGGGATTCTCTCTCTCTCTCTGCCCCTCCATCTCCTGTTCATGCCCATTTTCTTTCTCTTTCAAAATAAATAACTTTAAAAATAAATAAATAAACTTAAAAAAGAAAATAAAGAATTTTGATTTTGACATAATTTTTTTAACCTTTCTATTTCAGGAAACAATTAAAAAAATTTTTTAAATGATTATCTTACAGAGAGACAGAGTATGAGTGGGGAAGAGGTGGTGGAGAGAGGGAGACACAGAATCTGAAGCAGGCTCCAGGCTCTGAGCTGTCAGCACAGAGCCCGACATGGCGCTAAAACTCACGGACTACAAGATCATGAACTGAGCCGAAGTCAGAGGCTTAACAGACTGAGCCACCTAGGTGCCCCAATTTTTAATTGTAACAGTAAATAATTATTAAGCACAGGCAAAACAAAGTATGTTGTCAGTCGTCACGTATCAGAGAGAACAGCCAGCTAACCACCACCAGGTCAAGGAAGAGCAAACTGTCGGCCCGTCAGAAGTCCTCAGTCCCTAATCCCCAGAGAGAACTGTGCTCTTTACTTCACAGAAGACCTTTCCTTGCTATGTGTAGTCATTTTACTGTGTATTCCTAAACACCACAGTATAGTTTTTGGAATTCTTAAAAATTTAATCACACAGTGTATATTCCTTAGTATCTGGTTGCTTTTATTGAACATTTTGTTTGTCCTTATCCAGCCATGTTTTGTGTTATGGCTGTACAGGTTTTCACTGTATGAATATGCCAGAATTTATTTTACTGTTCAACGGTTCATGGACATTTTTTTCCTGTGAATTTTCTTATATGTGTCTTTGGTGCACATGCACACTCATAATTTTTGGATTTGTGTCTAGGAGTTGAATTGCTAGGTCATAGGGAAGGCAAATCTTCAACCTCAGTAAATAATACCAAACTCTTTTCCAGTTGATAGTCATACCAAAATTGATACACATAGGTAGTTTTGTGTGCTGCGACATCTATGCTGAAAGTTGGGCTACGGGCCTACAAAAGCAACAGTTTCAAACACTCACATTTTCTGGGATGATACATTAGAATTACATTCGTATTTCTAACATTCAGAAAATCTTGAGGGATGATGGATTCAAGGGACTAATGTTTTGAATATTTCTGTATCTCTTGACAACCTTTCATGAGCTCAACTCTTTTTTTCCTTTCTTGAATTATCCCAAGATGTAACCTGGTTAGCACAGAACATTAAAAGGAGTCTTTGTAGCATTTAATTGAACATTATTAGAAACCACAAAGTGTTAAAGACAAGTGAAGGAACGACCTAACACCTACCTTGGTAGTATAGGCAAAGCATCCACATTTGAGGTAGTAGAAAAGTTCAAATACCCATCAAAAACACATAGAAATCTGGAGTATTTTCATCCCAGAAAAAACAAAAATATCTGTATGCTTTCTTTTCTGAGGATCCTCATGAATGAAGACAGTTTCCTCATATTATTTCTGTGGTGCAATTTATTATGTTCTAGAGTTTGAGCCTGCCTTTGGCTTTTTGTGACTCATACTGACATTTTCAATCATTTCTCAGAAATGCCTGACCTTAAATCCATTTAACAACCAAAATACGATAAATCACAAAGCAACTTGAAAGAAAGGCTGCTTACCTGTAATATCCTGAAAGCTGATGAGGGGGGAATTTGGCCACATGAAACATGCTTGAGTTTCCAATAACATGCTTGCCTTTTAGTCCATTTCAAATTAAAAGTTCAAATTCCTCTCATATAAAGTTAGAGTAAAATGAAATTTTCCTTCTTGAAACCCCAGAACATGAGATTTTACATTTAAAGTCAAGGTTTGGGAAGTTATCATTATAATTTGGAAATTACCAAAAGCAGAAAACACTATATTTGCTGAATTGAAGAGACTGTCACAGCAATGGATATTCAATACTAAGCTTTACTAAACTGTATCAAGTTGGAATCACCAACAAGAGTCAACCACTCCATATGGTTTTAGTATTAAGCACATCCTAGTATTAGTCAAATTATTAAATTATGAATCATGAAGGTTAAAACATGTTGATAATTTTCTATTAAACATAATCTCAATTCTTATTGATGGTTTAATTTATAGTAGTAAAAGCTATTAATACTATTTATAATAATTCTTATGTTGAATTTTAGTTGTATTCAGCTTACTTTATTCTCACATCCAATGTGTTACTTACTCTGTGAGGTCTGAGTGTCAATGAATTTCTTTATCAAGGCATCAGTCGTCTGGGTATAAAGACTGAGAGCATATCTCAGAGATTGAAGATCTGGGCTTTTCTCCAAGAAATTCTTTTTCAGGCCATTTCCTCCTGCATGAAAGTATTGCTATAAAAGAAAAAAATATATAACATAAGCAGAAGGGTTTGGAAAGAAATACAGAAGGAAGGATTTTTTTTTTTTTTTTTTTTTGCTGTAATCGTGATGCTCGCATGGAATAATACTTTATGATCAATGTAAAATATCAGCAAAGGGATAATCCCACCACTTTCCCATTGCTGAGGATTAACCCTGTAATTCAGATTCCCTCAGTATCTCTGAACACATGCTTTATATCACAGACCCCATATCCTTGGCACTTAAGATTTTTCCTTTCATTCAAAACTTCAGGTAAGCATATGGGATCATGAAGATGCAGTGATTGGAAGGCTTCTAGAAGGACAGGTTGAGGTAATAGTTGTCAACTTGATTATTGGCTGATTTCCAGGACATAGAAAAATATCCAAGGTTGTCAAAATTTCATAAAGATGGTAGTACCTGGTCACAAATTTTCCAGATACTAGTTTGTTATTCTATACCAGGTGTCCACTGCTCTATCTTCCTTTGCTCTAAACACACAATAGTGCAAATACAGATTGACCTGAGGAGGCAGAGTGGTCTTCAAGGTCCCTGAACCTTGTATTTGATAAATGTAATAAAACATCCAATAAACTCAAACCATTATAACGTCTATAGCTAAGGTAATAGAAAAGATATATGCTCTTGAATAATACAGTCATTGGGGGATGTTAGCATTTTTCATATTGCCAGTACTATGTACAGAAATCACTTTGGATGGCAGTATATACGAGTATGTGATAGAACTATGGATATTTTCTCCTAACCACTTATAGATGATAACATATTTATAGTGTGCTCTTAAGGTTAGATAAATGGTTCTCCCTCTCTCCCTGTACCAATAGTACTAAACTATACACTCACTGCAACCTGACTTGCTTTGATCTATGATTCTCACAGAATGATAGATTTTGAGAAAGCTCTATAAATGATTCTGATACCCTCTTCTAAATAGGTACGTGTCATTCCTTTATCACACTCCTTACAAACTTCTAAGGTAAAATAATTCAATGAATTGAAAAAATCGTAAGTATCTTGGTTTTCTCCCTTATTCTAGGGGAGATGCAGAAAAATATTCTGGGCATTTGTAGGCAGTTGAGTGAGTGTACTTTCAAAGAGTGTGATGTAGAGAAGATTCAGGGCATAGGCCAGAGAAAGTAGGCAAGGGGAATAGAATTTAAAGAAAGATTGCTTCCATTGCAGACACTATCCCTCCCCAGGGAGAAAAATTTATAACCACTTAAAACTGCATTTACTGATTCTAGCTGGGTGCATTGTAAAAACAAGCCATCTATGTTCCTGTAAAGGAGGCACAAAAAAGTGACAAAACTCTTTTCCTTTTAAGAGAGGATGAAATATATTACCTAAAAGCGTCCTAACCCTTAATCTTCCTGTTAAACTGGTGCACCTGGGTGGCTCAGTCCGTTGAGTGTCTGACTTTGGCTCAGGTCATGATCTCATAGTTTGTGAGTTTAAGCTGTACGTTGGGCTTACTGCTGTCAGCACAGAACCCACTTAAGATCTTCTGTCTCCCGGCTCTCTGCCCCTCCCCTACTTGTGCTCTCTCAGAAATAAAATTTAAAAAAAATTTTTAAATGTTAAAATACTTCCCCATGCATAAAGTAGTTATTGAGGATAATGAGGCCAGAGTTGTTTCAGGTTCCTTGGTAGACCAAAAAATGTGACAGTTCCTTGTTTCAGGAAACATACTATGATACTTAAGGTGGAAAATATTAAATGGATGTATTGAGAAGGGAAGGTTCATCTTGGATTGACTGTTTCCCTAGAGGAATGGAGGGGTGCTCTCTGGAGTTCTGTTAATATAATGAAGCAGGGAGCTGTCAGATGAAATAACTCACCCTCACTGTAAAAACGCAGTGGGATAAGTGGAACCAAGAATAGGCAAGATCTCTGGGAATGTGTGGAAACACATTCTGCTTCTCAAATTTTTCCGACAAGCCTCATAGTATCAAATCTGAGCACAAGTGCTAGGAGATTATGATAAAAGGAAGTACAAGAAAGCAAGGAGTAGTACCTGAAATGATGTTTTGCCACCTCCTGGGACTATTGAAAATTGTCAAGAAAATTGTGAAAGACTTTGAAATGGACAAAAAGATTTGTGGGTGTTCTACCTAATGTGCCCATTTGGGTTATCTATGCTTTTCATTGTCTTTGAGCAATTTAAAATGCTGTAAATTGGGGCGCCTGGGTGGCTTAGTCAGTTAAGCGACCGACTTTCGCTTAGGTCATGATCTCGCGGTTCGTGGCTTCGAGCCCCACGTCGGGCTCTGTGCTGACTGCCAGCTCAGAGCCTGGAGCCTGTTTCAGTCTGTGACTCCTTCTGTCTCTGACTCTCCCCTGCTCATGCTCGCTCGCTCGCTCTCTCCTAAAAATAAATAAAAAACATTTAAAAAAAAATAAAATGCTGTAAATTATACAAAATGGGTAAACACGTCAATGACTTTTGTCCATGGAAATGCAAATTAATTATTTCCAGTGGGATGCAATTGATTATTGTTCTGTGACTAGACCCTTGTTGTCTCTATTTGCAATTGGTTCCAACTCTCCTTATCGCTTATCCTATGGTTCTTGGAATTCTCCTATAAGCTAGTTGTAAGATCTTACTGGTTCCCTCAGTAATGATGAGTTAAATAACATTTTTGATGAGATTTATTTATTGTGCATGAATGTCACAATTCTGTTTTTAAGTTTATTTGAGGGAAAGAGGCACATGAGGGGGGAGGGGCAGAGAGAGAGGGAGAGAGAGAATCTCAAGCAGGCTCCACGCTGACGCACAGAGCCAGACGCAGCGCTCAAATTCCCGAAACGGTGAGATCATGACCAGAGCTGAGACCAAGAGTCTGATGCTTAACTGACTGAGCTACCCAGGCGCCCCCACAATTCTCTGCTTTAAAAACTGTTCTTTAATGCCATATATAAAACATCGTGGTGACAGTATAGTTTTCACACTGACAATTGGTGAGGACAGAACTATGGGCTTATATCGAGCCAGTATCAGTCTTCCTGCCTATTCTCTCTGCTTCTGTCCCTTACCAAATACTTACTAACTTGTATTGTAAGCCAGACCTTGTGCTGAATGCCAAGGATATAAAGCAGTAGAGATGCAGAAGTTGTTCTTAAATGGATTATAGTTTAGTAGGAAATGTAACCGAACTGTCAATGAATGACTCCAATAATGTTGCAGATGTAAGAAAAATAATTTGAAAGTACAGATAATGGGGGTAGCAATCATTTATTTTGGGGAAGGAGTCCATAAAGGCTTCCAAAGAGGTTACATCTTGGGTGTTTGTTAGTTTTTTAGCACTGCCATTTGTACATTCAGTAGCCACCAGAGCATTTAGCACAGTGAACGAGAGAGAGAGGACAATCCCATGTAGATAACCAACGGGAACCGTTGCAGTCCTAGCACCACCTAACAGGAAATGAAATCGTAGTTCTCATAATTTAGTTCCTTGATATCGTTTAAAATACACTGGCTGCTACTGTTAATCTGTTCTCATCTTTAAACTTGTGCTGCCTGCAAGCCACAAGTTGCCTCCAGGCAGTAGAGGGCTTGGAGAAGTTGAGATGACATTGTACCCTTAAAGATTCACAATGCTCATCAATGTGTGAAAGGTGCTCAGACCCACTGTAGTAAAGAAATCTGCTTAACCTTTCATTAACATGCCTGCTTCTTAACATTCTTTGGCTTTAGGACACCTATCAATCACGCAGGTCATCCATTAACACTCATGGGGGCTGAAGTGTTCCATGGGATATGATTTAGGAAACCCCAGGAGAGAATAAGGTGACTACACTTCATAGAAGGCAGGTATTTCTAAGGGCCTAAAAAGGCTTCAAAGGAGAAGAGAACTAGAGTTAGGCTCTGAAGCCATATATTGTGTATTTGTTCTTTTTCTTTTTTAATGTTTGTTTATTTTTGAGAGAGAAGCAGCACACACATGCAAGTTGGGGAGGGGCGGAGAGAGACAGACAGAGAATCTCAAGCAGACTCTACTGTGTCAGCGCAGAGTCCATGTGGGGCTCGAACTTACCAACCATGAGATCATGACCTGAGTCGATATCAAGAGTTGGACACTTAACCAACTGAGCCACTTAGGATCCCCTACTATGTAATTGTTCTTGTCCTCCTCATAATTATACAGGAAGACATGTTTTCACCATTAAGACATTATTTTGTAGGCCTCTGGGACATGGGGAACTAACCATGAAGGGGAAGCAAACAAGGAATGAGTTTGTTCCTGCATAAAGCCTAAGGGTCCCCGAGAGTTTTTGATTATTATACTAGACTTACTTGGCTTCCTCCTTTGTAGCAATAGGATGTTATAAATCATTCTTCTAAAGGCTCTAGCAGGATTGTAAGGAAATAGTACAAGATGTATAAGGGCAGAAATGATGCTTTTGTCTTTTGAGTGCACTGTATAATAGGAGATGTTGCAGACAAACCCTGGACAGAAGGTAGCAATTTTAGGAGAAAAAACAAGTTGTTTCCATTCAGTGAGTGCAGATAAATAACACATGCCACAGGCTCCTAACTCAGAGAGCAGAGGAAGTGATTTCTATGGTTATGCAAATACAGACTCAATGAAAATACTACTTTATAGAGGCCTTTCACAGAGTGCTCAGAACCCGGGCGACTGCTCCTGAGAACGCGGGTCTGTTTATCTCACTGGCACAGGTAATAAGAAAGGGGGCTGCAATTATTGCGTACACCTTGGCATTCGGAGATTTCACATTCAGTTTTGACTCTGTGAGAGCTCCTGAGAAGCAGGAACAGTGGAGATGGTGTTTTGCTGAGGCTTGTATATAAAAATGAGGCTGATGTGTGGGAGCGAACATCTTAGCTATTAAACAAACCCCAGTATCCACTGCTCAGTGTGGCTCAGTTGACCTCNGCTAGAGGAGAATTTGTGTGTATGGGGTTTGAAAGCCTGCTAGATGCTTCCCTTATGCATGTAAAAAGTGAATTTTTCTCCACTGGCTCCAAACAAAGGAAAAATTGGGACTCGGTTTCATGTTGTTCCTCTGCAACCAGCAGTGTAAACAAAGAACCTCCAGTTTAATCTTTTCAGATGTTTACTTAGAATAATAGAAATTCACAGAAAATAATTAATTGGTAGAGTAAGTTGGGATAGGCTATTTTCTCCTCATTCAAGAAAAGGATTTTTAATCAGAGAGCTAAGGACAAGATTGCTCTTCACAGCTGTGAAGCATAAGGATGTCAGCTGGATGTCCTTCTCTCTACCCTTGGCCCTGTCCTGGCTGATATTTTCACCATGGACTTGGACAGAAGCAGAAAGCATGTTTTTAAAACTACGGTTGAGCCAAAGCTTGACATTATTGCTTCGAATGACAGGATTGGTTTCAGAAAGGTCTTGGCAGCCTGGAATCGTGGGTCAAAATTTACAGGATGACGACATGAAAAAAATAGAATAAAGGAAAAGACCTATATTTATGATAAAAAGTTTACTGCAAAGTACAGAATGGGGTGACCCAGCTTTAATATCAGTAAAATTTTAAAAGCCAAAAAGCTCTGTTTTGTCTCAGGTTTAACATGATGATTGAATAAGTGGTGGGGCAGGTATCAAAGTTAATGAATTCTGATCATGCATTAATAAAGACAGACCAACCAAGACGAAAGCTATGATAGAGCAATAGAATTCTCTGTTTATTATAACATATTTGAAATATTAGGGTCATGATAAATTTATTCCTAGGCTTCATCATTTATAAGACATATGAAAAAGTAGAGGGCATCCAAAGGGAGATTGCCAGAATTTTGTAAGGTCCAGAAGGCATGTCATTCAATAAACGGCTGCAGGTAAATTGGGGAGACATGTTGGTTTCCTTCAATGTATGAGAGGCTATCATATGGAAAAGGAAGTAGAATTAAGGACAGGAGGACCAATGCAGAGCTAAAAGTACCAGGCAAACAATTATTAGTTTGATATTAAGATAACCTTTTTAATAATAAGTACATCTTAAAAATTGAGGCTGCTATCTGTGAGTTAGTGAGGTCCCATCACTGGCCATTGAGTGGTGGCCATTTGACTACAGGCCAACAGGCCAACAACATTGTATATGATGTATGTCTATATGAGCAGGAAAGGGGATGTTGGATTCTGTTTCTAATTCTGAGATTTTAGAATCTTTTCCACCTCTTTGACTCTGTTTTTTACTTAAAAATGTGTGAGAAAATGTAAAGTCATCATTTTTCCTCTTTGCAGTGTATTCTGTGCATAGATTATGTGACCTCAGAGTTTCAGCTCATTCGTTTGTCCAATGGGAGCAGAAACGTACACCCTTCCTGACATGGGCGGGATACATGTATGTATTGTAGGGATGAGATGAATTTCTCAGTCTCCAAGAGCTTTGTGTGTTGGGAGCCATTCTGAGCCCACTAGTCGAGAAAACTCCTGGTGAGGTTAAAGCAAGTTTGCACGGTCTCTTGCTAATCAGATGACGACTGATATCCACCCCCACTCAATTATTTCTGCTTGAGCACTGACCCCCAAGGTACCTTGTTGATCAATGTCGGGAGTGACTTGTCCCTTTATTCTGGCCCTGGTATGATGATTGCACCTTGTGAAGGAATTTATTGTGGGAACTTCTTTTGATTATGGGAACAGACATCGTGTCTCCAGAAGGTCCTCTTTCCCTCCATACTTTCCCTTGAGCTATGAACAGGCTAATGACCCTTACTCATAAAGGATTGACTGTTACATGTACAATTCTTTTTCTACCGTTGCATTAGTCCAGGACATTTATACAGCTCAACATGTAAATCAGCTAACCAAAAATGTCTCTCATGCCCTAGCTTTTCAAGAAATCATAAAACTAGACACAAAGGTAAATGTCCTCGAAGAGGCTATTCTATGTATTGGAAATGAGCTAAACTCTTTAAAGGTATGGTTGACTCTCTGGTGCCATTAAGAATATAACAGGAAAATCAAGTCTTGCCCGGAGACAAAGAGCCTAACTTAGAGAGAAGGAACAGATAAGGGCAGAAGATAAATTAGTACATACACCTTTGTTAACTGATGGTGAATAGCAGCCCCTTCCCTAAGGCCTACTTTCCACAAACACCTTCCCTTACCCTGGCAGCTGTGATGAGGTTGGATAAGGGTAACTACAAACCTATGACTTAATCTTAGCGTTATTAAAATCTGTGAACACCCTGTCATCTTCTTAGTTACTCAACCTCACTATAATTGGGGCAGTTCTGCAAGAAGACTTCTGTAAAACCTGTTTCTGTACATTTTCCAAAAACCTCTTCTCACAAAGAGCTATCCATTGTAAACATTCCATTTCCTGATGCCATGTTAACATTTGACCTATAAATAAAGACACCAAACCCGACAGGACAGAGATGCCTGCCTGGTGATCAGAAAGGATCTCGGGGCTCTCACTCCCTCCCTCGCCAGCACCGTCCATCCTTCAGGGACCCCTGGACCTGTCGGAGGCAGCCTCCGACATTTGTGAACTGTGGAGTTCTTTCTACGTAGAAGAAGACATGCTTAATTGGCAGAATTTCCTAAGCATCAGCCCTCTTGCCGCCACTTACTAGATATTTGGGTCTATTCTCCTGCTACCGTATTTAACTTCCATGTGGCAGTAGAAAAACAGCCATCCTGCCTAATTTGTTATTTTTTTCAGTGGAACCGTGCTTTGTCATCCTCTGGGCAGAAACCTCTGAGTCACCTCACCCTTGCCTCAATTTCAGGTGCCAAGTTCCAATGAGCTTCCCCTTCTGGTGTCATTCATATCTTTCTTTCACTTCTACTCCTACGGCCACTACCCATTGATCGCCCTCATCATCTTATGCATTAAATAAGTGTAACTGACCTCTGCGACTAAACCTTGAACCATTCCATGCATTTTGCACATTTCTGTAAGTCTTCCATTGCTAAAATGCCACATTTAGTATGCCATGTAGTTACGAAATCATCAATGGCTCCTCTTTTATTGAATACACCAAAGGTGCAAAAGGGTCTCTGTTCTTTCAATCCAAACGTTTCCTGAATCCTCGTTTTATGTAACTTCACTAATCCAAACCTCTAGTAATATCCAGACCAGTCCCATAGAGTAGGTCAGTCACTGACAGACAGCCAGTCCTCTGGTCTTGTGCCTTTCCATGATGAAGTTCCCTTTCCCCTAATTATGTTCAAGTCATGAATCTTTCTCCAGGGAAAACTACTGTATTTCCTATCCAGCCTGCGGACTCCCATGTGTCTTTCATGATCCTCCTCCAGCTTTTCCTGATCTCCTGAGCTTACACTGGTGGTTCCCTCTTCTCACTTTTTATCTGTGCCCCTCAATTGGCATCTGTATCACCTGTTACACATCTTACACTGTTTACTTAGAAGTTAACATGCATTATTATTTAATTTTTAATGTGCTTGAAAAGAAAACAACAAGCAGCACTGCTTCCCAGAGGGAAGTAAGTCTCAGGGAACACTCAAGAGTCTAAGGGTTTGTGCCCTTAGAGAAGATGCTGAGCACACAAACCCAAAAGGTCAGAGGGCAAAACCATAAGGACTTGGACTATTGCTTGGAGCAGAGAATCAGATTTAATAGCTTCATTGAGAGAGAATGAAAGGCTTACTAAGGGAGGAAAAAAATCCCACAATTGTAGTAGAATATGTGCGCTCTTGCGTTAAACAGTAGAAAGAGGCTCATCCAAAATAAACTAGTTTTCAGGTGATCTGATAGTCACATTTATAGACAGCAGGAACTGTTGTTTTAATTGTTTTCCATGTGATAACTCATTTAATTTGCTGACAATAATTTCTTCAGCCCTATTATTATCCCCATCAGAGTGGACAGTGATTTACACGCTGTGGTATTTTTCTTTCTTCATTATCTTATTGTCCTGATACTCTGATCATTGTCAGTGATATAATTCCTCAGGTGGTTCCAAATATTTTATTTACATTTGTATTTACATCCATATTCTGATATTTGCAAAGGCTTCCCCCCTAATACAGTAATACACGGGATTCATAATAGAAGGGTGGGTGGGGAGAAACACTATTATTCCATCTGAATGGAGGTTGAAAGAGCTGTGTGTGTCATTTTCTTTATCTTAAAGAAAAATCAGAGATTTTTGTTCTGTTGAAAATATTCTTCATAAAGCTGCAAAACTTAAAGTACTTTAGACCTGGTTATAATTTTTGAGAAACAAATAGTACCACCAAATTGAAAATTAGGATAAATACTGTCTGCCTGTTTAACAAGTCATTCCTTTCATAAACCCTGTAAAACTTCTAAATTCCTCTAATTCTTTAAATTTGTCATGTAATTTGAAGATTTTTTACAATCTATTTTTACTGACTGATGGGAACATGCTAATGTTTCTTTACAAGTTGGCAGGAGGAATTTTCTTCCTGGTTTCATACACTGTTTTGATAACAATTTGCCATCATCACATATTTTTAGAAAATCCATGCAGACAATTCATTCTGCAAACTCAGATATAATCTGCCTTTAATGACTAAGGTTTATTTCTTTTTTTAAAGAATTGTTCGACAGATATTTTAGCAATTACTTTCTACCACAATTGGAGTCCTCTTTTCTACATCAGATCAGAATATGCTACTCTTTCCCATTTACCTTGGTAGAAGTGTCAGCATTTTGGCTCCCATCCAATGTTCCTTTTCTTTTTTCCCCTACAATACTCAACCAGTCATGATCTGTTCCTCTACACTGGACTATTAGAATGTTGCAGATGGACCCACCTCTTCTCACATTCAAGATTTTCTCTAAGCCTACAGTGACGTTCTCCCTTGCTTTCTCTATTTCAGCTTCTCAACCCCAAAGCTTCTCTCGCCATGAAGCTTTTCCCTAGACACTCCCAGAGAATATATTACCCTCTCTGCACTCCCCAGCACTTTGTCCACACCTCTTATTTTAGAGGTTGGTCTTCATAAGTCTAGAGCAAGATCTCTCCTCTCTTTAGCCACCTCCTCTCCTTGCTTACCATATTTTCTACATACAAGTAAGCTCTCAAGTAACAATTTTTGAATTGCAGTATGTCAAACTAGGTAAGTTATTTTGTTCTCATGAGCAGCTGAGTTTTAAATAATGCAAAAACTATGCTTATAATGATAAAAAAGATGCTGAGAAGCAGCCACCAAAATTGCCTCATGAATAATGGATAACATAGGACCTCAGTCAGGGTAACAGCCTCAGAGACAGAACATCATTTGTCTTTCTATTTATTTGTCTGAAATCCAAAATTTCAGAAACGGTGTTATATAGGATTAAATACGTAATAAGTAAATTCCAAAGCTATATTTGAATAGATATTCATATTTGGTCCAAATTCTCTCCTTTATACCAAAAGTTCCAGATTTCTAGAAGGCTCTCATTCATATGGTTATTGTTTTTAGGGAAATCTCTATATTGTAGCTACATGATGTCAAATATCTGCAACATATACTGTAGAGCCTCATGTTTGGGTGCAAAGAACAAGTCATTCCAGGGCAATTTGGAAGGCTGGACAAAAATAAAAACCAGCCAGCTTTTTTTCCTTGGGTTTTTCAATTTTCAGACTTTATCTGAAAATAATCTGAGGTTTGCTCCAGACGGGAATTTCCTTAAGTTCTTGGGATTCATGCTCAGGTCAAGAGTACGTGTTGTTGAGGAAAAGATCTGCTTTTTTTTTGTTGTTGTTGTTGAAAGAAAACCACATTTCACAATATCTCATAGCAATCCTGAGTCTTCCTGATATATGGGTCTGAGACTCAAAAGCTAAACTAGGACCCCTTCGAACTAGGGTTTCCCTATTGGCCTAAATTTCTGGCTATCTGCCTCATCGCTGTCACTGTATGTACCTTTAGTTTCAAATACTTTTGATTTGGTTGCATGTTGGCAGGTAAATGAAAGGTCTCAAAGCCCACTTGTGCTAGCTGCAGCAGATCACTGTAATTTCTGGTTCTTGTGCTATATTCTCTCCTTTTGATTCATAACTGAAACCTGTGGCTGGCATGACAAAATAGTCCAATTAAATTTTTAGTATTTATATTTTTTGATGTCCATTATTTATTTCTTGAGAGAGACGCAGAGCACAAGCAAGGGAAAGGCAGAGAGAGAGAGACAGAGAAGGAGACACAGAATCAGAGGCAGGATCCAGGCTCTGAGCTGTCAGCACAGAGCCTGACACAGGGCTCGAACTCACAAATAAGAGAGATCATCACCCGAGATGAAGCCAGACACTTAACTGACTGAGCCACCCAGGTGTCACAAAAGTTTAGTATTTAAGAGACTTTATATTTTTAGAGGTTGAGAGATGTTACATCATCTCTAGAAAATAAAAATAATTGAAGTCTGGTATTTTAATCTAGAAATAACTGATCTTTCTGAAGAAATAGCATCCATTTTGGCCTGTGACATCTTACCACCACTCTGTTAGCAGGAAATAATGTGACATAGAAGCAAGGACACGGATTTTAGAGGTTGGAGCCCTTTCTCAGCTCCGCCAATTATTAGCAGCTCTCTGGTCTGTGATGGTAACTTAAACCCGCTCAGCCTCCGTTGTTTAATGTATAAAATGGGAATGGTCACTCCTGACGTAATTAACAGCCAGATGTTTATAAGGATCAGGAGAGGAGATGTACAGACATGGAAGGTATTTGAAGGAGTGTAAAACACTATTTCAGTCTATCATCTACAAACTCCATAGCATTCTCCTTCTTCATTTTTTATTTCCAGATTACTTGCATAAACTGAGCTAAAGAAGAACCAGGCTCATGTCTTTGGCAGCCTTTGTGAGTTAGCCTGGGTAGCATCCGGTCCTTCTGCAAAAGAACATCTTTCTCATGAGGTCTCTACTAGCTTTACAGGGTTCCCTCTGCTGGGCTCCAAGCTGACCTTGAGTTGCTAGCTGTCAGAGCTACAATTCTTTTAAGTAGGATTCCTCTTTTTCCTGAATTCCTTTGTAGTCAGAAGAGAATTAGTGCTTGGTGGGATAATGAGTTAGGAAAAATCTCAGAATCAGACAAAATAACGAGAGTCCCGGCTTTGGCAAACTGACTATAGAGCCATAGAAATGAAGGCCCAGGTGCATGCCTTGGCATATGGGTAGACTACAGGGGCAAGAGAGTCTCCTAATAGGCCCAGCAGGTGTTGCATAGAGACCCGACCTCAGGCTCTGAGGTTCAGGAGGACCAGAGTCAGACCTGAGTCCTGGAGGAACAAGATAATGACATGGACCCGTTTACTGGATCCTGGACACCAGCTAGTGGAACCGTCTGAGACCGAATTAAGAGATCAGCCCAGATGACTTCGACAGGAAGATAGGGGTATTTGAGCTGTCAAGATGTACAACAAGGGAACTTGGTTGGATATCAGGAATGTCCCAGACTTTGGGCATAACTAAGCCCACAGGTAGAAATATTGGTGTTAGGGACAGGAGCTAGGTCTGAATGCCAGTCTCTTTTTAGGTCTGAATGCCAGTCTCTTTTCAAACAACATATTTTCCTTCCTCTCTTAAAGTCCTGCAGTGACTTAATAAAATCCATGAAGGGCTGAATTGAGTTTCTAAAAATCGTACTTTTCTTCCCCTGTTCACGGTGCGCTTCTAAGTTCTTATTTTTTCTACTAGCATTTCCTAATTTGTAGCCATTAGTTCTGCTATAACTCCAAAGGTCAGTCATTTCTTACTCATTTTTTGAAAATTTTATTTTTTTAAATGTTTCTTTTATGTATTTTTGAGAAAGCACCAGTTGGGAAGGGGCAGAGAGACAGAGGATCTGAAGCTGGCTCTGCACTGACAGCAGTGAGCCCAAAGTGGGGCTTGAACTGAGGAAGTTCGAGGTCATGACCTGAGCCAAAATAAGACACTCAATCGATTGAATCACCCAGGTGCCCTGAAAATAATTTTTAAAAAGAGTTGATTTTTGCTGTTTTCTCTGTTTTTCATGTTTTCCATTTTTCCCTCAAAATGACCATGCAAAATTTCCATACTTGCAGATAACTCTATAGCTGTAACTTTAGAAACTCCATTGCTGTAGTCTCACTGCCTAAACTGACACTCTCCAGTTTCTACAAGGTGTCACTAAATTCTCACCTCACAACTTTCTTTTTGCAGTTTTTGACACTGAAGCAGGAAAAGATGGCCTCTTATTAAATGCTGAAACTGCAAAACAAAAGTTGTGAGTTAAACAGTTTTGTGTAGGTACCCAATTGTTGCACAAGTCTGTTTTAATGAATTCCACTGTAATGTCTGTTTCTATCCTGTGAGACAATTCTGTGCTCTGAAAAGGGCTCATTGCAACTAGCAGTTTTTGCGACACTGGTCACACATCCTGGATAATAGATGCTTCCTTTAGTGAAGCATGGAGACAATGGACATGGTTTAAATTTAGACAATAAATTAATTTTTCACTCTTTGATAAGCTTTCACATGTAAATATAAAATGCATGTACATAAATATGAAATATATGTATATAAATAGAAAAGGAATTATATGGAAACAAAGAGCTTCTAAGTTATATTTTGAGGTCTGTCCATATTTAGCCCACACCACAATAACTTTTGGTCAACCTTTGGCTATGAAAAATTGATGCACACAACACAATGCCTTTGGGTTTTCAGCAGAAAATTAAATTATTGCACTCACTAAAATAAAGGAGAAGATTGATCTTTTAAAAGCCATTTCAACAAGCGTACAAAACATAAAAAGAAATTCTGTTAGCCCCAAACCTCCTGAAGCATCTACTTAATTGAACTTTGGGGGCAGAGTATAGGTCTTTCTTTGAAAACATATGTTACAGCATAAGTTTCACACATGTTTTCCAGAAACAGAGGAAGCAAGTATAAGGGAAGAGTAAGGTGGATACTATGGAGACTGTATGCGCTCAATCTGACACAACTACCTTCTGTATGGATGGATGGAACAGCACTATAGATATCCATGTGGGGAAACTTTCTCTGAGGGTAAACTGAGGACTCTGGATGCATAATTCAGGAGTACTGTAACCTTACCTTGATGGTAGCCAGGACCACCTCCATCACAGCACACTGTCTTGGTGTCAGACCCTTGGCATCCTCCCGAATCATGTGCTCCTAGAAAACAGGATAACAACAGTTAACTTCTAAATGAACCAGTTCATTCATTTAACAGCTATTTTCAAACAAAATCTGCATAATCACCACATGGACACATTTTAGATGATTATTGTCATATCCAAAAAAAAATATCCACTCTTCAAAAAATAAAGAAATACTGAACTTTGATCCATATGTGGCTTTACTTTTCACTTCCATGTTAATGATAGGAAAAAAAGACACCTGGAAATATGCGTCAAAACTTTTTCAATGTTCTGTCACACTGAGGAAGATCAGTCATGACAGGGATTTAGTAGGTAATTTTGACTTCTTTCAATCACTACTGTTAAAGTCTACTTTAAATATAATGGCCCCAATTTAGTCTCTTTCTTGCATCCCCTTCATGCTTAGTCATAGTAAGCAAAGCCCCCAAGTGTTAAGTGAATTTGGCTCTGCATATCTTCAATACTTTAAAATATTTTTCAATATTTTCGACCTGATTTCCATACTTATAATGGATGTTTCTCATGTATTCACTATGGACTATCTCAGCCCATCATTCAAAGTTCTTAGGGAAATGATGGTAGGAAGTTGAAGACAATAATAAAACAAATAGAAATCTAAAGAAAACATTTAAAAAAATCCCTCACTCCCCAAATTGATTGATAGTCTTCCCAGAGCTGCCACTATTCTAGTCAGCAACATTCAACAGATACTTATTGAGTGTTTACCGTATGCCAGTGCTGTCCTAGTGATTGTGATATGCTGTTCAGTAAAAGGAAGACTTTCTTCCTCCTGGAGATTAAATTCTAACTTACATAGGTGCCTTTATGTGAATTAAAGCAAAGTCCATGTGGTGGACATAGCTCTGAGAATGAATGGCTTGACTAATGGATCGGTCAGTGTCTTTTGTCAGTAATAACAGGTGCCTCTTTTTCTGCAGGGCACAGCTCTACATCAACACATACAGCTTGGCAAGTGGAGCATGGGCTCCATTACAGGAGTCATTTGCTCCCTCAGATAGGCACTTTTGTGTAGTGCACAAATTGTGCAATCATGCCCAGTGACTCATCCAATCGTAGCCCTTTTCTTATTCTCTTATTTGGTAGATAGATACCATGACTTCTTGAAGAGAATCTTGATCTATGTCTTAAGCCTATAGTCTTTCAGAGCCTATCTTGGCAACTGTAACCTATTAGGCATTCAATATATTTTTGGTAACTGAATTGTACTTCTTTCAGCATATCTTGTAGGTACGCTTGAATGAAATCCTCTTCTTTTGGATGGTTTTGAAAAAATGATATAATGCTTCATGGACCCATCATATACAATTCTGCATCTCTCTACTTCTTTCTCTGATACAAGGTTTTAAACTCAAATATATGAGTTTGAGTTTAATATTTTTAAAAAAAGGATTATTAACTATCCATTGAGACTCAAAGAGTAATGGGAAATGTTTACTAAATTATAGGCGGAAATACATTAAGGTAAGTAAATATAAATACTTCCAGACCGATATGCCAACCAATTTTTTTCTTCTTCATCTGCAAAAACTGATATTCCTTTCCTTTTTATTGCATTGCTTAATGACCTAAGCATGTCCACCCAGCATATCAAGTTGAAAGAAGGCTGTGTCATGTCTGTCATTTTGCTTTGCTAATAAACTAACAAAAAATTTTAAAAAATAAAAATTTCATATTAAATCTCTGGCTTCAACTCTTTCTATATTATAGAAAAAATGTAAATTTTGCAGGAAATAATTTTCTGGGATTTAAAAATAGTTCATTCAAATAAAGGAGTCTCTGAAAGAGGCTGGCAATGAGTTACTGACCAAGGAGTTACTGCTTGCTTGCAGTAAACTTCTAGTCTCTGATGTATTAATTGGTTTTAATATCGCATCACCTCTCCATGAAAATTTATTTAAAAAAATTATGCCAACCTGAGTGGCTCAGTCAGTTAAGTGTCCAACTTTGGCTCAGGTCATGATCTCAGGGTTTGTGAGTTCAAGCCCCATGTTGGGCTCTGTGCTGACCTCGTTCAGGTCCTCTGTCTGCTTCTCTCTCTCTCAAAAATAAATATGTAAAAAAATGCTGAATAAATCTGATCCCATTAAACAGTAATAAGTTGGGCATACATAATATACATACATTATGAAGCTCCAGAGCAGAAAGTCATAAAGAATATGTTAAATAACTGAATAAATACTTCTTCAACAGATTAATCCTAAATCACAGCCAAATGCAGCAAAACAGTTTCACTCCTTGTTTTATTTTCCTTGACCCTGTGTTCTTTAAAATAAGTTGTTTTTTTAATCAAGATTAATTTTTTTAATGTTTATTAATTAATTTGTTTTTGAGACAGAGAGACAGAGGGGTAGGGAGAGAGAGACACACAGAATCTGAAGGAGGTTCCAGGCTCTAAGCTGTTTGTTTGTTAGTACAGAGCCCTAAGCAGGGCCTGACTCAAAGTTGGATGCTTAATTAAGCGAGAGCCCCAGGCGCCCCAGTTATTTTTTAATATTTCCATATAGGACTTCTGAATTTATCCAAATATGCTTTCAAACTAATATGTGAAAAATGTAAAGGCCCATTGTTTAAGATGAAGAACAAATAGAAATGACATTTTAGTAAAATAAGGGGAAATGATTTGTAAAATTTGAAGTTCTTTATTCTGGTCAAAGTTTTAATTTTACATAATATTGTAAAGGCCTTATTCTTGTATAATTCAACTAGTAATGACCAAGTAGACTAATAATTAATTTAAAAATTAAAAAATCAATGGCCAGTAATAGGAAAATATAATTTAGAACTAATCTATTAATATAAACTATCACCAATGGATACAAGATTCTATTTTTAGTCCTTTGGATTATTTCAGTGCTGATGATAAAACCCTTCTAGGACATCTAATCAGTAATTTGTTTTTAGTTTATTATAGTCTTGAAGAAGTTTAGAAGTTGCAGAGGGAATTAAGTGTTATGTTTTATTGTGAACTATGATTTTATCCTCCTAACAGGTGCCCTCTGGGGGAACTGTCTCTAGTCCACTCAAGGTTCATAAGATTTGAACAGAGCTGACTGACTCAACACCCAGCTCAGGGGTTGGTATGGGAGTTAAGCCAAATGGCCTAGGTCACAGTGGCGGGCTTCAGAGTGGTGATAACACTATGAGCCCGTGATGTGCCGGTGGGGTTTGCTGGAATTTCCCGCATCAAATTGGGTGTTCTTCACTGCAAGATTTCAAGTCTGAATGATGTTACAGAGACTAGGAAACCATCTTACAAATAGGAAGGTAGGTTTGTTATGGATATATATCAAAAAGGAAAGAACAGAGTTTAGAGATACTAACTGGGTTCTGTTTCTTTGAGTTCCTAATCAAGCAGTGATGGCAAGCAGAGTTATCGAGAATTATAAAATTTCATGTAGCAATAAATTCCTCCCTTGTTTCTGTTAGTCTGGCTTTCTATTACTTGGAACTGAAAACAGTTCTGGCCGATAGAACTTCTAACTCAGGAAACAGTAGCTGTGGGAGATAGACTGTTTTCTGACATCACACAGATACTAGCAGCATGGCCAGGACTGTTTCTTTTGTAATCAGATACTATGCTGTTTCACCTTCATCGTTTTATATAAGAGATTTCCACCCTGTATAAACCTAGTTTTCAGAGAAGGGAATAGAAATACTAGGAAGAAAATAAGGGGGGTGGGGGGGATAAAGGAAGGGATCAAGATTTGTGTGGTAGTAACTTCTATGTTTTACCTTTCCTCCAGACCATCAACGTAACTGAATACCTGTGAGAAGCAACTGGAGGTGACAATGAGGTCTTTTAAATGGATTATTAGCTTTTAATATTACTTTCTGAGTAAGTGGAAACTGTAGGGTATGGAAATTATAGGACACCTCTTTTATCAAAGTAAGTAATTAGGCAGTCACATGGCTTATCCTTCCCCTGTGTTATAGACACAAAACAATCCCAGGGACACCTAACTGAGCTGGCAGCTTCTGTGAGTGGGAGGTGGCATAGTCTTTGCAATAACCATGCAAAGATAGTGTATGGATTATCTACTTTATCCTCACAATAATCCTATAAACAAAGTGTTCACATTTTTTTTTTTGGACTTTATAAATGCCATATCTGAAGATTAAAAAGGTAAGATACTTTGGGCAATGTCACACAGTTGAAAGCAACTGAAGTAGAATTTGAACCAAGGAGGTCTGTGTCTAGAACACATCCCCATGATACACATTATATTCTAGAGACAGAAACGGAATTAAAACATCATGTATTTCTACAATAAGCACAATGTTTGCCTATATGTCATCCATCAGTGGATGACTGGATAAATAAAGCATGGTATCTACATACAATAGAATCTTATTTGGCCCCTAAAAAGAAGAAAATCTACCCATATACAACAAAATGGAAGAACTTGGAGGACATTATTCTAAGTAAAAAACAAAAAAAAAGTCAGTCATAGAAGCACAATATATATTTTCACCAGCAAAGTTCCTATCATTGAAGGACAGAACTTGAAGTTCCCTGCACAAATGTATAGTCCTGTGAATTTCAGCAATAATAAAGGGTAGGGTTATTTAGTCAGCAAGTCCTCACTTATAATGTGCTTGAATATATTGACAAGTTCAATAGCTGCTTTGATGAGTTTCATTTTCCCACACTAGCTTTCTTGTCTTTAGGATTTCTCTAGACTTTAATGGATTTCTATGAAACACTCAATTTGGCCTTTATTTATACAAAGCCTGATTGGTATATGAAACAAAATATGCTATCTAATTTACCCCAAAAACAGTAATGCTGAAAACTATTGGAAATATATGAGGGAAAAAAGAAAACCATACAATTCAGTCCCTAAATTTTGATCCTTTGTTTTTGTTTTTTGTGTTGAGAGAGAGCACAAGAAGGACAGAGAATTTTAAGCAGGCTCCAAGCTCAGCACCAGGCCCAAGGCAGGGCTTGATTCCACAACCTTGGGATCATAACCTGAGCCAAAATCAAGAATGGTTCACTTACCTGATTGAGTTCCTCAAGTGCCCTGGCATGATTCATCCTTAAAGCAGATTGGGAGAGTACAGACCATACATCTTAGTCCTGCCATGCTGTATATTGTTACTAGTAGGAAGATAGTTTCTTGCTGAATTGTAGTTAGCTCATTACTTTTCACAGACAACCAATAATTCCTTTATTCTTTTTTTTTAATTTTAAAAAAATGTTTATTTACTTTTGAGACAGAGACATAGGATCTGAAGCAGGCTCCAGGCTCTGAGCTGTCAGCACAGAGCCCGATGAGGGCTCTCAAAACTCACAAAACATGAGAGACACTTAATTGACTGAGCCACCCAGGTGCCCCTATATATATATATATTTTTAATAGATAAATGTTTCCATCTATTCACCATCTCAATGTGCACAGCACCTACATCACAATATGAGTGGGCACCTGTATAAAACTACAGCCAGATTCTGCACACAGAAGTAAATATAGAAATCTTAAATCCCTTTGCAGCACTAGAAACGTGTTGCAATTTTTCAAAGCTCCAATTACATCGCTATATGCTTCACAAGTGACTCACTGAATATATGCAGTGGTCAAGGATGCTCACACTCTGCACTTAGGACATCTCAATTCCTGACAATTTGGGCTCTGAGAAAAGATTTCATGCCATAACTTAAGGCATATATGACATACAATATGATTAAATACAGAATAGCCACACATTCCAGCCCCTGCCCCCTCCAATCAGCACAGAGATTCATTACCTTCAGTTTGGATAATTGTCCAAGATCCTTAGCTGCAATGAAAATCATCTGCGGTCCCTAGAGAAACACATAGAAAAGGAGAGAGAATACTTTTAAGATCTTCAGTACCCAGTAGAAAGGTGGTCAAGAGACAATTTGTTTTATTGCCCTTATTATATTTGTGACATTTATGCATACATACTTAATTGGTTTATTTTACAAATTGGGTCAAAGAGATAGAATTGTCCTCATAGGCATCCCACTCCTGAAAGTTTGAAGTCTGAGTTACTGCATGGGTTCCTATTGATGTAGACATTTTTACTTAACATAATGGAATAAATCATGATCTTTAACATTTTTTTTTTTAACATTTTTTTTTTTTTATAAGAGGCAGCTCCCTCACTCCACGTTGGCCACCAAATAGATCTATGCAAACTTTCAAGATACAGAGCTGAGAAAGATGAAGCTGCAGCTCCTCCAATGCCATCCAGTCCAGCTTATGAGAGACCTGCCTCTTAGCTCCTCCCTCAGCCAGAGGATCTTCCAAGTTACGGGACTCCAAGGTCCTGGGAAGAGTTTGAAAAACACAGAAATGAACCACCCACAGCACTACCAGATTGAAAAACTACAGGCATGGCTGTTAGGATAGTACAAGAAATAAAGTCAACTATTCTGGAATACTCTTCTTCATTTTGTAGTGGATTCTGTGAATTTATTTGGAAATTAAGGACTACAAAATTGATGAGAACAGCAACCATGTCTAATATTTTTATCCCCACCACAGGGCTGAGAACATACCAGAAGCTCAAAGAACACACCCTGAATGAATGAATGAATGAGAGCTACTGCTTTATACTCTGAGATCTCAATGCTAAAGAAAATTGATGTGATAGTAAGCTTTCCTAGGGAAGACTTTTTAGAAAAATCAAATGTCATATATAGTTTCTGCTATAGCATGATGTATATATTTTTGAAAAACCTCATTCTACAAAATTGTGCACTAGAAATAGTAGGGCTCATGGGGAAAATAGCAATGGGCAGCACAAAGCTCATGCAATTTTATTACCAACTATCAAAAACATTAAGTTCTACTCTGAGAGGTAGCTGGTATCATTCACAGGGAGCTCAGTGAGGCTGGTGGCTGCCACAAAGGGCATTAAAAATGCAAAATAATAAATAGCCCAAACAACAAAACAATACAGTACAGTGTGGGCTGAGACAGTACCCATGCAAGTGGAGCTCTTACCACAGGGAGAGGGTAGCCTGCCATTTGTGAGAGACATGTAAGCTTCACCCTTTTGGATAGAAAAACTATGGGTTTTAGGAAAATTTATATATGAGCCACTTAACTTCCAGATTATACTGACATCATTCCCCTATTTACCAATCACATGTCATATGACCAATCTGGTCATAAAGATTCTCACCAGATTTGAGAAAAGAGTAGATGAACTCAGTGAGGACTTCTACAAGGAGACAGAAAATATAAAAAAGAACCAATGATAGCTGAAGAATACATTAAGTGAAATGAAGAATAAACTAGAAGAATGGATTAGCAATCCGGAAGACCGAGTCATAGAAAGCAACCAAGCTGAATAGCAAAAAGCAAAAACTGATAATAGGTTAGGGATCTCTATAACATCACCAAGAGTAACAACAATTGAATTTTAGAAACCCCAGAAAGAGGAGAGAGAAAGAGAAAGAGGCTGAAAACTTACAAATCTGGGGAAGAAAACAGACACCAGCTTGAGGAAGCACAGAGCACTCCTACCTAACAAAATGAAACCAAGGAAGTTCACACCAGGACACATTAATTAAGACACAGAGAGAATCTTAAAGGCATCAGGAGAAAACAGCTACATTTAAAGGGAAGCACTGTAAGGCTGTCAGCAGAAACTTCAGGCCAGCATGCTGAAAAGTAACAAACCTTCAATGAAAAATATTCTGCTTGATAAGGCTATCATTTAAAATGGAAGGAGAGATGGTTCCCTGCAAACAAAAGTTAAAGGAATTTATTACCACAAAAACAGCCTTAGAAGAAATGTTGAAGGGAATTATTTAAGTGGAAAGAAAAGGAAGATAACTAAAGAAAACTATGAAAGGAAAAAATTGCACAGGTAAAAGCAAACACATAGTAAAGGTAACAGATTAGTGACCTATAAAACCAGTACGGAAGTTAAAACACAAAAATATAAAATCAATTATATTGACAGAAATTGGTCAAGGGATACACAAAATAAAAATATTTAAAATATGACAAAAATGTGGAAGTGGGAATAAAAATTTAGTGCTTTTAGAATGTGTTCAGACTGGGGGGCCTGGGTGGTCCAGTCGGTTAAGCGTCCGACTTCGGCTCAGGTCATGATCTCACGGTTCGTGGGTTCGAGCCCCGCGTCGGGATCTGTGCTGACAGCCAGCTCAGAGCCTGGAACCTGTTTCAGATTCTGTATCCCCCTCTCTCTCTCTGACCCTCCCCTGCTCATGCTGTCTCTCTCCCTCTCTCAGAAATAATAAAACATTTAAAAAATTTTAAAAAAAAAGAATGTGTTCAAACTTAAGTGACTATAAATTTATATATAAATTAATATATATATATTGCTATATATAGAGAGGATATTATATATGAACCCAATGGTAACCACAAAACAAAAACAAAAACAAAACAAAAAATCCATTACAGGATATACAAAAACTACAAAGAAATTCAAGCATATCACTGAAGAAAGCCACTGAACCATAAGAGACGAAAAAGAAAAAGGAACAAAGAAGAAATACAAAAACAAACAGAAAACAACAAAAGGGCAATAAGGACATACCTATCAATAATTACTTTAAATGGACTAAATGCTCCAATCAAATGATAGAGGATGACTCAAATCGATTAAAATATGAAAAAGACCCATCTATATGCTGCCTGCAACTTCATACCTAAAGACACAGATAGACTAAAAGGGGTGGGGGATGAAAAAAGATACTCTATGCAAATAGAAACAAAAAGAAAGCTAAAGTAGCAATACTTAAATAAGATTGGATGTACTTTTAAACAAAGACTGAAGAAGATTCAAATAAGGGCATTACATAATGATGGAGGGGTCAATCCAACAAGAGGATATAACACTTGGAAATATCCATGCATCCAGCATATAAGCATATTAAATACATAAAGCAAACATTAACATAAAGAAATAAATTAACAGTAATAAGATAATGATAGGGGACTTTAACATCCCACTTAAATCAATAGATAAAAATACAGAAAGTCAAATGGAAACAGTAGTTTGGAAGGACTCAGTAGACTAGATGGATTTAACAGATATATACAAAACATTCCATCTCAAAACAGCAGAATACCCGCTTTTTTCCCAAGCGCACATGGAATATTCGCCAGAACAGATAGATCACATTAGGCCACAAAACAAGTCTCAACAAATGTAAGACTGATATCATTATGAAGCATCTTTGCAAACCACAGTAGTATAAACTAGAAATATTTACAAATGAAAAAAAAAAAAGCCATGAAGGCTAAACAACATATTAATTAACAATCAAAGAAGAAAGAAAAGAAAAATCCATGGAAACAAATGGAAATACATCACCCCAAAATCTTCGAGACTCAACAAAAGCAGTTCTAAATTTATAGCAATAAAGCCTACATCAAGAAACAAGGATAATCTCAACAAAATGATCTAACATTACACCTCAATAAACCACAATAAAGAACAAAGCCCAAAGTCAGTAGGATTGAAATAGTAAGTATCAGAGTAGAAATAAATGAAATAGAAACTAAAAAATAATCACCAAAGCCAAAAGCTATTTCTTTTAAAAAATAAAATGGATAAGCCTTCGATTTTTTAAAACTTTTGTTTTAATGTTTTATTCATTTCTGAGAGAGAGAAAGACAGCATGAGCAGGGGAGGGTCAGAGAGAGAGGGAGACACAGAATCAGAAACAGTCTCCAGGCTCTGAGCTAGCTGTCAGCACAGAGCCCAATGTAGAGCTGGAACCCACTAACCGCGAGATAATGACCTGAGCCGTAGTTGGACGCTTAACCCACTGAGCCACCCAGGTGCCCCAAGCCTTCAATTTTTGGAAATGTTTCTTTACTTTTGAGAGAGAGAGAGAGAGAGAGACAGACAAGTACAAGTGGGGGAGGGATAAAGAGAGAAAGAGACACAGAATCCAAAGCAGGCTTCAGGCTCTGAGCTGTCAGTACAGAGCCCAACCTGGGACTCAAACTCACAAACAAGTGATCATGAACAGAGCCGAAGTCAAAGTTGGATATTTAACCAACTGAGCCACCCAGGTGCCCCACAAAACTGACAAACCTTTAGCCAGATTCATCAAGGAAAAAAGTATTCAAATAAAATTAGAAATGAAGGGGAAACAACAGACACTACAGAAATACAAAGGATTACTGAGAAAAACTATATGCCCACAAATTGAACAACCTAGAAGACATGGATAAATTCGTAGACACATCCAATCTTCCAACATTCAATCAGGAAGAAATAGAAAATTTGAACAGATCAGGTACTAGTAATGGAATTGAAGTGGTGATCAAGAAGCTCCCATCATTCAAAAGTCCAGGACCAGATGTCTTCACAGATGAATTCAACAGACATTTAAAGAAGAGGTAGTATCTATTCTTCTCAAAGTATTCCAAAAAATAAGACAGGTAGGAAAAATTAGAAATTCATCCTTTGAGGCCAGCATTACACTAATTCCAAAACCAGATAATGGCACTACAAAAAGCAACTACAGGTTAATATCTCTGATGAACATGCATACAAAAATCCTAAATTAGAGGTGCCTGCGTGGTTCAGTTGGTTAAGCATTTGACTCTCGATTTCAGCTCAGGTCATGATCTCGGTGAAATCGAGCTTCACAGCAGGCACTGCCCCTCCCCACTTGCACCCTCTCTCTCTCTCTCAAAATAAATAAACATTTTAAAAAATCCTCAACTAAACATTAACAAACTGAATTCAACAATACATTAAAAAATCACCATAATCAAGTGGGATTTATTCCAGAGATGCAAAGAAGTGTTCAATATTTGCAAGCCAATCGACTAACAACATTACCAGGAAGAAATCTAGAAACCATGTGATCATCTCAAAAGATGTAGAAAACACATCTGAGAAAATACAACATAAAAGGATGTATATGTTAAAGCCCATAGCTAACATTATCCTCAATGGGGAAAAAATAAAAGCTTTTCCTCTAAGCTTAGGAACAAGAACAAGAATGTCTTCTCTGACCACTTTTATTCAGCACAGTACCGGAAGACCTGGCTTCACAATCAGAGAAGAAAAAGAAAGAAAAGACATCCAAATTGGTGAGGAAGAAGTAAAACTGTCATCAATTGCAAATGATATGATATATGTATATAAAGCCTAAGGATGCCACCAAAAACCTAGAACTGATAAACGAATTCAGTAAAGTTATAGGATATGAAACTAATATACAGAAATCTGTATATTTTGTGTGTATATATATATATATATATATAGAGAGAGAGAGAGAGAGAGTAAATAATTTGATTTAGAATTGTACTGAAGGAATAGGATACCTAGGAATAAATTTAACCAAGGAGATGAAAGACTTTTTTTTCTGAAGATGACATAAACAAACGAAAAAATACATCATGCTCATGTATAGACAGAATGTCCATACTACCGAAGGAAACCTATAGATTCAATGTAATCCCTGGATTATGAAATGAAACTGGATCACTTTCTTAGAGCATACACAAAAATAAACTCAAAATGAATTAAAGACATCAATGTGAGACCTAAACTCATAAAATTCCTAAAAGAAAACATAGGCAGTAGTCTCTTGGGCATTGTCCTCTGAAACATAATTATGGATCTGTCTCTTCAGGCAAGGGAAACAAAACAAAATAAACTCCTGGAACTATACTATATTAAAAAACTTTTGCAAAGCAATGCAATCAACAAAATGCAAAGGCAACATACTGAATGGGAGAAGCTATTTGCAAATGACATATCTGATAAGGGGTTTATATCCAAAACATATAAAGAACTTCTACAACTCAACACCAAGAAAACCTCCAAACAACAACAGAAAACTTCCCACATAATCTGATTAAAAAATGGTCAGAGGACCTGAATAGACATTTTCCAAAGAAGACATATAGATGACCAACAGACAGATGAAAAGATGCTCAATATCATTAATCAAAAACAAAATTCAAATTAAGACCATAATGAAATATCACCTCACACTAGTCACACTGGCTAGAATCAAAAAGACAGGATCTAACAAGTTTTGGTGAGAATGTGGAGAAAAGGGAACCCACATGTACATGATTTTCCTTGGTGGGAATGTAAATTGGTGGAACCACTGTGAAAAACAGTATAGACGTTCCTCAAAAAATTAAAAACATATATACTATATGATTCAGTAATTTTACTGCTGAATATTTACTCAAGGAAAATGAAAGTACTAATTCAAAGGGATATATGTACTCTTTATTTATTGCAGTATTATTTACAATAGCTAAGGTGAGGAAGCAGCCCAAGTATCTATCAACTAATGAATGGACAAAGAAGGAGTGTGTGTGTGTGTATGAGAGAGAGAGAGAGAGGGAGGGAGGGAGGGAGGGAGAGAATTTGTTTTTTGGCCTGCACCATGAATGATATGTGTATGTATGTATATATACATACATACACACAATTGATCACTCAACCATAAAAAGAATGAGATCTTGCTATTTGTGACAACATGGACGGAGCTTGCGAATATTAGGCCAAGTGAAATAAGTCAGAAAGAGAAAGACAAATACCATATGACTTGACTTATATGTGGACTCTAAAAAGCAAATCAAACAAACAAACCAAAAACAGAAATAGACTCATAAATACAAAGTGGTGTTTGCCAGAGGGGTGGTGTGTGGGAGAATGAGCAACAAAGATGAAGAGATGAAGAGGTACAAAATTCTACTTATGAAATAAATCATGGAGATGAGAAGTACAACAGAGAGAATATAATCAATAATATTTTAATAGTCTTGTACAGTAGCAGATGGTGACTACATTTATGGTAGTGAGAATTAAATACAGAATTGTCAAATCAGTGTTGCACACCTAAAGCAAATTTACCACTGTATGTCAAGTGTACTTTAATAATTTAAAAAAGAATAATCAAATTTTGGTTATTAAAGACTTACTGTTTGATCTGTCAGAGGAGGGAGAACAATTTGTTTTTCTATTTTGTTAAGAACTATCTTCCATAACTCCTTCAAAACTCGCTTCAGGACTGTTTTCTCACAGATTTTTGCTGAGAGACTTAATCTGAAATAAAATAAAACACAGAGTCACTTATAAGCTTCATATCAAGGTAACTTTTTTACTGATCAGAAATTCCCATTTTTCAATACTGAGATTTAAATATATGAATAGGCCTTAATGCTAAATTTTGTTTACTGAAAAAGTACATAATATCAAAAATACATTTCAGCATATTACAAATTAGATAATTCACTACTGGTAGAAGATCAACTCAGTGTCTCTTCCCTTAAATTGTTTCTTATGTTGACTTTAAACCTCCCAAAGTAGATGATTTTCACCCACGTTCCTAATTCATATTTACTCCAAGCCCCATGTTCATAGTGCAAATCAGACACTAAAGAAACATATTTTCATCACTATCTGGAACTGCTCCAAAGTAACAACAAAGATGCATATAATTTTACTTAAGAGCCAAAAGTTTTCAGTTTTATTGAGATACAATTAACATATCACATTGTGTAAGTTTCAAGTGTACAACATAATGATTTGATGTGCATATATATTATGAAATGATTATCACAATAAGTTCAGTTAACATCCATTACCACAGTTAAAGTAAGTTCTTACAAGATCTACTCTACCCTCAGTGATTTTTAAATATACAGTAAAATATTGTTAACTATAGTTACCATGCTATATGTTAATCCTTAAGACTTATTTATCTTACAACTCAAAGTTTGTACCTTTTGACCACTTTTACCCACTCTCCGGATCCCTCCACCTTATGGCAACTACCCATCTGTTCTCTTTCTCTAAGATCAGCTTTTTAAGATGTCAAATTTACCAACATTGATAGATTTAAGTCTGTGTTTCTTATAAATTCTTCTGAAAGTGAGAATGATGATAACATCATCTGGTATTTATGTCACACCCTAAATTTAGAAACCTCTTCTGCAAATGCTTTTTGTTTATTACTATATTCATTTTATAAATCAAAAACAGGTTCAGAGGGGCGCCTGGATGGCTAGTTGGTTAAGCGTCTGACTCTTGGTTTTGGCTTAGGTCATGATCCTACGAATCATGAGATGGAGCCGTGGGTTGGCCTCTGCACTAACAGCATTGAGCCTGCTTAAGATTCTCTCTCTCTCTCTCTCTCTCTCTCTCTCTCTCTGTCTCTCTCTCTCTCTCTGCCCCCCTTCCCCACTTGTGCATGACTCTTTCAAAATGAATAAATGAAACTTAAACAAACGTCAGGTTCAGAGATGTTAGGGAACTTGTTCAAGGAAGTGAAGTTAGTAAGTGAGGGCTGAAAAGTCCTCTAAATCCAGTGAGTTATCCAATGTGCCACATTATCACATGAAGGCCCGACAGTCTGTGAAGGCACAGTGTTGCATAGATATTTACTGAATGTGCTGGAATAGGACACTCAACTTCGTAAGGCTCCTTTAATAAGAGTTTATTAAGTCTGCTTCACAGAGGACCAGAGGTGGGTCATGTATTTCAGGATCGCCTCATTAACTCCCTACAGTGCTCCTAAGTTCTCTGTATGTTTTTGGACTCAGAAATTATAACCTGAGTTCTGGTTCTGAGAGAGATAGTATTGACTGTTTTAAATATATATAATTAATATTCCAGAGGCAGGTGACATGTGAGAGGCAAAGGGAAAGATTTCCAAAATACCTATCTATGCAGAATTGTTTCTCTGAACACTACAGTACAAAGACACCTAATATAGGAAAACATATGAAAACAATCTCCTTTGGATGAAGATGGGGGTGGTGGTGTTGGGACCCCTGTGTGTAGTTATGGAATCTGTAGCCCCACTATTTAGAAACTACTGTTGGAGAGTAGCATTCATGATATGGACATAGGGTAGAAACCAGTAGATGTGTCATGGCAGAACCACAGTACCCAACCTCGGAGACATTCCTAGGGTAATCTGAGACAAGACAAATCTACCAGTTTTGTAGCAGATGTGTAATTTCCATTTTTAAAAGGTGTGGGTTTAAGCATTGACCTTGTTTTTATGGTCAGCTCATACACTTGGCATGTCAACCAACTGGCAATGAATGAATAGGTCATAAAACCCCCGACACGTTTGTAGCTTGCATGGGATTTCTGCCAGCTGGAAATAGAGTTTACAGTTCATTTTATAGAGTCATGAGGTCTTGGTGAAGAAAATGAAACATAAAGACATGTTTTATTTAAAGAGGCTACACAAAGGGAGCCTATGCATTTATAATATAACATGATTTCCAAGGGGGTTTTCTCAAAGCTACCTTAAAGACTTTGAGCCCTCCATTTGTTCATTTTAAATGAACAAAAAGGAGATATAGCAACTGCTTCCTTAATTTAGAGGTAAGCCAGTCTATAATGCAGACAGAAAAGCATATATTTTGGGAACTGAGCTATCTAGATTGGTTAACCACAGACCAATTAACCAGACAACTTTCAAATACCATGTATGTCAGCTGGCATCAGAGATTTGCTGTTATACAGTTGATCAGATTTTCATGAAGACAATACCCAGCTGTTCTGCCTCCTCCAGAATCACCATCCCTCATTTCCATACCTCTAAGTCCTATCCACCTTGAAAGGTCTAATGCAAATGCAATTTCTACTGATGGTTTGAACAAGAAATTATTACATCTTATTGGGTTTATTTGTGTACTTTATTTTTCCTAACCTGTTAGTTCCCTAAGAACAGAATTAACATCTGACTTTTAAAAATCTCTCCTAACAAATGGCACACATTTTTATTAGACTTTAGAATTTGTGCAACTCTTCATGCCTCAAATCTCTTTCCAAAAATTTAAATCTCTTACAAATTTTTAAAGCTCACAGATGTTTTTTGTATCTTTATATACTGTCCCTTTCTACTAAGAATTAGAAATTTATAGATATAGATTATATAATAATGTATAATTCTAAGTGGAAAATTAAGACAGTAAAATAATCTAAATATGCTAAAAAGAAGGGTCCACTGACTTTATGGGCTCATTTTACAGATGGTGAAATGGATTCAAGGTCTCTCAACTAGTAGTTAACAAGATTAGATAACTTAGAACTTTCTGTATGTTCCATAATATTTGGTTATAGTACACAAAAAAATAGTTTTGCTAATGATAAATGACTGGTTGGAAGTTTAAAACCAGAAGGCATTCCAGTAGAAGTTTTATGAGGATTGCTTTGTCCTGCTCTGCATTAACCATCACATTCATGACCAAATGGGGGTGTGTTTATGTGATTTGATTCTGTATGGGTCATAGAAAAGAGCCATCTCATAAGATAAAAACGTCAAGGAGTTATATAGCAAATTAAATGGTAGTTTTGTTTTGTCTCCTGTTTCTTCTACAGCCATATGCCTACCTCCCTCTTGCTAAGCTATCTCCTAGATATTTCCTCATAAAAATAGAAAACAAGACAATTTGTCTACCAAAATTAAAATTAAAGTGATAAGAACATTAGTCTTGGTTATGCAATGCTATAAACAAAGGGAAATGGAATTAAAATTTAAATGCTACAGGTGCCTAGGTGGCTCAGACAGTTAAGCCTATGAGTCTTGATTTCGACTCAAGTCATGATCTCATGAGATCGAGCCTTGCTTCAGGCTCTGCACTGGTAGTGTGGAGCCTGCTTGGGATTCATTCTCTCTCTCTCTCTCTCTTTCTCTCTCTCTCTCCCCCNATAAATAAAACATTTTTTAAAAATGAATAAAATATGTCATAAATATATAAAAGAGTTTCTCTCTACTAATGCTTTCTTTGTTATTCTTATCTTTAAAGAAAGCTATTATGTCCTTATTTATCTTGGTCCTTTGGTTTTAATTGATTTGCTGCAACAATATTAAATGAGGTAACATATGCAAACTACCAGGTATAATATTGTTCCCTTTATAGGCATTCAAAATAGTGTTAACTTTCACTGTTTAAGAAATCATGTCTCTGGTTGCTTTAGATCAATGGTTCCCCGTTGTGGACATATTTTAAAATATAGACGCTTTGACCCTATTCCAAATCATGAAATTAGAACTTCTAAGAGTAGGGACTAAGCAGAAGCATTAAAAAAATCAAGCCTTTTGGTTAAGAACACAGTCTTTGTTGATCACGAAAGTCTTCGTTTCCACCCATTCCCACCACTAATAGACAATAATCTCCATGGGGTCATGGACTTTGACTCTCTTCTTTGTCACTGCCTAGTGCCTAAAATAAAGTTTGATACAGATAGGTGTTCAATAAATTATTGAAGATTGAGTCAGACAGCATCTATGTGCCTCTGAACTGAATGAATTCTGCTCATATTTGTGATATTTTCTTCTTCAGTTTTCTGACATGAAATCAGACATTCTGGACTCAACCGTCTTTTTTGATGTCCAGGAGGATGCAAGATGCAAAGCAATATCTTATCTGAGGAGCATCAAATCCTAATGCTCTCTCCCCTCAGAACAACAAACTACTTAGTTACCATTATTTATACCTTTCCATTTTCCCTTTCCTGCACAAAGTCATTCCTGATTTTTTCCTGTTGAGTAATGAACTAAAGGTCTTTTCCTTTTTAATGAACTAGAGTATTTCTCTAAAAGCCTTTTTAAAGTTATCTTATGTAGAGGAAAACAATTTTTTATCTTAAAAACGATATTAAATTTAGGGCAATGGTTAAAGAGAAAACTAGGTAGGAAACTTACGTTTTGTCTAAGAAGTCCATGAGGGGTCTTAACACAATCTCTGCATCCAGTGCTGCACTGTTCTTATTCGCTGCAGTATTTCCATTTGTTCTCATTTGGTTTAGCTCAAAACTCATCTGTTTTATACACTCTTCAATGATAAGCTGGAAACTAAAAATAAGGAATATAAATTCTGAAATAAAAGCATTTATGACTCCTGTGTCTGTGTCTGTTTAATTCAACTCCAAGGAGTTTGATCTGTTTCATATGGTGTGAATTCCCATGCTCATCAGTCTTCAAACTTACTGTTGAGCTGCAAAAAATTTTGTTGCAATAAAAGCTTACTTGGGACCCATATAAGCAGATGAAAGTAATGCTCTTCAGGTTGAATTAATTTGAGTGGGGGTTTATTTGGCCCCATCTCGCACAGAGATAGCTGAGCATTCCTCTGGCCATTGTTTGGAAAAATGACTGTTCTTGAAAGACTCTCAGCATGGGGTTTACCTTTGTCACTAGGTGTCTGGGACTCCACACCATCTTCGTTTTCCTCTAACGTCACTAGCTATGCTTTTTCTCAATTACCTGAACTCTAACCATTGGAGTAGGGTTGCCAGACATAGCAAATAAAAAGACAGGATGCCCAGGTAATTTGAATTTTGGATAGTGAGCATTTTTAGGTATATGTATGCCCCATGCAATATTTTGGACATATTTATATTAAACATTTCCAGTTTATCTGAAATGCAAATTTAATCGTGCATATCCTTTATTTTATCTGGCAGCCCTACATTGTAATCCACTAAGCTTGATCACTGGACCACTCCATTTCTTCATCAAATATAGCTTTTTTGGCAATCATTATACCAATTCCATGGCTTTCATACCATCGATATACTGGTGATTCCCAAATATGCATCCACAGACCTGACTTAAAAATTTTTTTTTTTTTTTTACTCTTTATTTATTTTTGAGAGACAGAGATAGAGTGTGAGCAGGGGAGGGGCAGAGAGAGGGAGAGACACAGATTCTGAAGCAGGCTCCAGGCTCTGAGCTGTCAGCACAGCACCCAAAGTGGGGCTTGCACTCAAGAACCACAAGATCATGGCCTGAGCCGAAGCTGGATCCTTACCCAACTGAGCCACTCAGGTGCCCCTGCAGACCTGACTTCTAATGTGAGCTCCAGACCACTTTATTAAACTGCCTATGAAAACTTCCTACTTAGAAGTTCAGTGTGTTTTCTCATACCAATATCCAGTCCATCAACAAATCATTATAAAGTATCCTAAATGTTAGTGTTCTTCGAATTCTCTGAGAACCTTCTTATCTTATAGACACTGTTATGTTCCCTCTCCCTTGAAATTTCTCATGGGTCTCTTGGTCCCTCACTCTTAGGCATACACCAAATGACAAGTCCTTTGAGAATTCTTTTTTTAAAAAAAATTTTAACCTTTATTTATTTTTGAGAGAGAGAGAAACAGAGTGTGAGCAGTGGAGGGGCAAAGAGAGAAGGAGACACAGAATCTGAAGCAGGCTCCAAGCTCTGAGCTGTCAGCACAGAGCCCGAAGTGGGGCTTGAACCCATGACTGCAAGATCATGACCCATTCCTTGGCAGTTATTTTTCTTAATTGCACCATTATTCTATATATATTATTATTTGACACATTGCATACTTTTGATTTATTTATTTCTTGCCTGTTGCCCTAAGTGGAATGTAAATGCTATGAAGGCAAGGAGATTTTTTTTTTTTTTTTTTTGGTGCTACTTATCCACACCATAGAACAAGATGTCACACTTTACAAAAGGAGATTGCTGAAGAACAATGGCTGAATGTATCAACAGACCTTTTTCCTTCCACCCACTTCTGTTACCTCTCTATTCCAAGGATTTAGTTTTTAATTTTTTTATGTTTATTTATTTTTGAGAGAGACAGAGGAGCAAGTGAGCAAACAAGCACAGCAGGGGCAGAGAGAGAGAGAGAGAGGGAGACACAGAATCCGAAGCAGCCTCCAGGCTCAGACCTGTCAGCACAGAGCCTGATGCGGGGCTTGAACCCACAAACTATGTGATCATTACCTGAGCTGAGGTTAGATGCTTAACTGAGCCAGGCACCTCACCACTCCAAGGATTTAAATAAGTGTATGAAGAGAAATCTTTAGCATTATTTTTTCATTCTTTGTATTTCTTACTGAAATAATTGGCACAAAGTAGGACATGTAAATAATGGAGGCTCATCATCACCACCTTTCTTCCATAGTGTCTATTACTTTCCCATTTCCAACAAAAGGAGTAATTATTACAGATGTAGAGGCAGGCAAGAAAAAAAGAAACATTTAGGAGAATGGGGATTAATGAAACCTTGTATAATGGTCCCATCACTAGAATGGTGATGATTAGAAAGAAAAAGTCTGTTTAAAATAGTATCACAATTGGGGTGCCTGAGTGGGTCAGGCCTGATTGAACATCTGACTTTAGATGTCTGCTCAGGTCATGATCTCACGATTTGTGAGATTGAGCCCTATGTTGGGCTCTATGCTAACAGCATGGAGGCTGCTTGGGATTCTCTTTCCCTATATCTCTCCCCTCCCCCAAATTGTGTGTGCATCTCTCTCTCTCTCTCTCTCTCAAAATAAACACTCAAAAAAGATACAGTAATTGAGTCAATCCCTTTCTTCTTTCTTCTTATAACCACACACAAAGGCTATAAAGTTCATATTATTTGAGAAGTATCCAACTGTACTAATTCCTAACATTTTATATAGATAGAAATTTAGGAATTTTCACCATATGATGCTTCCATTAAGTAGAAAGAATATAAATATCAATGGATGCACTCTACAAATATTTTAAAATACTGTGTGCCAATATTAGTTCATAGATGCTGAGGATTTCCCAACAAACAAAACAGCATGTCTTGTTCTTGTAGCATATAGGAGAATTTTAGAATTTACATCGTGCAAATATTTTACTTAGCCTGTGGTCCAATGTTTATTTTTCAAATTTTTGGTTTTGCTACCATATATAGGAAATCTTTGATATATTTTAAGTTATCACAACTTGGATGTTTTCCTTCCCCCTGGACCTTTAAAAACTGTTATTTATTTTGAAAGAGAGGGGACAGTGAGCAGGGGGAGGGGCAGAGAGAGAGGAGAGAGAGAGTATACGATGCAGGTTCCATCCTGTCAGCAAAGAGCCCAACATGGGGCTCTGTGAGATCATGACCTGAGCCAAAATCAAGAGTTAGCTACTTAATGGACTGAGCTACCCAGGTGCCCACCTCCTGGACATTTTATAGCAGATTTATAAGTAAATTGTCCTGTAATTTTCAGCATTTAGTCAAGACCTGAATCTCCTTTTACCATCATCCATCTTTGGCTCCTGAGTTCTCCTTGACCCTCTTTACCATTGACAATACCATTCCTGCCCCTCTGGCCTTGGTATCTGTATTTGTTTCTGGATCCTTGAACCGCAGCTTGTCCTGATGCATGTGGCTCATTTCTTGGCTTCCTGCATGATTTTCTAATTCAATGAGACATCCTCTTTCAGAGTCCGGTCCAAAGGAATCTAGCTGTGCTCACATTCTAGCTTTTATCTGGCTAGACCTGCCTTTAGACTTTTGTTAGGTAGCTGTGGAGGAAGGTGGTGGTGGGCATGGTGCAGAATGTGAGAAAGTAAGTGGTGATAGTGGTGGTGTGTGTGTTTAGTGACAGTGTGGTGGTAAATACTTGGAACAATAGAAAAGCAAGGTAGATAATGTTGGAAAATGTGGACTAGTTGATTTGCCACTGGGTCATCAGTGATCCTGTTGACTGTGGTACTAATCACCCTTGAAATAGCCGCTTTCTTTTGCACTGTTTCTCAAATCAGTGTACTGGGGTGGAGGATGGATTGAGCAGAAGAAGGTATGATAGTTATTTAAAAAAATGTTTAAATGAGTTCTCCTACAATAGACCCACATGGTGAACTCCCACCCGAAGCCACCTGTGTGTGTGAGATAAGGCATATGGAGGAAGGGTTATCAGTGTATCAGAGATAATGACATTTCATCTCAGCATAAATCCAGGATAAACCAACACCTATATTTCACCTAAAATTTTTGTCTCTATTCATTTTTGGTAAATTCACCTAAAATATTTTTTTCTGTATCATTTTTTTTTGGTTGGAGAAGTCTTTAGTAATCAGCTTGAATACAAGTGGTACCAGTTAATAATGACAGATTTTGTAAGCACCCATGAAGCCAAATACTAACAGGAGAATTTCTAGTAAATGTTCCTGAATTCTTTTCTTAATCCAGCTAGCCACTGGTACCAAAGACATCATTAAAAGAAATGTAGTAAGCCAAAAGCCAACTCCAAAATGTAAGCAGAAACCTAAGTGGCACAAGTTTAGAAAACTCAAGAACATCTGTAAGAACATCTTTAAGATTTCAGTGAAACTATATCACATAGTTTCCTCCCATCAAACAAAAAGGAACAAAACAAATTAAAACGTATTTATTCAGATGAGCATGTCAAGGTCCCAGGAATCTGGGCTTCAGATGTGTGGTTTGGCTCTGCCCTGACTTTACTGTGAAATCATCCTACCAACTCCATATGCTAAAATTATGTGATTGGGGTTTTTAATAACACCAGATAAAACAGATTTCGGGGAAATTAATTATACACTTAATTTAGCATTAAGGAATGCTAATTTTGACTCTAAAGAAGGTTGATTCAGATTACAACAATCCAGTTTGACTTCACAGTGTGGGCACACTGATCATTATAGACATCCCATCCACCTGGTGTGATGATCTGGTTGGTTGTATGGGAAATAAATTCATACCAAAAGATATATAATAATTATTCTTTTTATAAGAAAAGTATGACATGGGGGTTGTTTATTCCAATAATCCTAGCCAGAATTGCACAAAATACTAAATTCTTTCCTATATTTAATAAAATAATGAAGAAATAGTACTGGGTAACCAGGAGTTTGAATATCTAGGTTAAAATAGCTGGCTTCACAGGAGCAAAATACTTCAAGTGCCCTTCTAAGAATCTAATAAGCATCACTCCTTGTTTCTTAAGTTTGCTCACATTTTTTCAAATCATAATTCAGCCTTTGTAATCTGAATAGTCCTCCTATCAAACAAAACAGAACAAAACAAAATAAAAAGTATTTATTCATAAGGATGATTTGGCTATATTCCAAAAAGTAATTTGACTATATGTTTTCTATTTATATCCTAATTTCTTTTCTGTTGAGTCATCTTATTTCCCATGAGGTTCTGAACACCCCTTGCTATCCCAGACACCTTTTTGTTCTCCCTGACTTTGCTAAATAATCTCTATTTTTGTCTTTTTAGCTTAAGGCAACAGTCTTTTGCTAACCACATATTAATAATTCACAACTTCACTGAAGAGAGGTAAGCCTAAACTGACTGACCAAAGGCCCCCATCAACTAAATGTCACTCAAGTCAGAGCCAATGAGCCCCAACATTCTTCAGACAATGTCTGCATCTCCAGCTCTGGGTACACAGAATCTTCACATTGCTTATTAATATGTAGGCCAAGTAAGCAGAATCATCCAGGTCAGCTAACAACACAAAACAGAAGGCAGGGCAATCACCTTGGGCTCAATACAGCAAGGCTGTCTCTTGTTCAGCACCTGGGCTGTGAAAGTGGTCTAGATAAAGACAATGAACATACCCCTGATAATAGAGAGAAGGCCAATATGGGATTCTCCTTTACTTTGTATCATTGCTATATTTAAAAAATAAGTATGATGCTTTTAGTGTCTTTTTCTTTTTAGTCTTTCTGATTTGAAATAGCATATTTAGTCCATATTTATTAAGCATGTATCTTTCCAAAACCCTGTAATAAGTGATGAGTGGGGTTCAAAGTGATAGCTAACCTTCACCTTTAGAATAACTTTGATAGTGCCATTTGAGAACGGAGCACAGTATGTAAACATTTATTGAAATAATACTTAAAGCAAATTCTGGGGGCACCTGGGTGGCTCAGTCTTAAATGTCTGACTTCAGCTCAGGTCATGATCTCAGGGTTTGTGAGTCTGAGCCCCTCGTCAGGCTCTGTGTTGACAGCTCAGAGCCTGGAGCCTGCTTCAGACTCTGTGTCTCCCTCTCCTGCTCCCCCACTCGTGCATTGTCTCTTTCTCAAAAAGTGAATAAGCACTAAAAACTTGTGAAGCAAATCTGTATGAAGTTAATGAACCTCGTTAAAGATGTGTTTGCTTTTCTATTTTAACATTTGATGATGATCTAATGGTTTTTTCCTGTAGGACCAAAATGAAGTTTATTTAGGATAGATTTTTCCTCTCTTTAGAGCCACGCTATAGACAAGAAAAGTTAATTGTTTAAAAATAGAGGCGACTGGGTGGCTCTGTCAGTTAAACATCAGACTCTTGGTTTCGGCTCAGGTTGTGACCTCATGGTTTCGTGGGCTCAAGCCCCACACTGGGCTCTGTGTTGGCAGCATGGAGACTGCTTGGGATTCTCTGTCCCCTTGCCCCACTTGGGGTGTCTCTCTTTCAAAAATAAGTAAATAAACTTAAAAAACAGAAAAAATATAGATGTGCCAGTACTCTCCCATGGGGTAATTACATCAAGATTCCTAAACCCTAAAACCTAGAACCCTGGCTTTATTAGCTTATGGGGTTGGAATTCAGTTCTTTGGAAGTGCAGCCACACTGACATAAATGGCACGAATGCAACTCAGTTTTCTTTTGTATGTAAAGGGTCCCTCCCTCCCTTCATTCTATCAATAGCCAGTTGCTAAGCTCTATGTATTAGAATTTCAATTAGGAATGAGATATCTGGTTTCTGAGCTTAAGAAGCACACTAGTAAAGTCAGGGAGACAGGCAAGTAAAGCAGAATTTAGAGCACAGTGTCAGAAGTGCTACTCAACTGAAGGATCACACAAAGTTCTGGGGAACATGTATCAAGATATCACTGGTAGATTTTGGGGTCGTGAAAGACTAGAGGAGATAGTGCTTTGTTTGATTACTGAAGTTAAATGAATTTAGCTAGTGAGGGAGAGAAAAAGCATCGAAGGCATGATTACTATTGGCAGAAACCCAACACATTTGGATAATAACTACTTAGCCACTTACCTTTCACCATAAGTGATGCTGAGCTCATCCAGAACCCCATTGAGTTTAACTTGTAGTTCTTTTAGAATAGCACTAGCTTCAGGATCTAGCTGCAGAAAGACCATAAACAGTATTACTTTGGAGTTGTGAGAAAGTATGCTTTTGTTTCTCTTACAAGCATTTTACTGGTTACGAGGTAAACTTCAAATAATACAACACACATATCCTCTTTCCTTTCCTTTTTTATCTCTCAAATGAAGTGCAGAATTTAGGAAATTCTAAATATGTATGAAAAAATGATCAAAATGCATGGCATGCATTAAATGAGAGCTAGATAGCAAAGCCTTTGTTGGTTATAGCAATGGGATGCAAGGCATGAGAAAGAAACCTCTAGAACACGGTAACTTCATAACTTAGAAAATCTATTGTGTTATACATTAGTTGAATCTACATGTTGCTTCAAAATATAGTTCTGTTTTTACTATTCCTCTAAATAAATAGGCCCATTAAAAATAAAAAAAATAGTAAGGAAAATTAATTTGTGAGTGTTGCACTGTGACTTGACTGTATTTTTATATTTTTCTAACTATAGTTAAAATTAATAGTTAAAATTAAAAGTTAAATTATAAACTGTAGAATTAAAAATAGGAAAAATAAATTATCCAAGCACTCCAATGTTTCTCTGAGGTGAGAGGCCTAATGCCAATTAGCAACTCAGAGTTCAAGATCCCATGTTTTTAATTTTATTTTCATTTTTATTTAAGTTTTCAAATATTTAAGCTTGAAGTTAAGTTACTGAACACATTTAGGGTCAAAGAAAAAAGAATTAAATCAAGATAAATTATATTTGAAGCGGTTTTTACAATGCAAACTTTAAAAGTCAACTTTTCTTTTATTGGCTTTCAATTCTTAAAATAATGTTAATCATTACAAGCAAAAACTATACTGTAAATAAACACATCAATATATTGACAGAATATTTTTATAATTAAAGTTCAGCATCAACACAAACTTCACTAGCACTTTAGAAACTCTTATTCTTTTTAAATATGTTTTTTGCAACTGTCAAAAAAGAATGACTTGTAACAGATGTATTATCTCAAGTTGATAGGAATTCAGGTAAAAGGCAATCTAGAATATTCTCTAAAATTAAGCCAACCTTCCTTTGACTCTTTAGAAATCCGTTTCTTGCTGTTAGTACCTATAATTCTTATGCAAGCTGATCTACTATTGAAAAGAAGGGATTGGATAAAGCCAGCTTTTGGGGCTAGAACAAATTAAAGGAAGACTTATAAACAGGAGAACCTAATAAGGACACCAAAAGATGCATGACACAATATCAAATTTAAACTCTTGGGAGCCAGCCCAGAACCAAATAATATCCCTGATAGTATTCACTGATCACTAAGTATTGTAATCCTCCAAGAGCATTTTCTAGTACTAAGAGAATGTTAGGCAGAAGTATTATTTATATATCTCAACACACTGTATGCCTCTAGCTTATAAAATTGCACTTGGCATCTGACTACTGATTATATCAAACAATCCTTGATGTCAATTTTGACTCAAATTCAGGTGGTTTCAGCACTGGTTAGTTTCTGCTGTCCCTCTATAGACCCAATGTGATCCTTCTAGACTTTATCTTTTTCCTGTCCCCATCAACAGACAAGCTGACAGCTCTGACACACAGGCCACTCTAACGAACATAAGCTTCTTTAGGATTTGGAAAATTAGAATATCCTTGAGTCTCATCCTTTCTGAGAGTTCCATTAAGCTATAACTGGTCATAAGACAGTGATTCAGAAAGACAATTAGATAGTACTTATTTTAAAGACACTGATAGGCAATGAAACAAAAATAGCCTAATAAACTGAAAATTCACCAAACTTCAACCAAGAAAACATTTGTGGGTTGCCTGCCCCAATCCTAAGGAACCATTCAGTCTGAATGTTTCTTATTATGTTTTCTTGCTATTGACCTAACACCAATTTTATTTCATTTGGATAAGATTTTTGGGCAACAGGAATGAGAGAGAAGCCATTCCATGGGTTTCTTCATGCTCCCCACTCTTTGGTAAACCACTTGGGTAGGTAGGTGTTAGTTCCCTATATATACACCTATCATCTCTAAAGAAATGGCTATGAGAGTAGAGGTTTTCCTGGAAATGGGATTGCTTCTTTTTTACTTTTAAAGTTTATTTATTTATTTTGAGAGAGGGAGGGAAGGGGAGAGAAAGCAAGAGAGCGCACAAGCGTGGGAGAGACAGAGAATCCCAAGCAAGTTCTGCCCCATCAGCTCGGAGTTTCACACAGGGCTCAAACTCACAAACCCATGAGATCATGACCTGAGCTAAAACCAAGAGTCAGATACTTAACCAACTGAGCCACCAAGGCAACTGGGATTGCTTCTTATATATAACGGGTATGTTGTTTACATATTAGTTTAATATACACATTTAGGTTTTTTTCACCTGTTAAGATAATGACTTTAAAGTCATATAAAAATAGATAGGTCAGTTGGATGAAATTAAGCTATTTTCTCATAAATTATTTTGGTCTACCTTTGGTATTTTGTGAATGGAGATTTCTTATCAAATAATTGGCTTTGGCTTGAAAATCTGAACCTGTCAAATCTATAGCAATTTAAATACTGGATGACAGTTTTCATTTCCTCACAGAAGCTTACGTTTCTAAGTGGGTGCAGGCTAACGCCTCTGTCATGTAACCAGGCCAAAAAAGGGAAAAAAAATCAGTTCTAGTTTCGGTTAAGTACTTGATGTTTATATGATAGAAATCATACCATTATAACATTAAAACAGAAACTGCAATTATGAGGCCAAATTGCAGGTCTTTTGCAATAATAATGATTAGAAATATCATACTCATCTACTTATAAAACCATCCCTTTAGGCAGCAAATTATCCAATTTTTGAGTTTTTCATTTCTTTATTTGCACATATTGAGACTTTTTCCTTACTACTACAAACTTCCTAAAGTTTGTAAGGAATAATCACTTGGGCTTTTAGACCTCATTGCCTAAATTACCAACAGCACATTTTACAAATTATTGGCTACTTTAGAAAGGTAAAAGACTACCTGATTTTTTTCCCAAAGATTTAAAACTTAGCCTGGTTCTAACTGTAATATGGTATCAAATATCAACTTGCATTTTTAATATTGTTATTTAGAGTTATTATTAAAAGAAAAAAAAGAAAAGGGAAAAATATCAAGCATTCAAAAGTCAGAGTTAATAAATTATTCTAAATTACAAACTGAGGGGTGCCTGGGTGGCTCAGTTAGTTAAGCGCCTAACTTTGCCCAGGTCATGATCTCACCATTTGTAGGTTCAAGCCCCACATCAGGCTATGTGCTGAAAACTCAGAGCCTAGAACCTGTTTCAGATTCTGTCTCCCTCTCTTTCTGCCCCTCCCCAGCTTGCACTCTGTCTCTCTCAAAAATAAATAAAAACATTTTTAAAAATTAAAAAAAATACAAACTGAATTAGCATATGTATCTAAACAACTTGGCTGGAAAAAATAAACAATAAATGGCTCCCTGTAAAGACAAATATACTCAATGAAGATTTAAGAATATGGAATGAAACTCTGAATTTGCAGGAAAGCTTTAAAAACAGATTCTATCCACAGTCCCTGATAGGTTTTAGAATTCCAAAATCAAGGTTGGACGGGTGTTGTTCTAATGGTCGGAATGAACTATCATCATACATAGGCAGTCTCTTGAGATTTTACACCACTGACATATTTTACACCACTGAGCTTTGATTATAAAAAAGACTTGTCCAGAAGAGATAGCCAGCATGCAAGCTATCTTTTAAGTTCTTCTTCCCTAAGGTCCACTTCTCCTTTTCCTTTAAAAGACAATTCACCTATCACCCACTTTAGCCATTCTTTCCCTCCATGTTTCTGGCCACGCTCTTGGTAGCTCTAACTTCTGCACTGCCTGTGCTGTTTATTACAACATCTGTACAGCACTCTCTTTTAAGTGTTTTCTTATTAATCTATCCTTCCACTGATGTCTGTATTACTTAACTGTCCATCCTGGGTGTCTGTCCCTGCATGCATAAGCATTTACCAAATATTTGAAGAAGGAGGCGAGGGCAGAAGGAAATACTCCCTCAAAGGAAATTTTGATATCCAGAGTGCTCCTTCTTGCAGTGATAATTTGCATTGACTATTAATAGAATACTTCTGCATTTGAAGTCTTTTATATCTTAGCAACCATATATTCTTGAGTTACAAACTTAGTCCTGATTTCAAATTTTTGTCTCACTGTCAGACCATGTCAGATTATGTCCTGGTATCTGTTTAGTTAAAAAATCTGGTTACCATACCCACTCAACATGTTTTGTGTTTTACCAGCACACGTTCTTTCCCTAAGGGATGTGAAGGGAATCCATGTTATTTCAGCCACTTAAAACAGCAATGGTTAATCCAACCATCAAGCTGTTGCTGGAGATACAACTAGCCATTTGGAAAGTGGCATTTAAATACTTTTTGAACAACTCAATACAAACTCTTTAAAAGACTTAAGGCTCTGTAGGAAGAAATGTTGTGTTAATTTTATTCCTGTCCCTCAATGTTCATTACTATCTCATCTCCTTTCTGTCATGTACAAGTTACTGGGCTTTTTTCCCTCCTGTTCAACTCATCAGTGTTAGAGTTCCATTATTTGCTTATTGAAACAAGTGACACTCCCTGGCCTTCATCTACACAGGGCCCAATATTTGGTCTTCAGACTGGTGGGTTTCATGCCCTGAATATTTTTCAGAACAATCCTTTAATAAATGCAAACATCATTACTATATCCATGAAGAAAACAGTGTCATTTCTGAGAAAAGTAGTTCAACTTGAGCTCTTGGTTCCTTCTTTTGGATTCTGTTCCACTAAATATCCCTTTCTATCTTCAGTCCCTTTCATCATTATCTTTATGACCTCATCCTATAAATGTACTCAACATTTTGTTAAAGTAAAAAAGAGTTTAAAAAGCCAACTTATTTGGTACTATCTTCTCATTGATATCTTGCTAATATATTTTCTTCTCTTGACCATCAAATTGTTCATATCATAAATGTAAAACTTACAGCCTCCTTATTTCTTTAAAAATTTTTTTAAATGTTTTATTTATTTCTGAGAGATAGGACAGCATGAACAGGGGAGAGTCAGAGAGAGAGGGAGACACATAATCCGAAACAGGCTACAGGTTCTGAGATAGCTGTCAGCACAGAGCCCAACACGGGGCTTGAACCTGAACCGAAGTCAGATGCTTAACCGACTGAGCCACCCAGGCACCCCAATAGCCTCCTTATTTCTTTAATATTCATACACTATAGTGTTGTTTTCCCCCTGGATGCTCCACTGAAATGTTCACATATACATCACCAGTGGTTTCTTAATTGTGATCTCCATTGACTTTATTCAACCAGCCAGCATTCACCTTTGTTTTCTCAAGCTCTTTATTTCTTGTTTCTTTAGAGACTACCTTCTCCTACCTCTCCTACTTTTCTGCCTATCATTTGTCTCTTTTGATGACTTCTCTATATACTATTTAGATATTATCCTTCAATTCTCCCTTCCTTGTCTCCTTTTCTTCACTCTATCCTTTCTTGAGCAGTCACATCCATGCCTAGGTCTTCAATTTCCAACCCTATGTTAACAATCCCCCAGGTTTATATCTACAGCTTTAACAGGATGCCTGAGCATCATGTCTATATTCCCACATGCCTATTGGCCTTTTCTACTTGGATGACCTAAATGTCAGCATATCAAAAAGTGAAATTATTACCTGCCCATCCTTAACTTACATTAACTTAATGTCTCAGATTTTATTGATAGCATACCATTGTGTAAGGCAGAAATGTGAAAATCATCTTTGACTCTTCTTTGCCTTTCTACTTTCCATATTCACTTGGATACCAGATATGACCAATAATATCTCAAATATTTTCTCCATCTCTCCTGTCCTCTTCAACTTCTGATGCAGAATTATTCTCATCTAGAATATAATGCAATCATTTCCACATTGTGTTCTCATTTTCCCTTTAATTCCATCCTCCTAACGATTCCTAGAGTTGTTTTAATAAAGACCAAACCTGCTGGCCCGACTAGTTGGCTTCAACAAGGGAAATGCTTCAAGTAATTTATCACAGCCTTATCTGAGCTATGATTTTTTTTAATATTACTTTTTTCCAACCCTTCTATTTGACCAGAATTTATCTAATCTAAAATGGCTAGCTCAACTTAAAACATATGATTGAGAAATCACTGAACATTCCCTAGTGAATCCAGCAGGGAATTGCTCTCCTTAGAATGACCTAAATCACCTTGCAGAGTTATGGCATTCAGCATGGGTATTGCGGTGTGTTGTGTGGAATTTAAAAATTTGTGCTCCCGGTCCACCAATGCTATTCTGTCTTTTGTTTCCTTTTTTATCCTCTTAGGAGAGACCCACCCCCAGGAAGTTACAAGACCATTTTAAGAGATAGACAATGACTTTTTCTTTCTGCCATTCAGATTTGCATGAACTGTTATGCTAGAGTATCATCAATTATATAAATTCATGCCTCTAACTTCTTGGCTTCGAAAGTTGAACATCAGTAGCTGTCTCTCATCCTAATTAGAGAGTATGCAGTAAATCCAACTGTCATTGTGCTTCACATCAACTGAATGCCTTTGAGATATAATACATTAGGTTCTTCAGCCTAGACAACTGAAGGGAAAAAAACCTTTCCTTTTTCTCTGTACTTCATAAAAATATTATACCTTCAGACCTCATATGAGTAATAAGACCCATTCTTTTCTCTTAAACATTCCCCCCCACCTTTCACCTACAACACATAGACTTAACCTCTACTCTATGAGTTTATAACAAGTGTTGTCTTATAACCACAGAATTTTAGAACTAGAATGAACTTCAGAAACCATATAGTACAATTCCCCCTATTTTATAAGTGGGAAAACCAAGGTCTGGACGATGTGCCATGCTCCATGACATATTTTGGGACCACACTAGGACTGAGAAACAGCAGTCTAAGAAGCCATATTTTTTAAAGAAATTCTCTTCAGAAAATGCTCATCAAAAAAATAAACAAGTACAATAACTTGATTGAGAAGGAACGTTGGGCTTAATAGCTCCATCTATTGGCTGACTAACCATGTAACTGGACAGAGTAGGATTCAGTCAGGAGAAGAAAGGAAACACAAAACTTATGTTTAGAATTTATTCTATAAAAACTGCCTTTTCCCCCTGTTTCACTCTGTCTTTCCCCTTTGGCTACTCACATTACTGCCTCCATCCACCATTAGGCAATGTGAATATAGTCTGTTCAATCAACTGAAATGAGTACCTGTTGAACAGTAATCGATGGAGACACAATTCCCTCAGTGAGGCATTTGCGTGAGGTGCCTGAGGGCCTCTCAATTAAGTAGAAGAAGAAGGGGATTGGCAGGGTTAGAGAAGTAAGTTTTCCTAGTTTGCATTGATTTATGGTTTGTGAAGGCAAGCATAAACCGTCAAAGAGGATCACAAGACAACAGAATAGGTCTATTATAGAAAATGGCAGTTAAGCTCTATTTTTTTCTCCCTTCTGGCTGTGACTTGAATTCTCTCTCAAGTTCTCTTAAGGTTTAGACACAGGTTAGTTTAAATAGAGACTTGATGGCACAGGAGTGACCCTATGATTTCTTGGGAATACTCTGGGCAATGAGGTTAACAAGCAGTACCTGCTCAAGTCTTTATTTCATCCTGCCACGGGTCACCCACCCAGAAACTTCTCAACCTAAGAGATGGCACCCTTTCTTAATTTCACAAGCTTAGCTGTTAGCTGAACTGTACATGGTAGTAGTGCTAGATTCTTAGTCATACTTATTAAATCACATCAATGCAATTTGCCCTTCTGGCCCTCATTATTCTTTTAATTTTCTATTAGGTCTGATTTGTTAAAAGCAATCATAGAGATGGTTTGGAGGAGAAAGAAACCAGGCAATAGCTGCATGCCTTCAAAATACAAGGCCATTATTTCAAATATTCAGTTCACCTTGTTATCTGCTGCCATAAAACGAAAAATAGCTGCTTGCTTTTACTGAATTCAGCCAAATGACATCTCACCTTTGAACTCTATTTACACATTAAGAGACTAGAAGTTTCAATTTATTCTTTGAATTATTGCAGGATAAGATATAATAACTACAGCTTTCATTTAAAGGATATTTTCAAATGTGTAAAGTGTTGGGGGGTCCACTCCCAAACCTTATTACTTTAATTTTTCTGACTGTATTAATAAACTTCCTGTCTCATCTCCTATTCCCCTACAGATTCAGTAAATATAAGTGGCAACAATAGACCCTTCTACGAAATAGAAAAAAACCTTTCCAAATTGCTTAAGAAAACAGTTTTAGAACTACAAGGAAGGGATGACTAGTTTCACTTGTTTATTTTATTATCTAAGACATCTGATACATACTTTATAATTTACTTTGTAATGGCTGGAAAAGAGATGAAAACAGTAGACCAATTATCACTAACGTATTAACTAGTGAGTACTCTCTCTATTTACATTAAGGAGAAAAGGTGAAATAGATCAGAAACCTGAACATAAAGCTTAGCTTCCATACAACCACACCTCCTGATAAGGTTGTGTATAAAATGTAAACGTAAAGTCTAGAATGTTTAAAAAATTCTAAATATTTATTTATTATTGCAAATTGGTCTCTTATGTTTTTGGATCAATGCATTCCTTAATGCAAACATTTGCCTGTGCCATTGCATGCTGTCTCCAGGTCCATTCCAACATGTCATATCCTCTGTATTCTCCAGATTCAAAACATATAAGTAGGTCAGTGAGATGTGTTGCACAGATAAGACAAAGGAGCCTTCTGAGCCGTTTCCTAATTACCCGGCTGCTGTTCTAAAAGCACAGAGCAGTAACTCTCAAAATGTGGTCCCCTGAGCAGTAGCTTCAGCATCAGGGGAATTTGTTAGGAATGCAAGTCATCAGGCTCCACCCAAGACCTACAGAATCAAAAAGTCTGGGAATGGAATTAGCAACTTGTGATTTAATCAGCTACCCGGGTAGTTGTATTGCTTGCTGACGTTACAGAACTACTAGTGTGAAGCATTATTTCCTTTAAAGCAGTGCTCTTCAACCTGCTGTTGCCAGCAAGTATCATGATGAAAGGACAATGCTAAGTAAAATACGACAGGGGTTAATTCTTGTCCTCTCTGGTGGGGATTTGCTTAGCTGAAGACTAAGTCCTTACAGCTAATCGGTTTTACAATGAATTTCCATCAGCGACATGCATATTCTTTTGGTCAGATGCAGTTTCTAACTCATCAAATTCATCATTAAAAATAAAAAGGATATAGATAAGACATTTCTCAAACAAAAGATTAGTTAAGTTGCTCATTAAAATATACACATGTTTAGGATAGGTGGGGTTGTGTTTCAGAACCCATGGCCCTGTTCAGGAAAGTTTAACACAGTGAAAAGAGTCAAGAGGTTCAGTTCTTTTTGAGACAAAGCAATGAAAATAAATATTACTATTATATCTAATTAATCTGCTTTGTGACCAGCAGAGAAAGGAGTATAGCTAAGCAAACAAATGCCCCTATCCCTATTCCCCGTCTTAATGATGGCTGACTTCTGAAGCTAACATCTGAAGTACTGTCAGTAAGTTAGCAGGTTTATGGATAATTATGGATTCTATCACTCAGGACGATAGCACCAATGCAATACTGTGAAAGAGTAATGCCTCTTCTGCTTACACAGCATGGTCATAATTTTTCTAAATCAATTACTACAAGTTCTCCAGAGTTTCATAACCAATATCTTATGACTTCCTGAAATGAAATGAAATTTTGGATCAATCTGATTTTCTTGTCATGTATTTATATACACATTAGATTGCAGGGGAAGGACATGCAACTGAGTCCTTTTCATAGACTAGGGCAATATATTTTTATGAAAAAATAAATATAGGGTATATATTTATTTGTAGTTTCTATGAGCTGAATTATACTCATAAAATAATTGTTATTAAGCCCCTCTGGAAAACAGTGTGGAGGTTCCTCAGGAAACTAACAATAGAACTCCCCTAGGACCCAGCAATAGCACTGCTAGGAATTTACCCAAGGGATACAGAAATGCTGAGGCATAGGAGCATGTGTACCCCAATGTTCATAGCAGCACTCTCCACAATAGCTAAAACATGGAAAGAGCCTAAGTGTCCATCAACAGATGAATGGATCAAGAAGATGTGGTTTATCTATACCATGGAATACTACATGGCAATGAGAAACAATGAAATCTGGCCATGTGTAGCAACGTGGATGGACCTTGAGGGTGTTATGCTGAGCGAAATAAGTCAGGCAGAGAAGGACAAATATCATATGTTTGCACGTATAGGAGGATTAGGAGGAACTTGACGGAGGAACAAGGGGGAGAAGAAGGGCGGAAATGGTGGGGGAAAGGGAGAGAAGCAAACCATGAGAGACTCTTGAATGCTGACAAAAACTGAGGACTGATGGATGTGGGGGGGGGAGGGGCATGGAGGAGGACACTTGTGGGGATGAGCACTGAGTGTGATGTGGAAACTAATTTGACAATAAACTATTAAAAAAAAATAATTGTTATTAGAGTAATATAAACCAAAGTATGTCTGTTTTGCTTTTGAGGTGTTTTAGCTATTAGAGAATAATAAAATGATCATTCACCAATAATGAGTATTACTACCTGGCATTCTGATAATCATTTTGCTGTTACTGTGTTATAAAGGGACTGATAATGCAGTATGGGGATTGTGGTGCACATAATTTAACTTCTGGCTCAAGTCAATCCATATTGTGGGTTGGCTACTGTATCTATTTTAGTATAGTGTGTCCCAAAACAATATGCACATAAAAGAATCACGTGATATGCTTTATTCAAAAGAAAACAGGCTCCGGGCCTCATTCTTAAGGTTACATTTGTTTCACAGCTTCTGAGACTTATTATATTTTTTATATTCTCTACAGTAATCACAAAGTTATTATGCCAAAATATGCTCCTAAGTTTTATGCAAGGAAGCATGTCAGAAAGTCACAATAGAGGGGGAAAATTTAGCGGTTTGCTTTTCTCTTTTCTTTATAAATAGGGTGCTAGGAAAAAAACAACAACAATGTGCTCACATGGTCTCCAGGGTATCATGCATGCAGGTGGTAACCGTGTCTGCACAAGGACTCCTTTGGAGCCACTGACAACAGCATCACACCAAGACTGTCAGAGTCTTAGGTCATGTTTCCAAGAGGGAATCCATTAAGAGAGTTTTTTTTTTCCATGTAAAAAAAGGTTTTAAGCATTATTTCCATTTCCAGAGGGAAAAGATGCTGATCCTGGAAGGAGAGAGCAGCTGCCCCAACAGCGGTGGGCTAAAGCGGCAGAGAGCTGCAGCATCATGCAGCCGGGCTTGCAGGTGGCGGGCACTTTGCAGACTGTATGAGAGGCAAGCCATGCCGCTGCTAAGAGCCAGCTAATGAATGCATAGTAAACCTTTTTGAGCAAGTGCACAAGCAAGTAACCATTTGCTAATTAGATTTTTTGTAGCAAGAGGTACACACCCTAGCACAAGTGGTAGAGGACAAACTATAAGAAACTCCTAAAAAGAAGAACTAGACTGGGAAGCTTCCCTTAGCAATACCAGTCATGGTTTTATGTGATCAGTTCCACTGTGAGAGGAAAACTGGCAACAATGAACATTGTATTACCTTTAAAGGCCACTGAACACACACCCGTATTAAGTGCTGTATAAACTTCTCATATCAAAGGGTAAATTCTGTCATTCCCAATAAAATCCTCTTTCATCTTTATAGAAGCTCCAAGTTAAAGAGTCCATTTAGATACTGCCCTATGTAGATAACTGGATTGGAAGGGATCTGCCCATAATTTTGAGATTCTGGTGCCCAGAGGAGGCTGAGTGTAGCAATTCTAACATAAGTCTGTAGAATCATGATTCTTTCTTTCCTTTCTCTCTGGAGACTGAATCTTATACCCACACTTGAGTTCAGGTCTTGTTCCCTCTTGACATTTCATCAATTCCAATGCCAATGCTAATTGGGCCTGCCCAAAACTTTTGTGTGTGTGTGTGTGTGGGGGGGGTGTAACATTAGATGAAAATGGAAAATAAGATAATAAAAAATTGTGCATAGAAGGGAGACCGAACATCAAAGGATGATAATGAGATGGAAGGATGAATAATACTTAAATGCAGGAAAAGAAAGGAACTAGGGTCCATGCTGTACTCCTAACAAATTACATTGTGAGAAACTAGATATTCATTTCATTCTTTTAATTGATTTTTTCCCTTTAAATTATGTATGAGGAGTTTAGCAGTTGGCCTTGTAAATGTCATAAAGATAGACATTTCTATCTTCATTATGTTCTCCAGTAAGAAGACCTGTGTGATTTAGCTATAGAGTTGTAGCTAAATTTGTAACGTGAAAATGGCACATTTCAAACTGGCAATTTTATATGGAGTAAAGAATCCATTCTTGTTTGGTGGACAAGGTGCCCCACAATATTTTTGCTTCGCGGGTAGCTTGGCCTATATAGCTTCCTTAAGTACAGGTCTCATCTGTCTTGTTAATATTCAGCTCAGCAGTATATGATTCACATTAGAATTCAACCATGGAATAGTAAGGAAATAGAAGTAGCATAAGAAGAAATTCCTGGAAATACGGCATTTTAAATATAACTTTATCCTTACATGATATATGGTCTTTAAAATTCAGTAAAAGGAGACAGAATTTCCCACAAGACATCAGTCATTTCTTCACAATGTTTCAAACAGTGAACTTAAAGTCGGAGTATAAAAAAAATCACTAAAATTAAAAAGGGAATCTCCAGCTATGATCCCCAATTGCTTGTGTTCACCTAATTCAGCAGAATAATTCAAAAGCGAGATTGATGCCCTCACACTGTAAAAGGCACTAATACACCAAAGGGAATGGAGTCCTATCTTATACAAAATAAACTGATACTGCAGTTTAAAAGTGAGAGTTTATTTTTGAAGTATTGAATCTCCTCACACATATCTTACTGCTTCTGATTTGTAGGCTGCTAAGCAGCAAGTTCAGTTTTCAAAAGAAGAGTTTCTACGATACCAAAAACAGACATTGCAGGGAGGCAAATGTACAAATGTCTCCATGGGGTTAAAAGCAGCATCACATGTGAAGAATCCCAATCTTAAAAGAAGCATTTTCAGCCTTGCATATTTAGAAATAAAAGGGTTCTTTGTTTTGAAATTCAATCTTACTTCAAATATATCTCTTACCCTTACCACAATAAGGAACACTGTAACTAAAATCCACACCAGAAATATCTGTACATTTTAGCAGCCCTTGGGGTTGTTTTAGGGAGGAGGACTTGTCTGAGAATGCCAGCTGCATGAACCTTTCACTCTCAGGACCAACTCTGGTCCCCAAGTCCCTGGATGCTCATGTTGGTTTGTGAAAGAAGGACCGTGGCAAAAGCAGAAGGCAGGTGCACAAATAATATTTCACTGTCTGCTTGATCCAAACGAGCACATGAGAATAAATAAGAAGTGCAATGGTCTTCAGGTTTGGGGGAGAACAGCCAGGAAAAGGATAAGATGCTTACTATCACAAACCTCATAAAAGAATCTTTCTCCTTCCTTCTTCTACTCAGGGAAATGCAAGTCAAGGATGTTGGACAAAGACACGACACATTACAGACACAGCACACAACACATTTTGACAGAGATTTTTAGATGTGAACAATAAACTGATGCATCAAAAACCACTAGCGCCACAAAGCACATTTCAGAGCAAACATCGATACCAAGTTGACATTGTGCAACATGGTGGAAAAAAATCCGCTGTTTTTAGAATTTTACAGATCATATATAGATTTGTGTATCTAGGACTCTATGTATATACACACTACAATGTGTATATAATGCATTCACTTGGATATTCTGTTGTGTATAACAGCCACCTTATCGTTAATGATATTTTAGATTATTGTCATGTCCTGTTTTTTGTTAACCCATGTAAAAAACTTGATTATGACACTTTCCATAGCAAGTAGCTGTGCTGCTAATGATCTCTGAGTATATATTTGGTAAACGCAGGCATAAAAATATACCCACCTCTTTTCCTCCCATGGATTCAAACATTTTTTCCAGCTGGACCCGCAACTGTTGAATATTGTTCATCAATATACAGGGCTTGAAGGAAAGCAAACCACAAGAAAAGGTGGTGTGAGAATCCTTTATACATGAAATTATTGAATAAGTTTACCTTAAATATGATAAATATACAATGATCACTGAAGTCTTATTATATTTGGTAAATAGAATAATTCTGCTATTTTTATTATCCTTTTTAAGAGTTAAGAACAGGAGGGAGAAATATTACCACTTTGGGGAATGCAATTTAATAATATGCTCAAACAATAAACCACTGGGGACATACTGCTAATATTTATTTTCCTCTTAAAATGGAGCCAAATTCTGTTTTTAAAGGAAAGGTATCAGTTTGGGGCACCTGGGTGGCTCAGTCGGTTAAGTACCCAACTTTGGCTCAGGTCATGATCTCACAGTTCATGGGTTCGAGCCCCGCATCGGGCTCTGTGCTGACAGCTAGCTCAGAGCCTGGAGCCTACTTCAGATTTTGTGTCTCCCTCTCTCTCTGACCCTCCCCTACTCACGCTGTGTCTCTCTCCCTCTCTCTTAGGAATAAATAAAAACATTAAAAAGATTAATAAAAGGTATAGTTTAACTTCTCCATTATTTTACCATTTAATAAACAAAATCACAACCTGAATTTTAAAAACCCAAGGAGTAAAAAGAAAAAAAAAAGACACCTTTAATAGATTCTCTTTGGCTATAGATAACGTCCACACATTGGTATTCAAGGCCCTTAGTTATCTGGCTCCAAACAACACGTTCCTTCCCCTCTCTGTTTACTGCAGGTAACTTTCCCCTCTAAGCAGCTTCTTCCCCCCCAAAAAACACCTGTGTTTTCCAGACTCTGACTTGGCTTAGCATGTGGCCTCTTCACTTGGCTCTTTGCCTATTTGAATCATATCCATCATTCCAGATTTAAGCTTTCTCTTTCCCAGTCTATACCCTTTTGTCACTCACTTTGCATTTATTTAACTTTACATTTATATTGCTTTTCACTGTCTCACCCACTGACCTTAAATGCACTTAACATGCAGCTGTGTCTTCTGCTTTTTTTTACTCTCAAAGTACTCCACAAAGCTTTACACATAATACATGTTTAAAAATGTTTTTGACTCCATGTTTCCAGGGAGGTAGAAATATAACAATAACATAAAGATGGAACCCTTGTGACAGGACTAGATGTGACCTTACAATAATAGGAATTAATTTATAACTGGAGAATAGAATTCAGAATAGTTATAGAATAATTAACACTCGTTGCATATCGATTCTGAAAAGCCAGTTGATTGGGGTGAGGAAAACAGTGAAAGAAAGTAAAGTGGATGGATCTTCCAAGTTGCTGGGAAATGAGCCAATAATGAATTAGAGGCATAGAAAGGACTTACAGGACATCAGAGAGGTGTTAGCACTCATCAGTGGAAAGCTTTTATTAATGCTTTAACCGCATTACTGACCTTTGAAAAACTTCCTACTTGATTCTTAAAGTGACCACATCTTAACTTCGATTTATGAAAACAATTTTAAACTTTGATTCTGTTCCCTTGATTCTGGTCACATAAATATTTTATGTCTCTAACACAGATAGCTGAGATTTATGTGCCATAGATTCTGTTCGGTCAGCTGAACCACAATGTTCCAGCAATGATTCTGATCCCCAGCTGTGACCGAAAGCCACTTGATCTAAGCTTATCCTTTCTGCTACGTATGTGGTCAAAACTTTAAGGAGATTCAGCATCTTGACCCTAAGGTAACAAATTGAATCCCCACAAGAAGATAGAGTGCTTGGGATTTTCTTTTCCCCTTTTTTCCCCCCAGAGGGAAAAGATTTGGCTTGAATTTGGCAATCTTACCAGGGAGAAAACGAAGGCCAAAAAAAAGGATCATGACTCTTAATGAGAAGCAGGTAAAAGGCTATATCATTCTGCTCCCCATGAGCCTAAGGTACCTAGATGGGTTCTTCTATGATTATTTGATACTAGCATTCAAGTTTATCTTTATTCGCACATATAACAGTACTTTAGTAATAGTTGTATAAGCAAAAACCAACCTCTAAGCCTTTTTATATGACCATTTCCAATGGAAAAGAACAACTGAGACACAAAATGGACTATGGGCTCACTTAGCATGGATTGCTATGGATCCCAGGTAAGGCTACATTAAAAAAAAATGCAGTTCTTCAGGTAGAGATAAAAATAAATGAGACTCTCCTCTTTTATTAAGCTTTCTCTGACTTTGAAATGTTCATATATTAGTTTTATTGAATCAATTTACCAAATCACTACATGAGAGCTGAATCTGCCTTAAAGCTAATCTGGAAACAGCTTTTATTTTAAGCACCTCCATAGTCACTGGAAACAAAACAGCTAACATGTACAGGAAAGGGAACATTAAGCCAATTCAGAAGTATCCTTTGTTGATGAGTTTAGATAGACAAAAGAACCAATGTTCAAGTTGTAATCTTTTTATTTGCGTATAATTTGGCATTACCCCTAAAAATATCATAATGCATTTCATCAGATCTAAATCTGGAACAAAGTTAGGAACATTAACTACAGTAAATATGAAAGTTAGTTATGTTGGGACTGTGGCCATTTCTACATCACTTAAAGAGTGTTTCTCAGTTGAAAAAATATTTTCAACAATATTCAAAATCAAGTAATTCTGATTTATATATGTTGCTTTGCTGTATTTTTGAGTATGGAGACAACAGACTGAAAAACTTGTGATCCATTTTCAATTCAAAACAAAGTTTTCTAACTTAAAAAAAGTTAGAAAAAATTATTCTGTCACAGAAATTTTAACTATCATCTTTAACTCTGACCCCTGGGAAAGCATATGTTATGATTATCTCTTAAAGGATGTCCCTCTTTTTACTTATTTTTTACAGAGAGAGAGACAGAGACAGAGAGAGATAGGCAGAGAGACAGAGAGAATCTTAAGCAGGCTCCACGCTCAGCATAGAGCCTGACACGAGTCTTGATCCCAAGACCCTGGGATCATGACCTGAGCAGAAATCAAGAGTCAGACACTTAAGTGACTAAGCCACTGAGGAGCCCCTGGATGTCCTTCTTTAAAAATTTCTACATCAATTTGCAGAAACAGTCGGTATATGAGCATGAGTATACTGAGAAATAAAAAATGTTTGATGTTCTTGATAATGAAAGAAACCTGTAATAGTTCTATGTACAGGCATAAATGTACAAAGGAACTTCTTCACTTTATCTCAGCTGAAAGCATAACTAAGCAGGTAATTGCTGTTCTTTCATGGAAAAGCTAAAGTGATGCTTGGTATTTGAATGAGAGTCTAAGACTCATTAAGATACCAGGAACCAGGAAAGAAAAGCATTGAGAAAAGTTCCTATGCTGTAATATTTGCAAGGGTATTCTCTTTCTTTATAAATACTTGATTTTGAAAAGTTTAAAGTATACAGACAAAATACAAAGAATAATATAATAAACATTGATTTGTGATTTTTCCAATGTTTTTAAAAATAAAATATACTACAGGATGTTAACTCATAATACAGTGAAGGTCTGCAGGAGTCTCTTAATGCTAATTTTCTTTTCTGAATGCCAAGAATTATCCTTGGTAATTTAAAACTACCTTTCAAAATGTTCAACTTGGCTATCCTAATATAATCAGAAGTTTTCCTGAAATTATCTGGCACTGCTTTTGATTTTCAACATAATATTTTCAAATGCATTATAAACTTAAGTATAAATATGCTTTTGTTAAATAAATACTTTGCCTATTAGAGTACTTACAACCAATGGAAGTTAGAAATCACTGCTGGATATCTGGGAATTTTCATAAAATTTCTAGGCAGCATATTAATTTAGGGGAAAGAGGTATCTTCTGGGACCCTCAAGAACCATTAAGACTGACATATTAATGAGCCGTCAGCCAGAGATCAATGAGATTTCAGCAGGAATTCTTTTTTAAGCTCGCCTGATAGTGGGAACTAATTTTTTTAAGGGGGGGAGAAACTGGGTTTCTTCTTTAAAAATCTAATACTAACATTTGTAATATATTTTTTCAGTGTTTAAAAATATTCCTATAATGTTACCATTATATTGCTCCTAATATTACATATGGTGAATAGGAAAGATTTCACCTTCCACCACAGAATAAACACTGAGTATCCTCCAAATCACTTTAGTTTATCTTACTTCCCTTTGTGCCTTTTATTAAGTTGCATTGCTGGTTTGAATCTATAAAGATTTTCTCAATCATCCAAAACATAAAAAGGCTAAGTTAATAACTTGGAATAGAAATCAGAATCATTTCTTTCTTTAACTATCTTTTTCAACGTATTTGAAAACTGAAAGATAAATCATACTCACTTTGGTACTGGAGCCCAGACTACACTGTGTCAATACAAACAGGTTTTAAATTCCTAGTTCTCAGTTGCAGTGTTTTATAATGTGGTTTTTAATTGTTTATGTGAGTCCTGTTCCTCATGATCAGGGAAAACCACAAGTCGGCTAAGCTTGAGATGCTCTTAACCTGTCTCTAATTTTGTACTGTAACCAGTTCAAGACTCCTAGGGAAGTTTTCAAAATATTTCTCGAAATTTGCATTCCCTATTATCTTTGAAAACAGAAGGAAAACAGAAATTTCTCCTGCTTACCTATTAGTTTAAAAAAGTACATCTCAACTGGAGAACGTGAAGGCAGAGATGGTTTTACTTACCACATTTTCCTTATCGCAGTATGAACTGAAATCACTTGATACAATTGCTGCATACTGAAGCAGTACTTTATTGATCGTCTAGGGGGAAAAAGTATAAAATGTATCCAGTTAAGTGTATCCAGTTATGCACCCACTATCCAGCTTAATGCTAATCAGGCCAACTTTTCCTTTCTTTTTCAGTTACAAGGGGGCCATAAGCAGCGATTAAATCTAAATTCTTGCCAAAAGAAGGATCTCAAACTATTATACTTAGATGATAATTTGTGATATTTATGAGTACATGTGAAAGACATTGCACATGAATTCATTCCATTTTAATACAATCCACTCTAGCATAAAAATTCTCTTTAATATTTTATTTCTAAGTAATCTCTGCACCCAATGTGGAGCTCAAATTCATGACCTGAGAGCAAGAGTCACATGCTCCACTGACTGAGCCAGCCAGGTGCCCCATAAATTCTTTATTTCTAACCTGACTAACTGCTCAGAAGATACACGATTTTCTCACAACCTCCTCTATGACCGGATGGGTATTATCTGATGACTCTAATGCTCTTCCCCTCATGCCTGTAACAACCTGCCGTGTGCTTTGATTCCTTCCTCATGGTTCCTAGTTCCTACACCCCTCTCATTCTCACCACACATGCATACACAATGCCCACAGTCTCTGCGCTGGTCATTTTCTCAACTTTCTACAATGTTCCTAAACACCTTATAGTTACAAGTGGGGTCAGAGCATTCCTGTACAAGTCACTTAGTAAAGGATATTTTCAGTAATTTTCTATAAGGAGCTTACTCATAGCAAAGACCACTTGTGAAAACCTAAAACTTCGGCTTTTGTTGTATCACACTATTTCAGTACATTTACCTTTAATTTAATAAATTATTTTTTGATGCATTAATTGCTAAAAAATATTGCCCAATTTTTGCCTTCTTTCTGTCCTCTTCATCCTACTTCTGCATTTTTCTTCTTCATTTTGTAACTGTTTCTGAGCTGAAGGATGCCCTCTGCTTCTACTTAATTATGCAAAAATAAGGAAAAACACGGTTGAATTTTATTTCGGCTACTTAATGATATATTGATCAATTTGTATCCTACTATTTCTACTTACATAGCTTGAATTATCTTATGTCAAATGTGGACATGATTTTCTTAGGAGAGAAAGAAATAATAACTGTAGATATATACTAACTCTTTTTATAGAAAAGCAAGGGCAAAAAGCTTTTATTTTCTTTTTTGTGTAACATATTTACCTGCATTTTCTTTGCATGGCTCAAAATAACTCAGGAAAAACTCTAAGCATCTCTCCTTCAACTTAACTCCCTCATCTATAAACCTGAATTCACCATGTGTAACTTTGAACATGTTTTACAGATGTTTAAGACCACGGTGAAAACCTGAAATTAGGGTAACATGCAGAAAGAAAATTGATATTTTGTGGAAGTACAAAGCATGTTGATAATAAGCGTCAATTTAAATAGAAAGTTGGCCTTGGAAAATATAAAATCTTATGCAGCAGAAGACCAATAAATCTAGGAAACCAGATGGCTGATCAGACTGAAGGATCTTCTAAACACAGCTGTTCAAATTTTACTTTAGATATAATGCTGAAAATTACTTTGGGACTTACCTAAAAAGTACTAATTCTCTTGTACTGCTTTCAATTTGCAGGTTCTAATGACAGTATAAACCCTAGGGATCATTTCATTGTGTTGTAAAAACAAAACCAAAATCTGACTTGAGAAGCTTGTTGCAACTCAGAGATTATAACTTGCTCCAGATAAAGTTTGGAGAGGAGAATCCAGATATTCAGTTCAGATTATTCTCAAGGTATCCTCCATGGTCTGCCATTTGACTCTTCTCTCTAGGAAAACCCTAGTCTGTTGAATTCTCACTTGTAGGCAACTGATCCTAGGATCTCATATTCATTAACCTTCAGATGCCAATGGTGAGCAAGTAAGAAGGAGCTGTGGGTAAGGCCTGATGCCCACAGGAGTTGTGGATACACTGGCTATAATAACATCCATTTGTTTACTAACATACAAAGCATATGTGAATGACAGGCTTCATGTACATTTTAGAGGAAACTTAAATTTCACTGATTCACTCAACAAAGTCAAACCTTACAAGGTCTTAGTTCTTTAATATTTGTAACCAGTTCCTTGACATACTTTCCTAAGACACATCTCCAGCCATATCATAAGCTTTGCCTAGGAGCTTGGTGAAGTGCCAGTTCTCTGGTACTACCCCAGGTCTACTGAGTCAACAATTCTGGTATTTGTTAATGAGCCTCCAAGGTGATTCTGCTGCAAGCTAAAGTTTGAAAGCCACAGTCCTAACTGATGTAGAGCAGGGTGGAAGTGAACTTTCCAGAGAGAACCTGTTGATGGAAGGTGTACCTAGCAAAGCCTGGAAGATAGAACTTCCTTCTGAGTGTGTGAATTTAGCTCAGAATTTTATCTTTGTGGGACTCTTAGGCTTCAGGAATGGGGACAGTAGAGAGAGAAAGAGGCAAGAGTCTAACAGAAGCTGTTTGCCTTCTGTTCTATAATAAAATATAGTTTATGTGAAGAGATAGTCATGAGGTGTAGATGATTCTTTTATGGATGCAGTAAAGGAACTGCCATTCAAAGCACTCCAGATGAAATAAAATGAAATTCTAATAGGATTGTGGTAATGAAGTCAGGGATTTTCTGCATTTAAAGGGTCAAACAGGATGACTCAAATATCTTCCATCTGCAATCTGCTCTCATTGGACATGCAGCTACTGATATTACTAAGTGAGATGGCTATCATTTATCCAAAGTCATGATCTCCTGAGCTAATGACATGCTCTTAGAAGTGGGCTAAATATCCTATCAATTCCACCAGTAGGTCCATCTAGGGCATTATTCTTGCATTCAGTAAGATAAGAACCTTGGTCCAAAATCCATCTTTTCAGCCACACTTTATTTATGGAACATTCAGTATAAATACAAAGCATGGAAGACAAGAAGTATAGTATCTGGTAAGTGACATCAGAAATGTCACTTCAGTGGTTTATAGCACTGTATTTTAATGCATGCAGTATAAGATAGAATCCCAGGAGTTGCCTAGGTTTGGCTCAGAGATTCTGCTCTCTGACTTATCAATTGATTTGTGAGGATACCAGACTCTGAAGGTACTACAGCTTAGTGGCACTTTATCCCTACAATTTCTAGTTGCATGCCTTCTTCGAATTATTGAAACTTAAAAAAATTTTTTAATGTTTGTTCATTTTCATGAGAGACAGAACATGAGTGGGGAAGAGGCAGAGATAGAGAGGGAGACACAGAATCTGAAACAGGCTCCAGGCTTTGAGCTGTCAGCGCAGAGACTAATGCGGGGCTTGAACTCAGGAACAGTGAGTGAGATCATGACCTGAGCTGAAGTTGAAAGCTTAACCGACTGAGCCACTGAAGTGGCCCGAGGTGTTTAAACTTTCTAAGCTTGTTTCATCATTTGAATGATTAGGAAAAATAATAGTACCTGTGTCATGGAGTTGTAGTGAAGAATAAACAAGACAATATACATAAAGTGATAAGTACATAGTGATGTTCAATTAATTATCATCAGTAAATTTGCAAATTAGGATTACATTCCCAAAGAACAAGGAATATGTGTGTCTCACTCACCATAGTATCTCTAGTCTCTGAAAACTCAATAAAAAAATGAACAGCGAGAATCATAGCCAAAACTCAGCATTTGTTGGTTTATTCTTAATAATGAAGATATCATTACTTCATATCACTCTTTTTTAAATAAATTGGTCATACTTATCAAGAGCTGCAGTACAGCCATAGAAATATTCACTACCCATGTGTACTCTTTATCTCTCATCAGAGCTATGAAATGTAGAGCATTTGTTTGGTATATTCAGTTTTACATATGCTTTCGTAGAAACAAATCATCCCTTTAAATCCCACTTCAGAATGTTAAATGTTCCCAAATGTTTGTAGTTATCATTTATGAGGTCTTTTCTCTGAGAGATGGTTTAAATCAATATAAGTCTGAGGAAGAGAATGATTTCAGTATTTTGACATGAGGATCCTAATTCTAAGAAGGATAGGGTTTTCAAGACCAATGGTCACATGTGATGAAAGAACACAGATTCCAATAGTCTTACATGGCTGTGAAATACCTAATTATATTAACCACAAAGTCCTGTTTTAATGTTATGATTTTTAAAATCATTTCAACAAAATAAATTTATTTTTTAATGAAATTGTCATTTCTACATTCCCAGAAAACATTTTTCCTCATAATATTTCCTTGTGTTAATAATTAGGTGGTATTGAATTTACATGGACTGAACATATTTTAGTTATTAAAAAATACTTTTATTGTGCCAATAAAAGCTCATATTTCCTCAGTGACACATGGAGCCTAATTCTTTTTTCTTTAATGTTTATTTTTGAGAGAAGGAGAGCACGAGCAGGGGAGAGGCAGAGAAAGGGACACACAGAATCCGAAGAGGACTGCTGGCCCTGAGCTGTGAGCACAGAGCCTGACCCAGGGCTCAAACCCACAGACCGTGGACTTTGAGATCATAACCTGAGCTGAAGCTGGGCTCTCAACTGACTGAGCCACCCAGGCACCTCACATGGAGCCTCATTCTTTTCTCCTCAGTTCAAAGAATGTGTTTTCCTGTGTGTGATTCTAATATAACCCTCTTGGTAATCTCCCACTTCTTAATACTTTCCTCCAGCTCACTTTCTTATACTTCAGACAGTCTAAATGCGGCTGGGTGCAGCTTCACAGCTGCAGAAAGGTCAAAACTACCCAAAGAGCAGACAGTGGTCTGGAGCCCAAGGCCTTAAGCCCTTGTGGAGTTTCCATTCTGCTCTCAATGCTCCCATGCCTCTGGCTTACATAATCTGCTACCTGACCACGCAGAGGGTGAATCCTAGTTACCTTTCTCATAGCATGGACAATTATAATAGGATGTCACTAAATATTAGCTCTGAGATTATTAAACTCTCAAATGACCCTTCTTCCACAAGTCCCACAGAGTTCCAAGAATAGCATGTGACACACTTTTATCAACAGTATCCCTAATGACCCTGTTTCCTTCTTCTCTTGGCAGGCACCCAAAATGCAGCTGCTTGTCAAGAAAGGACTTAGAAAAATTTTTTTAGAATAATTCTCCCACGGAGCTTATAGCAGATTTCACTCCATTGGGAGGTTGAAATCTGCTGCTACCGTAAGTCTCCTCTAGAGATGATCAGGATAAATGATTTTTAGCTATTATTGTTAAAAGTGGGAGGTTACTTGAGCCTACCTAATTAACAGATATAAAGAATAGAGTTCAAAATACTTGCTGGAACACAAATAATGTAATACAGGTTAGGCTGACAGTTATCTACCTAAAAGCTTTCACTGGCATCTCACTTCCTTCCTTCATCCCTCCCTCCCTCTGCTTTCTTTCCTTTCTTTTTTTCCTTCCTCTCTTCCTTCCTTCTTTCTTTCCTTCCTTTCTCTCTCTCTCTCTTTTCTTTATTTCTATCTTGACGTTCTATCATATATATAATATTATGTAATTATATATGTATATACAAATATATTCATATTATGTATATATTATGGCTCCTATTTTCTACTAAAAGAAGTCTATTAAAGGTTTAGTAAAGTCTACTAAAGGCAAAGTATTGCCTATTCTTCAAAACTCCCTACAATAAGGACCTAATTTTCCAGCTATAGTTCCATCAGCTCTCTGTGAGTCCTATGTTCTCTCTTCTTTGGGATCTCTCAGGCTAGAATCCCAGTCACAGAATGATAGAAGGAGACAAAGACTCTTTCTTTGACCAAACCTCAGCCAGGTTCCTCTAAGCCCTCTTCTCAACCAGCCCTCAACCTTGGCCTATCAAGACTTGAACAGAATAGTAACAGTTTCTAACGGCTCAAAGCCACCACCCTGGGATGATCCTAGGCCCCCTTGAAGTGTCTACCTGAGAAAACTATCTAGTATCTTTCTGAGAAAAGCAAATTTGGGTACACAAAGAAAAACCAGGGGTGCATGTGCACAGAAGAAGGACCACATGAAGACCCAGTAAGAAGGCTGCCACCCCTGGGCCAAGGAGAGAAGCCTGAGAAGAAACCAAATCTGCTGATACCTTGATCTCAGACCTCTAGCCTCCAGAACTATAAAAAAATAATGTCTTGCTTCTTAAGCCACAATTCTGTGATATTTAATTATGGCACCCCTTGCAAATTAATACATCTTAAATATTATATAATTTAAATGTGTTAGCATTCCATTATTTTTAACATGTCAAAGCTATATATTTATATATGCATATTGTGGAGGAAGAGATCTCAAGAGTGCATATCTGACTGATCAAAATCCATCCGTCAACTAGGAAAACTACATTTTTAAAAAACAGAATGAAGGGTTCAGACTCATACTACAGTTATTGGCGGATTTGAAATCAGAACTCTGTTTCCATGACTCCAAATCTAATAAACTTTTCATTGTAGTACAGTGACTGTTAAAAATATTTTCAATTTAAATATGAAATGCCAAGTCTTATTTTCAGCTAAGAAGCACCATATCTGAAATAATTTTGCCATCTGTAGTAGTTCCTTCAGTGGTACAAACAACTGAATCATTAATGTGAATAACAAATACATTTTTATAGATGATAAGTTTATACTTAATAAACCAGAAGGGTAGAAAAAAAGTCAAGTGACAAGCCTGGAAACTGAACCTACTGGTACTAGAATTAGAAATTAAATTGGGGTATTGGTGTCAGATAAGAATACTACTACAAACAATAGCATGTGTCAAATTCTGTGCGAGAAGATAATAAATGCCATCATCCCAGAAAAGAAATGATTCTCTCCATTTAACCTACCTTTGCAAATCTTCTCATTAAGTGTGATAATGCTTCAGGATTAGGGCATTCCAGTTTCTTAATAATCTCAAAGCTCTGATTAAGCTGAGCGAAGACATCAACCACAGAACAAGAGAAGAGGGCATGATCAGATGTCTGCTGGAACTGAGGAGAGAGACGGTGAAACCATACCAGTAAGCACATTAGAGGGACTGTAGAGAGAATCAATTCACACAAATAAGTGAATCTCCTGTATCATGTACCTTCATTTCATGGGCCTTCATTTCCCATTTAATAAAATGCTTACCCATTTCCAAATCATTCATCTCTTTTTCTGGAAAATGTATTAGAGCTAATATTAGAGACAGGCTCCTATCAATTGGTTTTTTCCACTTCTGCATTGAGAGATTAGTTCTCTCATTCCCCATAGATATGAGGATAGGTTAGTAAGCCTATTGTGGTTCAAGACTTTTAAATTGTTCTGGAGGGATTTGGAGGACGTTTGCTCCTAATCTTGAAATCCTGAAAAGCTTTCAGGATCAGGAAGTTTTGTTTATGCCTAGTGAACCTGTAGACTCAGATCAAGTCAACAGGTAAAGCAATCTTGGGAGCAAAGGGGTGACAGATTTTTTTTTTTTTTTAAACAATTCCCTAGGGTTCTTATCCGCCTTTGAAAGTTGTGCTTTACATTTATTTTGGTCATTACAGGATTAAAATAAAAGTAATTAATAACAATGAGCCTAACAATTCCCACCATCTTAGAAGTGAAGAGTGTGAATGAATCTTGACAATAAGTAATCTCAAAGTAATTTAAACTCACTCCATCTTTTTTGTCTCTTCCTAGTGCTCCGTGAAGGAACTCCATTGATACATCTTCATTTTCATCTAGCCACTGCATGACGAAAGGCTCAAACCACCTAAAAATTAATAATAATGTTACTTGCCTTAAGAGATGTCATTTGCACAAAATTAACCGTGAACACTGCTCTTTCCTTGTATGAGAGTAATTCAGGACCTAAAATCTCTTCTCATTCCCTTTTTGATAGTTCTGTTTCCTCAGAGACCTTTAGCTTTATGTCATCGAATACATCCCTGTTTATTTGCTTTCAATGTCTATCTCTTTCTTGGCTCTTCCCATGCTTTTTAAAATAAGCTTAGTTCCCAATATCCACTCTACAATTCCCTTAGAATTCAAAATTTTATAAAATGTAGATATTGTGTGCTGTGTCCCCTATTATGCCTTTTCTCACTCTTTAGTACTTTACTGTTGGGTTTCCGCCCATACTGACTAGTTTCCTTAACAAATCCTGGGTGCTCACCTCTGACTTGTGATCTGTAATCCATCTGCAGTTGGGTTTTGTGAATAGTTAAAAAGTTTCAAAGGTTTTGTTTCAAAGTGGAGGTGCAAGTACAAAGCATCCTTTATTTTAGAAGATGATCCTTCTCCCTACTGCCTTGAATTGGCATCACTGGTGCACGTCAGGTAACAGCACATGTGGTTTTGTCTCTAGACTACTTTGTCCTCCTATTGGTCTATTTGTCATGCACTAACACCACACACATTTAATAATTGTATTTTTTGAATAAGTCTTGATAATTGATAGTACAGCTATCAGGATTTTTTTTCTTCCTCTTCAGGATTGCCTTGGCTATTCCTAGCCCTTTGTATTTCTACACACATGTTTTTTGAGTAAATTTGTCAATTTACACAAAAATATCTGCTGGAATTTTTATGGGATTGCATTAAGTCAGTGGAGGAAGAATTACTATCTGTACAATAATGTACCTTTTAGGAACACTGTCTATATTATTTAAGTTCATCTGAAACGTCTCTTGGTAATATGTCTCTAAGTAACATGTTCTAGGTGCCCCAGTAGAAGGCTTGCATATCTTTCATCCCCATTTGTTTCTCATGTTTTTAATATTTAAATGGTAAGGTTTATATGTAATTTTTAATTGCCTATGGGTATTATATAGAAATTTAATTAACTTTTATATAGACTTATTTTATTCTCTTTTTAATTCTGTTAGTTATCCTGTAGTTTCTTTTGGATTTTCCAGATGCACAATTATGTGATACACAGATATCAACAGCATCAATATATGCTTTTCCAATCATTAAATTTTTCTATTCCTTTCTGGTCGTATTGTATTGTATAGCATGTTTAGTACAGTGTTAAATAAAGGTGATGTTATCAGCTATCAGTGTTGTTATTTTATTTGGGGAAACTTTTATTACTGGGGAAACTTTTTAAAATACTTTTTAAATAATTTTTAAATAATAAAAGACTTTTTAAAATACTATCAATAAGCATAATGTTTGGAGAGGCAGGGGATCAAGATGACAGAATAAGAAGATCCTGAGCTTTCGTCCTCTCAGAGGCACACCAAAATCTGTAATTACATATAGAACTATCTCAGAGAATGAAGTGAAGAATAATAGAACAGATATTATACAATGAAGGATGTAAAGAAAAGGTCACATGAAGACAGCTAAGACAGGTAGAGAGGTGGTCTAAATCAGGACTCATACTGGCTAGTCTAACAACCCACCAGTGGAAGGGACAGGGATACAACTGTCCTTTGCTGAGAAATAAGGGGTCTGACACCCACATTAGGCTCCATAGCCCAGGCAACCTCCCCAGGAAAGTGAGTACCCATAACATGTCTTTGGAAACCAGCAAGGCTTATATCCAGAAGAGCCAGAGATTAGCAGAAAATGGAAACTCTACTCTTAAAGGACATGCACTCAATATCATTTACTTTGAGTCTCAGCACAGAGGCAGCAGTTTGAAAAGCACTTGTGTTACCTGTGAAGGAGATTTATTGACTAATTTTACAGCATGTGTCAGAAGGACGGGGATCTATTGGAACATTCTCTGGGAAGAGAAGCCTGGAAGACACCATTTTCTTTTCACTTCTTTTCTATTTAGTTGGCCTAGCCTCGGTGGGCACCATTTCTGATATTCTTCAGCTATTGTGCTAGCACCAAGTGCCCCACCCTGCAGACTCCCCACCTAATCCCCTCCACTGGCCTGACACTCTTCTCAAGGGGCTTCCCACACTGCCACATATGGCAGGAGACCTCAACCAGTAGTGGGGACCCTTCCAAGCAACCTCCTGCCCCACCACGCATGGTGGCCAGCACTGGGGCTCCCTCAAACAATGCTGCCTAGGGTTGGGGGCATCCCCAGGCAATAGAGCACCTGTGAATGTTGCAGCCAGACCTCAAAGCCAGTCAGTCAGACTTCACAGTCAACCACATGAGGCCTGGCCCACCTACTGATGTGTCCACAGCTTTTATAGCTGGGCCTTGCAGCTATTCATGCCAGGGCCAACCCTGGACACCAGCACCCCTGAAGCATTCGCAGCCTGGCCCCTCAGCCAAACAGGTCAGAGTCAAGCCATGCTCACCAGCATCCCCACAACAGTTGTAGTGGGTCCAGACAGAGAGTTTTGCTAAGGGACAGCCCCCCACACAAGCAATCGTGCATGTGCTTGCACGTGCGCACACACACGTGCATGCACAGACACACCTCCAGTCACAGCAGGAGAGTGCATACAGCCTACACAGAGGATAACCCTGAGAAGTTACCAGTGGAGCTTATAATACTGGACCCCACAGCACACCTGCATAAAGCTCCTCCTTCCAGACCAATAGAATTAACTGATCTATTTAATATGTAGAAACAAAGGCAACATGAGGAAACACAAGAATATGTTCCAAAAGAAAGAACAAGAAAAAAAATCTCAAAAAAGAACTAAATGAAATGAAGATCGGCATTGTTACCCATTCAAAATAATGGTCATAAAGATGCCTATTGAACTCAGGAGAAGAATGGATGAATACTTTGAGAACTTCAATAAGAATAGAAAATATTAAAAAGAACCCAAACAACCAAAGACTAATAACTGAAATGAAAACTGTACTACAAAAAATCAATGGCACATTAAATGATGCAGAAAAATGCATCAGTGATCTGGAAGACAGAGTTGTGGAAGTCATCCAGACTGAACAACAAAAAGAAAAAGGAATTAAAAACTGAGGATAGTTTAAGGGACCTCTAGAACCTCAAGCATACTAGCATTCACATTGTAGTGGTCCTAGAAGGATAAAAGAGAGAGAAAGGGACAGAAAACCTATTTGAAGAAACAATGGCCGAAAATATCCCTAACCTGGTGAAGCAAAAAGACATCCAAATCCAGGATTCACACAGAATCCCCAAAAAGATAAACCCAAAGAAACCCACACCAAGACACATTATAATCCCAGTATTCACAGTTAAAGAAAAAAAGAGAGATTCTTAAGGCAACAAGAGAAAACAGCTACTAATGTACAAGTAAAGCCCAATAAGACTCAGATGATTTGTCAGCAGAAAATTTACAGGCCAGAAATAGTTGTACAATATTTTCAAAGTACTGAAAGGAAAAAAATATATATATATAAACCAAAGATACTCTATTTGGCAAGATAATCACTCAGAATTGAAGGAAACCTAAGGAGTTTCCCAGATAGGCAAAAGTGAAGGGAGTTCATCAACAACAAATTAGCCTTATAAGAAATATTAAAGGAACTCCTTTAAACATAAAAGGCCATAACAAAAACAAATCTTTTTTTAATGGGCCCATAAGTTTTAAATTTTGAATCCATAGTTTAAAATCACAACACAACAAAAACTCCAGGCCCAGAAAGCCATAAAAACAAGAAAATAATGACAGAAAAAAGTCTCCCTGGTTGAGGTAAACATATATAGTGAAAGTAGCATATTATATAGGTAGTATGCAGGTTAAAAGAGTAGGAAAATCATCTAGAATAACAATAATTAGTCAAAAGATACAAAGAATAATGACATTAAACTATAATGTCAAAACCAAAAAGGAAGAAGAGTAAAAATATAGTGCTTTTAGAACAAGTTTGAATCTAAGCAACTATCCACTTAAAATAGATGGCTATATTATATAGGATATAATATATAAGCTATTATATACAAACCTTGTGGTAACCACAGGCCAAATACCTCTAATAGATAAAGAAAAATTAAAGATAAAGAAGTACAAAGATAACACTAAGGAATGTCACCAAATCACAAGGGAAGAGAGCAAGAGAGAAAGAAAGAAAGAGAGAAAAACTACAAAAACAACCAATAATCATAAAATGGCAATAAGTACATAGCTATCAATAATTACCTTAAATGTAAATGGAGTAATGCTCTAACCAAAGATATAGTGTGGCTAAATGGATTAAAAAAAAATAAAAGGCTTGTATATATGCGGCCTATTACAGATTCACTTCAGATCTAAAGACACAAACAAACTGAAAATGAAGGGACAGAAAAATCTATTCTTTGCAAATAGAAACAAAAAGAAAGCTGTTTTAGTAATACTTGTATCAGACAAAAAAGACACAGAGACCAATGAAACAGAATAGAAGGTCCAGAAATAAACCCATGCTTAAACATTTAAATGATCCATGACAAAGGAAGCAAGAATATACCATGCAGGAAAGATGGTCTCTTCAATAAATATTGTTGGGAAAACTGGGCAGGTACATGCAAAACAATGAAACTGGACTGCTTTCTTATACCATACACAAAACAAAATGAAAGTATATTAAAGACTAAATGTAAGACTGGAAACCATAAAGCTCCTAGAAGAAAACATAAGCATGAGCTCTCGGACACCTTTCTTAGCAATATGTTTTTGGATCAATCTCTTCAGGCGACGGCAACAAAAGCAAAAAAAAAAAAAAAAGGGACTACATCATATTAAAAAGCTTTTTCACAGCAAAGAAAACCATCAATAACAACAACAACAACAACAACCCCTACAGAATGGGAGAAGTATTTGCAAATGATAGAACCCATTGACTATTAATGTTTAAAATATATAAAAAGTTCACAGAACTCAATGAAAACAAACCCATTTTCAAAAATGGACACAGGACTTTAGCAGGCATTGCTCTAAAGAAAATACATAGATGGCCAACAGACAGACATACAAAAAGATGCTCAAGATCATTTATGATCAGGAAAATGCAAATCTAAAGTACTTGATATTGCATCACATTTGACAGAATGACTATTATAAAAGAAAAAAAAAACAAGAAATGACAAGTGTTGGTGAAGATGCAAAGAAAAGGGAATCCTCATCACTGTTGGTGGAAATTCGAAATTGTGCAGCCACTATAGAAAAATTTATGGAGGTTCCTCAAAAAAATTAACAGAAATATCGTATGATCCAGCAATGCCACTTCTGGGAATTTATCTGAGGAAAATGGAAACACTAATTCAAAAAGATAGGTTTACCATATGCTCACTGCAGCATTAGTTACAGTAGCTGAGATATGGAAGCAACGTTGAGTGTCCATAAATAAGCAGATAAAGATGTGGTGCAGATATACAATGGAATATTACTCAGGCATAATCAAAGAATGAAATCTTGCCATTTGTAACAGCATAAATGGATCTAGAGGGTGTTATGCTAAGTGGAATAACTCAGACAGAAAAATACAGATGTCATATGATTTCACTTATATGTGAAATCTAAGAACACAAAACCAATAGACAAAAGAGAAATCAATTCGTTGATGCAGAGAACAATCTGGCAGTTGCTGGAAGTGAGGAAAGGGAAGAGATATCTGAAATAGAGGAAGGAGATTGAGAGGTACAAACTTTCAGTTATAAAATAAATAGACATGGAAATACAATGTACAGTATATGAAATAGAATAATATTGTAACAATTTTGCATGGTGACAGATAGTAGCTAGATATACGGTGATCAATTTGTAATGTATATAAATGTTGAACCAGTATGTTGTACCCCGAAACTAAAATACTGTTTGTTAACTACATTTCAATTGAAAAATAGGCACAATGTTTACATAGTTGTTTCTCTTTTGAAAGAGTGAGTCTTTATTAGATTAAGGTAGTTCCCTTCTATATTTAACTTCTACAAGAATTTTATAATAAACTCCTATTGTATTTTATTAAATTATTATTTTGTATCTAGTGTAATAATGACTGTAGGGATTTTCTCTTCCCTTCCTTAAATGTGGTGAATTGTATGCACTGCTTTGAAAATGTTAAACTAATCTTGTATTTCAGGAATAAATATTTCTTGGTCATGTTGTATTAGTCTTTTTATAAACTAATGTATTCTACTAGCTATTCTATTTATTTATTTTTTAAATGTATGGTCTGAGAGAAATTATTCTTTAATTATATGTCATATTTTCAATAGGTTTTAGTAGTTGGAAGATATGCTAACCTCAACAAATTATCTGAGAAGTGTTCCTGCCTTTTCTGGAAGAGTTTGTATGAGTGGTGACCTTCTTCTTTAAATAGTTGGAAAAATTCCATTTGGAGCTTTCTGGGCCTGGAGTTTTTGTTGTGATGTGATTTTAAACTATGGATTCAAAATTTAAAACTTATGGGCCCATTAAAAAAATAATTGTTTTGGAGCACCTGGGTGGCTCATTCGGTTAAGTGTCCGACTTCAGCTCAGGTCATGATCTCATGGTTCGTGGATTCGAGCCATCATCGGGCTCTGTGCTGACAGCCAGCTCAGAGCTTGGAGCCTGTTTCGGATTCTGTGTCTCCCTCTCTCTCTGACCCTCCCCTGCTCACGCTGTCTCTCTCTCTCTGTCAGAAATAAATAAAACATTAAAAAAAGAAAGAAAACAAAAACAAAATAATATTTTTTATATTAGCCACTAAGTTATACAGAGGAATTGAAAGATTTGTCTAACTTTTAAATGTGCTGGCATAAATAATGTCTTACTATGTTTCACTTTTTGGATCTTGAGTAATGTCCTTTTCAGATAACAGTAATTTGTGACCTCTGTTTTCCTTTTCATTTCCCATTGGTCTTTCTAAGTCTTTTTTTATTTTTATCATTTTTTTCAAACACCATCTCTGGCTTTGCAATTTCTTCCATTTTAAAATTTATTTTTGTTCCAAGTCATATTGATCATTTTCTTCCTTCTACTTTGATATAATTTGCTTTTTAAACTATTCTTCTGGTAGTTACACTATTGATTTTATACCTTTCTCCCTCTTTCTCTAAATTACAGAATTCTATAGAGTTTCTCTCTAGGGAATTATAGAAGATCCTTCCATCTCCTGTTTTAGCTGCCATCCACAAGTTTTAATATGCCATATTTTATTATCACAGTTCAAAATATTTTATAATTCACACTGTGATTTCTTTTCTTTTTTTAATTTATTGTTGAGAGAGAGATAGAGACAGTATGAGCAGGGGAGGGTCAGAGAGAGAGGGAGACACAGAATCTGAAGTAGTCTCTAGGCTCTGAGCTGTCAGCACAGAGCCTGATGTGGGGCTTGAACCCACGAACTGTGAGATCAACCTGAGCTAAAGTCGGACGCTTAACTGACTGAGCCACCCATGTGCCTGTGATTTCTTTTTTAACTTTTTTAACTTATGAATTAGAGTGTTCTGCTTCATTTCCCTATCTGGTCTTTTTCTAGTTATCTTCTTAGAGTTGATTTCTGGCTTGATTCCACAGCAGCCCTAGAATATACAGTATATATTTCAATCTTTTAAAATTATTAGACCTCCTTTATGGTCGAGTAAATAGTCTATTTTGGTAAATGCACTATGTGCATGGGGTAACAATGTGTGTTTTCTCATCATTTGTTATAAATTGTAGATACATATGTGCATGTGTGTATGTGTGTGTAAACAATTCCCATAAAAAATAATGGCATTTCTAATTTCCTCTCTTGCCTTTAGGTATGTTTTATTACTCTCCACTCTACTCTCTTATGGATGCATAGTATTATATTGTACCTTATGGGGTTACACTATAAATTATAACACACATCTATGACATATTAGAGGATTTTAAACTGGAGTGTTTTACACTTTCTAACAATTTGAGGATTATAACATATTAACTCCATTAATTTATGCAATTGTCTTGTGTTTTAATTCTATGTATATTTTTTCCACAGATTTCTAATGTTTAAACAATATATATTAAATATTATTCTCTGCATACATTTTCTAGTGCATTATTTGCTACATTACTGCATTTTTATCTTCAGTCATTTTCATTCTATCTGAAGCATGGCTTATATATTTTCGGTGAAGGTCTGCTGGAAATGGATTCTTTGAGCTTCTCAGTTATATAGATACTCTTATGCCACTTTGTTTTGAAAGGATATATATTATTTTTGGAAGGCTATTTTTGATGTTTATAGAACTCTAAGTTTGTTAGTTGTTTTCTTTCAGCATTTAAAAGATATCATTGCAGTGTATTTTGGTTTCAGTAACTCCCTCTGAACAATCATCCAAGAGTATTATTGTAGCTCCGTTGAAGGTCAAGTGTCTTCCCTGACTTGACTCCAATAAATGGAAAGATTTTTAAAAATTCTTTTTTGGTTTTAAACAATTTTCTATGATTCAATGACAGGTAGTTTTCCTTGCATTTAAAATCTCCTGCTTAGGATTTATAGAAATTCTTTAGCTGTGACTTCATGTTTTCCATCCATTTTACAAAATCCACACATTACTCCTCTCTTCTCCTTTTCTGGGACTCGTTTCTCTTTGTAAATTAGACCTTTGCAGTTTGTCCCATATAATCCTTGTTCTATTCTTTCTTCTATATTTTGCATTTTTTGTTTCTCTCTCTATTTTATATGGCAATATTCTCCAAATTTATGTTCCACTTTAATCCCCTCTTCTGCTATATATAATAGGCCTTTAAACCCATTTATTACATAACTAATTTAATGCTTTTTCAGTCCTGCCAGGTTCATTTTATTCTTCTTATGGATCCTATTTTTCTGTTGAAATTCTCTCAGATTTTGAAGATACATCAAAGCCTATGTGTGATAAGTATAATATCTGTTTTTTCTTTGATTCTAGTCATTTGGTCCTATTTCCTGGCAGTCTAATTTTTTTTGTTGAATCTTATACAGTATCTATGAAAAATTATGGAACCTTTGATTGGTCATTTTCTACAGACAAAATCTAAATTTTTCCTTCTATTTACAGGATCATAATGTAGATTATGATACAAGGCTGAGTTTTAGGCTGGGCTATTTCTAGTTCCTATTTCCAGGGCAGAGCCCTCAGGGATCTCACCTGAAAGTCTGGGAAATCCTGTTTCTTAGGAAGCCTTGACCTTTAACTTTTGTCTCCCTAGTATTGTGAAGCTACTGAAGTGTCTACTTAATTTTTAACTTCTTAGTCCCTGCTTTCTACTTGTTTATTTCTGCCTCAGTCTCCACACAAGGGCAGATTAAAAATCAGAAAATACCTCAGGGAGAAACTGTATGCAGGGTATTATGTTTATTTCTCTGGGATTCTCATTTTTCTATGACTTTGATCCTACAAGTCCAAGGAGCCTTCACAGTAATGAAGAACAGTGTTTATTTCTCCAGCCCAGAAGATTGCTATAAGCAACGCTGCTATTCTCTATTTGGCCACTATGACCTACGTGCATTGGTAATTGTCAAATGCATTGGGCAGGGAGAATGGAGAGAAAGAGAAAACAAAAACAAAACCAAAACAAACAAACAAAACCCCACAACAAAAAAACACCTGCAGCAAATACAGGAATCACCTCAATTCCTTTCTCTTTTCTCAGGACCATAGCTTCTCAATTCCTGGTTGCCTTGATTTTTCTCTGATACAATTTAATTGTATTCAGCTTTTATATTGGTCTTCGGTGGGCATGTCAGTCTGATTTTAGTGTATTTTAGCCTAGACAGAGCCAAAGCAGAAGTGTCTGGCTAATAGCATCTTTTTTACTTCCCTATTCCAAACCAACGATAATACCAGCTTTAAGGCATATATACTTCATGTTTAACGCTTCCCTGTTTTTAGCCTGATATATATTTAGTTGACAAATTATGTAAATTCTATCTTTGAAATCTTTCCTCCCACACATACTCACCCTTTACATTCTTACTACAATAACTCTCTAATGTACATAGACTTTTAACTTATCCCGCTAGTATCTCATTGTACCTTATAAACTTGTATGAGAAAAAACATACTAAATGGAAATTCATTACATCACTTGCTACTTGTAAATCTCTTCTCTGTTCCCCATTCTCTGTGTCTTCCAATGCCCACAATGTCGAAGAATGTGGGGCAAGCTTCATAGCATTTATTTACAATAATCTAGTTCAAAACTATTTTTCCTATCTACTCATTCTGTAAATATATCCTATACCCCACTAGATTGGCATGATTTCCCATGGGCCATGGACCATATATTTCTACTTACATAATAATGCCCATAACGTACCCTTCAATCTAAATGCTTCTCTTGCCAAAAACTGACCAAATTTTCAAAGTCTACATCAAATTCTACTCTATCCATAAAGATTATGTAGAGTCCTGCATAGGGTAGTATCTCTCTTCTGTAAGAACCCACAGCACTGTGCTCGTGCTCCGTGAATTAGTGCTTATTTAATTTTGCTTTGCTTTATCATGAATTTTGTACTTATTAGTATCTCATCAAGTACAACATTCTTCCAGGTAGTGGTCTTTATCCCATTCACTATTGTCCTATGGCTCTTGGGAGGGTGCCTGGCATACGGAAGACCCTCATCAATAGAATTAAATAGAATTCTGATCAATATCAGATGCAGAGTATTACAGGTCTGTGTGCTTAGAAATGTATTTGGTACAGGCATGTTTATGAAAATGTTACCTGTTTAATTATAGCTTTTATTTTATAAAAATGCATTTCTAAGATATTTTTCAGTTTGAATTAAAGAGAAAAATCTGATTATAATGCTCAGTATGCAAATGCCTTCATTTTACCAATAAAATCTGAGTTTGAGCATTTTCACAGAAAATAATCTCATTTTGTGAGCCATATCCTGTTTTGTCTTTCTTTGAATTGAATATCCAAGTAAGACACAGTTGAAAAATGTAACAAAATTCAATTAAATATGGTCCCTAAGAAATGCAAGTCATTTAATGTTAATTTTATAATAGAAATGTCTGCATCCATGCAAAGACTATGAGAAGAAATTTTAGGGCTGCATAATTCAGGTGTAATTTTTACAAGACTATGAATTGAGAACTTGGGGGTGAAAATCACTACTTACAAGGAGTATTCAGGAACAGCATCCTTGAAGGCAGGAAGCTCTCGCACGTATTCATTATAAAACCATTTCACTTTGAAATGCAAATTCATATAATCGGTGCTCTTGCATAACCGCTGCTTCTCATGTTCTGTAATAGATAAAATCAAACATTTAATAAAGTTTGGTTTGCCAACAATTCTGCTGTATTCCAATCTACTTTTATCAGTAGTATTTTAAAAAGGAGAATAGTGTAGTTGAGGTAAAAGCAAAGTGAATTGTTAAAGACAGACCTGAAATTTTACAAAATGCAAAAAGCATCCTATGTCCTCTGTAGAATAGTTCAAGTAGTAATGAGAAGTAGCTTGAATGTTCTAAAGTGCCTGCCCAAAAAAGGTGAGAATTCTGATGTAGTGTTAGAACATACCAAAATTTTTCTACTTATTTGCATGCTTTCATATTTTGACTACTTTTAGCCTGATGCAAAGTTCTAGGAAGAATTAAAACTCTAAGCATGGATAAAACATGAATCAAACTAGGAGACATAATCTTTGATAAAGACTGGAAATGTGAGTGAGTAGACCACATTTCTGGTTTGGATATTTAATACTGAAAGAATTAAGAGTTGAAAAGGAGAGGAAATATAACTAACTTCTAAGTCAGATGATTTCTTCTTCCCCTTTTAAGTTCAGCTAAAATTATTTTGCACACTGTGGCTTTTTTGACATTTCTTTAGCAGAATTTCCTAATATGTGACTTTTTTTTCCTCTAGCTTAGAAAGTATAGCTTAAAACTGTTTCTTCTTCTTTCTTTTTCTTTTCTTTTCTTTTTTAAATCTGGATAAATAGTACTGGGGAACAGTGACAAGTAATAGTATTACTGAACATGTTTATCTCTGCTTCTCCTCTCCCAATATTAATATCACTGCCAATCTTGGCTACAATAATAGACATAATCAAATATCCCAGACTATATGCTGAAGTGTTCTCTGACAAGTTCTAGATGAAGTCTGTGAATGGTTTTTAAGCAAAGATCTTTGATGTAAAGTGGAAACATCCTATACTTTACATTTCAGACTGAAAATACTAATTTAAGCAGTTAAATTGTTACACACAAATTGAGGACATCTCTGTTTTCTAAAACTTAACTACAGAGGGACTTAAATACCAATGATCAACACAAGAGGGAATACAACCCCAAAATGAACATTTTCAAATTATCTAAACAACGATTAATTCAAGACAATTTGTAGAGCAGAGAAAGGGAGAGGGAGAGAAAGAAAAACACACAAATATACATAAAAACAAGAATAAACTAGTACTTATACACTAAACTCTCACACAAAATTATGAAGTAATGTTTTGCTTCAACTCCTTCCAAATTTATCTCATTCTTTCTTTTCATGTTAATTCCCCCTTACCCTTCTCCTCAGATGTCTAGTATCCCTCCACACCTTAAGAGGAGACATTTATTTGACAAATTCATAGGTAGGAATTTAATATAACACTACCTTCAAACCCAGATAAAAGAAGACCCTTGTCTTAGGACCCACACATTAAGAAGACTCTACTTGTCAAAATCCAAACTAAAAAATTAGATTGTGATTCCTTGATCACTTGGGATCTCACACGTGGTGCCAGCAGAGTGAGCCAGAACCCTAAACATCTGCTTTTGTGACTAACACCACCTGCTCTTTTGATTAACACCCTGTAAGCTCACAGAAACACTTTGGACTATCTTTTGTTCTATATCCTACAAACAAAAGGTGACTGTGTCCAGATGCTACTAAGGCTTGTAGACTGCCACTGCGGACAAGAGAAATAGATACTGCTTTGTAGTACAGGAAGAAATTTGAGCTATGGAAGCATTTAACTAAGAGAAAGGACAAACTAATTCACCAGTTCTTTCTCTGGATGGCATAAATGCAACAGATTATTGCATAACAAAGTATTATTTACAAGTTTTAAGAAGTACCCATTTTCTTTGGTTTCAGTTTATGCATTTGAAGGCCCTCATGAATCAATGAGGCATGCAAAACAGGTGTACCTGCTGGCTGGGAAATATTCTGAATACTAAATTATTCATATGACTCTCAAAATTTGTGTATGTGTGGTTCTAGGTGTAATATATATGAAGCTAGATATTCTTTGCCAAGTAGCTATGTACTGACTTCTAGAATTATCAACAGTTTTATTTTTGGAATTTAAATTTATAAGATCTATATCTGAAAGCATATTTGGAAATAATTAAAAAATGTTTGTATGTATGGTTTATATTAAATTACATATTTATTCAGGTCCGTTTTGAAAGCAATATCTTATTTTTTAATCCTTTAAATATTAAGAATGTGTGTAAACTGATACTAATGCAAGTGTATCTCAGAAAAGAACAAAACAGGCTTAAAATTTAAAAAAAGTTCAGTGACAAGATACATTTTTTAAAAAATTTTACAGAAAGAGAGAATCTTAAGCAGACTCCATACTCAGTGCAGAGTCTGATGAGGAGCTGGACACCATGACCCAGGGATCATGAGCTAAGCCAAAATCAACAGTCAGATGATCAACCAACTGAGCCACTCAGGCACCCCTATACTTAAAAGTTTTAAAACAGGAAAAAATTAAAGAGAGCAGACATCATGTGACTTGGAGAAGGTTGTAGTATTTGGCATAACTGTAAAAAGAATGGAAAACATGTAAAATATTTTTTATAACTGCCTAATTAGTAACTGTGCTGAAATAAAGATGAAAATACACTTTTTCTGAAAGAAAAATATAATTTATGACACTTATAGATTTACTTTGAAACCTAAACACTGCCATCCAGAACACCTAAGAATACATATTAATAATTGAGTTGTATTATTTTTGATATTTTGCCAACATTTGGCATATTAAAGAAAAAGTGTTGCATAATTTTTTAATCTTGTCAATATAAAAGCACATTTATTTGTTGAGCTAGGAAGACAGAACTACATTGTATTCGACAGTTTGTTAGCTTGATTTACAAATTATAAATATTTAGGTCTATGGTATGTGGGGCTCCATGTGTGCTCTTGACTTTGCAAATATTATGGGTGAATCTGACTTGATGTGTTACTTCTTCCAAGAGTGTTTGCACATTAAGAGAATCCTGAAGGTAAGGGTAACCCAGTTCGAGCTAATACCAAGAATGTTCATTAAACATTTATACTGTGTAGATCACATAGGAGGAACTATGGATATAAAGATGAAGGACCCATGTGCACAGACCTCAGGAAGGGTGACATAAAATACTACATGTAATACAACATGGCAAATACCATGATTTGATATGCAGAAGGGAATGCTGTTTCTTGGAAGACATTAATCTAGCCCCAATTTTGTGCTTTGGGTGAACACTTAAATAGAGAATTGATTTGTGATTAGTGGTTCATTGCACACAAAGAGGAATTTGAATCAAAGGACACATATCATGTAAAACAAGACATTTTACTTTGAAGAAGTACTATTTAATATATATGTGTCCATGAAATTCTGTGTCTTCAATTAAGACTTTGGGTTTTTTAAAACTTCTCTCTCCTCAGGGTTTTACATGTTTTAGTAGTAAGTTTGAGTGGACCTTAAATTTATATTGTACCATAAAAAGAAGTAGGTTAACAATCTTTGCTCCCTACAATGAAGTCATCTCTTGACTTTAGAAAGCAGGTCAATTTTTCAGGTAAGCATGTCAGTTTTTCAGGTAAGACTTTCAACTTACTTGCTTAATCCATGAACACTTCACTTCTCCATAAGTACAGAAGTCTTTCCTCCCTCCCTATTTGGGTACTCTGTTCAGAACACACAGAACACCACCAACTTATTCTCCTTGACTCTGAAAGCTTCCTGAATTCCTACATTCCCCTCACTCCTGCTGTTCCCACAGTTCCAGAAAACAATAACCTCTATATATCGCATTTTCTGTAGCCCCATAGTAGCCAGGCCACTTTCTCTTCTTCCTCACTTCCCAGGTTTCTCCCTTGTTCATCAGTATGGGAAAGGAGATAGGAAGGATACCAGTGATTCTTTCACAAAATGAAATCTAGTACTGTTCTAGAGAACATACTCCAGTTTCTAAGAATATACCTGACAGAATAGCTCAAACTATCAGAGTTTTATCAGCCTCTTTGTAGAAAATAAACCTAGAAGATTACTATTAGTTTCCTCCTTACAGAAATGCTTTCCATCCATATCAATTCTTATCTATCCCTCAAAGTCATATTTCTCATACACTATCAACTGATATTTACTGCTATCTGTGGGTTGAAACAGGAGACCAGTACCATCTGTTTTCATATTCGGCTAACTCAACAAGAATAACTGACATCTTTACATGCATTATGCACTTCAGCTGATACAGCAAGAGGTTTTCAGCTTATTGAGTTAGTTGGTGATGTAGGCTTGATCTTCAGGAAAATGCAAACAAAATTGGAAACGGTATGCTTCTGTATAATAAGGCCCACTTGTGATATTTATCTTTAAGTAGCAAATATTAATTATAATGTAAACATTTTTAGCAGTGATTTGTAATCATCATAAACCTCAGTATTAGTGGTGGATTTAACTACTTGGCTACCAAACCATGTCCTTTTCTTCCCAGGCATACAACCAAACCATATTTCCCAATATTTCTTGAAATAGGCAGGGCCTATAACTAAATGTTGGGTCAAAGCAAGGTATGCCATTTCTAGTCTTGCCTTGAAACACCCACTATGAAATAATCCTCTTTTCCCTCATTTGCTTGCCAGATGCAGAAGATTCAACTGAGGATATCAAGGCTCTACGGAATTACAGAGCCACTAGAAGGTAAAAGTCTGGGTCCATGAGCCATTTCTCAGAAGAGAGTTGCTGAATCAGAAATACCTACTTGGGCTTACATAAGTGAGAAATAAACAAATTGATAATGTATTATATTGTTTGTTATGGAGTTAGGCTACCTGGAATTACATTTTATTGTATTACAAAAAGGTTTAAAGATTGAGACCCACTTGCTAGCTAACCTCCAAACTGCTTTCTAAGTTCCAATATTTTTATATATGTATATACATATATCTGTATACATGGATATACATATTCAGGCTATCCCCTTGCCCTGTGAAACTATGTTAGTGAAACTACCTCTAGCAGACCCCAATATGAATTCAATCGGCGTCACATAGGAAATCAGTTAATCAAGCTTGTTAAGTTTATGTTAAGAAAACAAATAGGCTCTGAAAGAGGAATAATCATAGAAGTAAAGCCACACAGGCTTTGTGGATAGAATAATGTCACTTCTTATTATTCTGTCAGCCTTATTTCATACTTGTGGGCTTTCTGCTATATTCTGAGTAGTTATTATTACCACTTAAATAACTCTATAAAAAGTGAGCTGCTATTGTTCCAAAATCTACATGCCTGTTTTTCTTGTGTCTTTATATATCCTTTCCATAATGTGTAATTATATATTATAAAGGAACAATTCAAATAAACTACAATTACATCCTAACTACCTCCTACCAAATATCAATGTATGAAATCATATCAAATTCAAAAATATTCAAATTATCTTTAATTCCACTCAAATTTTCCCCTGCTTAGTGCTACACCGCACTGACAAAATTACATTTATCTTCTAGAAGGTAAATGACTCTCAGAATTTATTTAGCCATCAATCCTCCTACATTTTTAATTTTGGCAACAAAGATTTAACGAGCTTATTACATCTACCAGGTAAAACATTTAATTAGTTTTCCAAATTGCAGTACAATGATTTTGCACAAAATTTAAACTTTGACTTTCAATGATAAATATGAATATTTTATTACCAGTATAAAAGTAGTTTGCTAAAATTGTGCAAAGAAGCTTGGCAATTTGGAAGTATATGCCTATTTTCCTTTACATGGTATTTACTAGCATTTACTTGAAAAGAATACATCTTTTCTGAAAGTTGATGTTTATGCATGGGATTCTATGTATAATGTAAAAATGTACAATTCTGTCTTAGTATATTGGATGGTGTGGCATACACTCAAGCTATTCTCATGCCAAAAGTGAAGGTGCTGCCACAACCATCAAAGTGTAATTTTCTAGCTCTCAGTTCTTAGTTTTATTGCATAAGCACAGTGTTGTCCTATAGTTGGTAGTGTACAATTTTTTAGGACTATCTTAAACATCCCTGTGAGTACTTTATGCTCTTATTTAAGAGGTGATGGTATGGAAGCTCTGGAAGGAATATCAGGTAATAAACTGGTATTAGGGGCCCAATGACATGTTTTGTGAGATATTGTGTGCTTATAAACCTAAAAGCATATCACCCAGAACCTTTGGTTCTCAAAATAAATGTTTCAAAATTATATAGATCATAGACACATGCAAATATCTATTAAAGGTAATAATAAATTTGTATTAACTGTATATAAGTGGAGATCATGGGCTCCTTTTTATACAATGAAAGTGCTAAAACATATAATTAGAAGTAAAAAAGAAAAAGAATATACGAGTTATAGTTTTCAGTTTTAAAATAGCTCTATAGAGGTCTTGT